>NW_026933264.1:0-557162 GCF_032062105.1 Saccostrea cuccullata | reverse complement strand
GACCAGACAAGAGCGCAGACCTTCAAAACTTGGTAAGTAGTGTACAAAATACATATACATCTAGGTGTGCGAGATATGATCTGTGATTGATTTGTCGCTTAAGGGGGATAAATTTGAGATTACTGGGCCTAGGGCAAAAATGATGGAAGTAAAATAAGCTGTATAGGAGACCCTTATTTTGAGGTTATTTGAAGTGTCGGAATATTGAAAATAGTTTCGTTCGATGCGGAAAAGGGGGTTAAACCGAACCCAACACCGAAAACCGCTTTAAAATCGATGCATAAATGACTTTTTAGCGTTTGATTGAAGTATTGTTGGAACAATGAATTTTTTGACTGTGACGTCATAGTGGTCTCTTGGATATGCGGAATGAATCGTTACTAGGAGTGACGGGATGGAATTCTTTAAATGATCATATCTCGGTCATTTTTGGTCGAATTTGGTACTTGAAACACTTATTTGACTCAGAATTTTATGCTCTTTCAGATGGTGTAGTTCATTTTCTAATACAATGTAAGCCAAATTATTTGCCTGGGCGCATGCCTCTACAGAGCGTATTGATAAGACTAGACGTACAGTACCGACCAGACCCAACCTGACACAAAGCAGTCCCAGAGCAGTCCCGGGGACTGCTTTCTGGGACTGTTAAAGCAGTCCCGCAGCAGTCCCAGAGCAGTCCCACAGCGGTCCCAGAGCAGTCCCAGAGCGGTCCCAGCAGTCCCAGCGGTCCCAGAAAGCAGTCCCAGCAGTCCCAGAAAGCAGTCCCAGCAGTCCCAGTGGGCGGGGTTTATTAATTTAATGGGCGGGGCTAACTCAGAAATGAGATTGCCTATAAACAATGGAACTATAAAAGGCAGCTGAATTTTTTTTCTCAGCAGTATGCCAGGAATCCTTACAATGCGAAGGTCATTTACATGAGCAGTACCCGCATAGATTTGAAACAATTTGAAATAATATTTATTGAAGGAAGAATTAAAGCTTACACACCTACATAAATGAATTACACTGAACATGAATATCTAATCACAATTATCTTGGGTTTCATGTGATTGATACTGGATCCCATTTTTATTTTCTATACAGAAAATTAAAATTGAATTAAATATATTTCACCAGAATAAGTTTTAAATAGATCTTATCAATATAGATCAGGCCGATTTCCATACTATCGGGATACTCTTAAGGCATTTTTTTTAAAGTATTAGGGCTTTTGAAAAATTCGTTGCTAATTTTGCGAAGTAATATTTTTTAAGTATTGATTATTCTTTACTTACATGTTAATTTAAAAATTATTGTTTTATTTGTAAATTGTATAAGTGACCAGTATAGAATCATAAGATTATGTTTAACTTTAATTAATCTTGAAAGAATTTATACTCATTTTCATTTATCTTTTTTTTTTGCATTACATTTTTTACATAGATTGAAATTAGGGCCAGTGTTAATTGAGCAGCATGTTCAATGATGTGTAACACTGATACGTGTACCCAAATAACATGCATGATTGGTTTTCTGCCCAAAGGCGATTGAAACCGCGCAGGTGTTTATACCATTTTATTTATACACATTATCGGCCAGGTAAACAAAAGCAAAACAAAAAAGAAATAAATCACAATTCCCGGTATTTTCAACTGATTATTTATTTTTTTTTTTTTAATTTACTCTTTTAATTAATAACTTATTTATAAATCAAAAACTAATTCATCTGTAAATTCCCGTATAATTGTTCACATTGCTTATGTTAAGGAAGAATGGTGGCATAATTTTATTTCATGTCATAAAATAAATTGTTAGATTTTTATTTTAGGGTTACATGTAATACTCTTTTAGCGTGATGCTTGTAAAACGTGTAGCCTTTTCAATTAAAATATCTTATATCTACTTGTATATAAATAGTGCCATATGAAAATGTTGAGTATTTAATTCTAGATTTAATAAAAAAAAAATAAATCTACATGTAGATATTTCTTCTCATGAGCCTGTAGTTTTATATATTTTAGAAATAAAAATCTCCTCCTGACTTCCTTATTTAACAACTTAATTTTTACAAAATATTCTATATTACATATGTGTAAATATGCAGTCCCTAAAACTATAAATTAACTATAATACATGTAATCTCAAGTTATTAAAAGATTATAAGAAATCCTTGCTTATTAAACAGTTTAAACTCCTCTCTGCTGCAAGTAAACAAAACAACATGGAGCCTGCAAATTCAGAATACACAAGGGGGCGGAGCTATCTGTCACTCAGAACCAATGTCACACATGAGTGAACAAAGCAGTCCCAGAAAGCAGTCCCAGGGGCAGCTGGGACTGCTGGGACTGCTTTTCATAGCAGTCCCAGAGCAGTCCCACAGCGGTCCCAGAGCAGTCCCACAGCGGTCCCAGAGCAGTCCCACAGCAGTCCCAAAGCAGTCCCGGGGACTGCTTTCTGGGACTGCTTGGGTGTCAGGTTGGGTCTGGTCGGTACTGTAGGGCTGTGTAGAGAATTGTCACTGTGACCAGACAAGAGCGCAGACCTTCAAAACTTGGTAAGTAGTGTACAAAATACATATACATCTAGGTGTGCGAGATATGATCTGTGATTGATTTGTCGCTTAAGGGGGATAAATTTGAGATTACTGGGCCTAGGGCAAAAATGATGGAAGTAAAATAAGCTGTATAGGAGACCCTTATTTTGAGGTTATTTGAAGTGTCGGAATATTGAAAATAGTTTCATTCGATGCGGAAAAGGGGGTTAAACCGAACCCAACACCGAAAACCGCTTTAAAATCGATGCATAAATGACTTTTTAGCGTTTGATTGAAGTATTGTTGGAACAATGAATTTTTTGACTGTGACGTCATAGTGGTCTCTTGGATATGCGGAATGAATCGTTACTAGGAGTGACGGGATGGAATTCTTTAAATGATCATATCTCGGTCATTTTTGGTCGAATTTGGTACTTGAAACACTTATTTGACTCAGAATTTTATGCTCTTTCAGATGGTGTAGTTCATTTTCTAATACAATGTAAGCCAAATTATTTGCCTGGGCGCATGCCTCTACAGAGCGTATTGATAAGACTAGACGTAGGGCTGTGTAGAGAATTGTCACTGTGACCAGACAAGAGCGCAGACCTTCAAAACTTGGTAAGTAGTGTACAAAATACATATACATCTAGGTGTGCGAGATATGATCTGTGATTGATTTGTCGCTTAAGGGGGATAAATTTGAGATTACTGGGCCTAGGGCAAAAATGATGGAAGTAAAATAAGCTGTATAGGAGACCCTTATTTTGAGGTTATTTGAAGTGTCGGAATATTGAAAGTAGTTTCATTCGATGCGGAAAAGGGGGTTAAACCGAACCCAACACCGAAAACCGCTTTAAAATCTCCTGTATGGTTTCCGCAATGCGGAAACTATATAATAGTTTCAGCAAGTTTCAGTAGGGTTTCCGTTTACTGAAACCATTAGGTTTGTTTCCTAATAGTTTCCGCAAAACGGAAACCAATGTAAAATTTAATGAAACGTCAATTTAACGATGCGTTTTTGTTTCAGTAGGTTTCAGTTTCCGGAAACTATTAATTTCGATTCGATATGGTTTCCGCATGCTGAAACCGTACTGAAACTTTTTCTATTTTTTTTTTCAAAAGGGTAGAAAAATCAACTCATATGCATATGATCTTTTTACTATTGATTTCGATTCCATATGGTTTCCGCATGCTGAAACCGAACTGAAACTTTTTCTCTATAATTTTTTTTCAAAAGGGTAGAAAAATCAACTCATATCATCCTTATATTTATTTACACTTTTAAAACAAATGGTTTTATTTTTAAATATCTAATAGTTCATTTTCAGATTTTGAGATGTGCTTGCTCTGTGTAAACTTACACATACCGATATTGATATCAATGATAAGCATATTATACAAGATCCTTGCTTCATATTAAATGTATAAAAATTGTTTATTTCATATTGTGTCGGAATTCAAAAATATTATTTTTAAACAAAATCGATTCCTCTCACAAGGATTTTCTACATTACCCAACTCAGTACTCTCCCTCGGGAATTGACTATTTTGAAAACATACATCATTTTCACAAAACTACGATCACGTTTAATGTAAAGTTGTTTAAAAAGAAAATTAGTGTGTCTTCATGGTGCATGAAATACAGATAATTACGAGAGTGAACATAATCTGAGATAGAGAAGTTTGCATTTATATTCTTTATACATGTCTCTACATATAATTATATATTCCTTAATGGATATCATTTCAATAATTTCAATTTGTTAACAATACATATTGACTAGGAAGCCTTTTTTACTATTCATATACATATAGTTCAATAGTTACCTGTACTAGTTATTTTTATAATAACATTGATTTAATATCTACATATATGTATTTTTATTTCCGTCTTCGTGAAAACATTTTATTCGTAAGCCGCGGTTTTACAGCATTAAAAATATTTCAAGAAAACATGTCCTGAAAATTTGATGTCATGGTTCCCAGGATTTGCAGCATTTTATGTCAATCTAATTAAAATTAAATCTTCCATTTGTTCCCCAAATGTTTATTTACACGAGGAAATCTTATATGTAAAAAGTCTGCTTTTGTGAAACAATACCCTGGGAACGAATGGAAAATCTCAAAATTTTAATTAGATTGTATATTATGTGTAGGCTTTTTTTTTTATTATTTTGTTTTATTTCATATATCTTGCTTTCGTGATGTTAATTAATGCAATATCACTGAAAACGCGGTATAGTTTTTAGTAATATTTTCAATTATATTCGTATTGAGATGTATAATGTGCTAAATATGTGATTTAGAACTTAGTTTTTTTTAAAATAAATTTAAAGTAGTCTGTAAGTTGATCGAATTTTCAATTCTTTACGTTGAACCCCACTCGCGGGCACCTGTCCTCACGTGCCACAGGTGGGGAGACACGTGTCGCGAAGACACCTGCTACCGTGTTGGTGTATTTTTTGTATATTCTATGTGGATTGAGAGGTTTTTCTACCTTAGAGTAACAATGGACTGTGACCAGGCGTAATATATACACGCAGTACATGGTATACAAAACTAGCCTTTTCTAATGACACCAAGGTTTCTGAACATTCAAAATTAAAAATAAATCACACTATATAAAACTTCACCTAAAATCAAACATGTCATATGTATAATGTGTTATGTAAAATATTTCATAGAATGTTTCATATTTAGCATAAGAAGTTTTTATTTTATGTGTTGGTGATTAAAAGAAAATAGACAAACCTCTTAAATATTTATCTATCAATCTAATAAAATAAAATTAATCTATTGGTAAGGAGAATATTTGCTATAGCTAGTTCGATAGACTATTTCAAAAATTTCAATATTATTTTACAATTTCTCCACAAAAAAAAACGGCAATCACAAAAAGAAATCGACAATTAATGGTATTCCTTGTTTGCCACCATTGTAAACTTCAAATATTGAAAATAGGTCAATGAAACGCAACCTAATGAAAACTAAGTCTAATTTATTTCATAACTTTTTTTATATAGGTTATTTCTAAGTACATTATATTAAAACAACTTTTTATTTCTAATTTAAAGTCCAAAACAGAAAAGTGTGAGATTATTACAATAATAAGGAAAAGATGAGTCAATCAATAGCAAAACAATTATTAAAAGCAATTAATAATCCTGTATTATAAAGGAATAAAGAAGAATTTACATATGACGTGTGTAAAGGACTATGACCACTTCTATTACATGATATCATTTATATAAATTTGCCTGCAAATTTAAAAGTTTCCGTATCTTCTGTATTGAGTGACCAATATTTTTTTGGTTCATCATCTAAAGCTGAGAAGTATGGAGATTTACAATTAATAAACTGAATTTTTTTTTGGGGGGGGGGGGCATGTTTGACGATCATATTTTTTTTTTACATGACAATGTTATAAAAACAAAATGAATTTTACATCTACATAATCTACATAATCGATCTTCAGGAGAAATATTGGTAAATCTCCCCACTTCAGTTTGTAAGCTGTGACAGGAAATTCCTAGATAACAAATAGATTTGTACATTCATGTTGATATTTTCTGAGTAGAAAATTTTCAACAATTGATGAATAATTCTTATAACCCCAATTTTGCTTTTGAATTGCACATATGTGGTTAATATGCCACCAGCATAACTTTGTTGACTTGTATACCATTTTCTTTTTTCTTTTCTTTTCTTTTTTTTTTTTTTACACAATAATCGAAGTACATGTGTACATGTGACTTTAAATCATTCTATTTGAAAACATTAGGACAGTCGGAGTCCGTTTCAACAATTACCATAATCATGTAATAAAGGTCTAAAATTCGCTTTTTATCCCCTTCGATTCCATGATCAATTTTATTTTATCATTCAAAACTGTTCATTCTGTTGCCATATATATACAAGGACATTTGCATTTAAAACGTAAAAAAGAAATTGCCAAAAGAGAAATGCAAAAACTGAACTGAATTTTCCGTAAAAAATTTGAATCACTAGGTGGCGTATCGCGGCAGAATGCTTCTCTCTCATTAGTTAGATTTTCAGAGAAGAAAGAAGGACAAAATGGCGAAGAAAACACCAAGAATTTGCTCAAGAAAAACAACAGAGATGAGAAGATCTTTTAAATCTACACTGAAGAAAGGCACCCCAAACGGCAGATTAGATACAGGTAGTTATTTGTTGCAGTTCAGAGCACCTTTATTTTTGTTTTTATCGTCTGAAATCGTAAGAATAATGTTGACCTAAAATGGTGCGTTCCAAAAATTCAAAATGACCATTGTACAGTTGTAATTATTGTGAAAAAGCGCTTTGTAAATCATTCTCAGCTTAGGTTGTTATACATATAATTAACTGCTGTTTAAACGCATGCATGTATTTTGCACCATTGTATTTATCTTTCATGTTTTTCATATGAATATTAGAATATGCTATTATATTTTCTGCATCGTCCCAATCATGTAAAATTTACATAATTTAAAAATTACAACGTGTTGTAGTATTCCGGAATTTTAAATGTAGGTTGGTTTTAGAGGATAATATCGTTATTTGTATCCGGTGTTAACTTTTTCATTTGGAAAATCGAAAGATTTGACCCCACGCTTATGTTTTTTCAGAAAAGGTGAGCTTTATTGTCCATTATAGCTGCTGGATGTGTTTAATGTTATTCTCAGAAGTAGTTTCTTGAATCATACATTTATTTTTTGCTAAATTGTTTTTATTATTGATGGAAGACTGTGCTGCACAGCTGAGGAAGGGGTTCAATATATTTTTAACATACATGCAATCTAGAATCGTAAATATTAGACTTGTAAGAGGGCATCATGATGGGAGAATGCCATTGTATAGTATTGTATCACTGTGAAATGCCAATTTGTACATGTTTTAGTCATGAAAGTAAAATTCCTGAGAACTTGCAGATTTTTGGGCTATGGAAGTGACTTGATAATTTTCATAATATGCCACACATTATTCAAGTTGAAGTATTTTATTTTCATACCATACATAAGGATTTTAAAGCAAATGTCGAAAGTGAATAAACTATTTATATACAAAGATACAAAAGCATATTTTCTTACAAGGCATAATTATGATGAATTAAACTTAAAATGATATTTATTTTGAATTAAATTTTAATTTCATGTTGACACATATGCATGTTTTGATCTATATGAAATAAATAAGACTATTTAAGCAACCTAAAACTTGATTTAGTGTGCATGGTTTAATTCTTCATTAGAAATACTTATGTTATTTTTGTACCTTGGGCTTCAAATATTAAATGTGGTGCTGCACCGTGCAGTTTCTAAATATCAGAAATCACTTTTAAATCATATTAACCATAAACATGATTCTCTTGATATCAACAGAACAGCTATTGTTTACCTGTGTATAAATTCTGCATTATGATAGACTGGAGCTTAATGAAATGAGCAATTGGCCATTATCAATTTCTTAAGTTGCATGCATTGATATTATATAGTCAAATACTAGTATTTGTTTGTTGCTCGTAGAAATTATGATATCCGTTTAGAGAACTTTTTATTCATGTGGATACATCACCAACACAGTCTCTGCTCTCATCCGAGGGAGCGGTCTCTATGTACTACATTGGATTCAGACCCTTGATGTAAGAATCAGCACCTACTTCCCGACTTGAGGCGTGTTGCTCTAACCACTGGGCCACACTGTGTGACCCATTATGAAAATTTGACATAATACTTTTACGTCTATATGACTTCTAAATTTTATTGACTTGATAAAATGACTGATACACAAATAAGATTTTTGTAATCTCTATGTTTATAGCTGTTTACCATTTGCCATATTTCTATCACTAATTAAATCAATTTTCAACAATGGCCACTAAAGAGTCATAGTTCTGTCTTATATAAATAGTTATCTGCCCTTGATGCAAAATGGAATAAATAAAATAAAGTATTAAAGGGATTATAATTTTGAATCAAAGAAGGCCTACATATCTTAAACAAATATAATTTAGATGTAGTCTTGCTTTTATGAAAAATTGTAACTTATTTAATTTTTCTCACTCTCAGATAAATTGCTTTTCAAGAACTTTTAAATTGTGGTTGTGATAGGACTGCCACTTAGAATTAGACCAGAGTGTGTCCATTTTAAAATGATACAATTTTCCGTCATTTTTTTTTCTTTGTCATGTGTCTATTAGAATTTTAACTGAATGTCAGGTGCAAGGAAATGGACATGCAAGTGGTTTTGGGGACTTTTCTTAGCTCATGCTAAAAACAAAAACAGTTATTAATGTACGGTACTGTACTAACTTGATCTATTTTAATTTCAGATATCCACTGAACTAATCATCTGAAAACTAAGGCTAATAGGAGAGGATGAAGAATACTTCTGTTCTGGGGGGGGGTGGGGGAGGGGGTTTACATGTAAGCTGCTTTCCTCTACTTTTTAAGTTTTATATAATATATTTATATGTTTCCATGAAATAAACAGATGTTAACATTCTCTGAGAAAGTCTGATTTTGCGAGCTACCTACTAAAATTGTATGATTTATTTAAGATAAGTATTATCAACATTTTCAGCTTCTCTGCAACCACTGAACCAATTTCAACCAATTTTGGTGAAGGGGAACAAAATTAATAAACTTTATCCCCCTCCCCCCGCGGGCCTGAGGGGTGGGGCCAAAACCACTAAAATTCATGCAATCTTTGCAAATCTCCTTCTTCTTTTCCCCTCCTGAACATCAAGCAGTCAAACTGTTGGTATGATTGTAATCGGCATTGAGTCCTCTACCATAATTATGAAATTCATGACCCCAGGGTCAGGGATTCTAGTATTAGGTGGGTCTTATAGCTCTTTGGAATTAATCAAACCATTTAAGATGAAATAAAACCTATGAAAACATTTAGTAAATTTTGAAATGTGTGGCCCCAGGGTTAGTGTTTCCTGTGGGGTGGGGTACACAACTGGTGGTTATAAAATGGAATTGCATTGTATATTTATTACTCTGATCTACCTTTGGGTATTAAGTAACCAAAGTAAGCATGTTAACTAAGTGTATAATTATGATAAACAAAGGTGCGTCTTTCAAAATTGTAAAATTGTGAATTTCAGGGCTTTTTGTTTAAATTAAGAACAAAATTCAATTGAGTGGAAGTTGTTAGGCCTAGAAAAAAAATATATTTGTTTCCCCTTTCAGGCTGAAAAAATATAGGTAGATAGGTAGGTAATTATTTTTTTTTGAAACATTTTTTTTTTTTTTTTGCTTCTTGAATCAAAAAGTGTACAGAAGTAACATTAATGACAAAAGAAATGGTGTTTTCAAGCATTTCTGTGACTTAAAAGAAAGTTAACTCAAACTTCTTTCTGTCTTGAACATGTTGAAAAGCTTGCAAAGTTGGAGACTATAATTCCCTGGGTGAAATCTTGCACTTCATGGGACAAAAGCATTAAAAAAAATTTAGGGTCGGCTCTATATATTAGGGTCGGTCGGGAACAAACATATTTTTTTTTTCTAGGCTTTACATGATACTCAGGTGACCTATAAGGTCTGTGGGCCTCTAGTTGTTATTCAAATATCATGAATCATGGTCTAAGGGTCTAGGTTAGGGGTACAAAAAATATTTTGATGAACAAGTAAAATGAAGAAAAAAATCCTTAATTTACTCTGGAAATCTTATCAGAAACAAATCCATACATACATATTCAGTACATTTAAATATATTCAAGTTTGTTTATTTCATTATCCCTTGTTAAGTGTTTAAAAGAGGCAACTTTAATAAACTAATGAGATTTTACACTTGATAAATTTTTAGATTTTATCTTAAATCATTCTGATCAAAAATGCTGAAAATCTGAAATTAATCAAACAAAGGCTTGTGCTAGAACAGTTTTAGGAACTTTCAGTTTGTCAATCTTATTAAAATTATATGTTAGATCTGCGCACATATTGGCTAAAATCTAATGGCATCCTGTAGAGTGTCACGTCAGACGTTAAATTCTATTAACCAATCAAATACTCGAATGCAAAAATTATTGTATTTAATTTATTGGGATGAATAAGTCTAGAGTCTGAGTTGTTCTGTATTTGACGTGACCTTCTATGGATGCTGTTAGATGTTGTGTAGCGAGTATGCAAGAGGATCTAACATGTTGTTTTATTTAGAGTGGGATTTTATTAAACAATATTTTTATATATTTTCAATAGGGTGAAGTAACTAACGAGCAGATCAATCCAACTTGAACTTGAAGTGCAATTGGGTCTTCAAAAATGTGGACCACTCAAGGACTTTTCTGTTGGTTGATGATGGACTACAAACTGAATATTTAACAAAGAAATCCACTTTGGTGCTTATTGGCTACTTATGATGTGAACTTGTGCATTTATTATACCAAGTACTTTTACATTTCCTTGATGATACTAGACTTGCATATACCGAATTCAGGTTTAGTTGATTGATTGCAGTTCTAAGTTCCTCTTGCATGATTACATCTCTCATGTATGAGACATCATTAAATGCAGACATTTTCTCTGTCCTCCTGTTGTGACATGAGAGCTTGGACTTAGTTGTAAAAATATTTATGATGCGAGAGAAAATAAATGACCAAGCCAATGTATGTAAATGTTGATAATAACATTAAATATTCTTCGATAACTAGTGTGAGTGTGTTTTGTTTTTTCCAATATGAAAATTCAGGGGGGAAATGAGTTTTGGTTGAAAAGCTGGGCTAAATTGTATAATTTATAGTACAGTTTCTGTTGCGGAAACCTATGGTACACCATATGTATTTCAACCATATACGCATACTGAAACCTTGCGTAAACCTCAAGTTTCAGCAAGTTTCAGTTGTGGAAACCTATGGTACACCATATGTATTTCAACTGTATACGCATACTGAAACCTTGTGTAAACCTCAAGTTTCAGTTGCGGAAACCTATGGTACACCATATGTATTCCAACCATATACGCATACTGAAACCTTGCATAAACCTCAAGTTTCAGCAAGTTTCAGTTGCGGAAACCTATGGTACACCATATGTATTTCAACCATATACGCATACTGAAACCTTGTGTATACCTCAAGTTTCAGCAAGTTTCAGTTGCGGAAACTTTTTGGATTCGTGGACACCTTTGGTTTCCGCACTGCGGAAACTTGATGAAACTTGAAGTTTCCGCACTGAAACTTTGCGGAAACTATTAGTAACCTTAAGTTTCCGCAGAGTTTCAGTAGAGTTTCAGCCATGTGGAAACTGTATTTTTCATCCAGTGTTGGAACAATGAATTTTTTGACTGTGACGTCATAGTGGTCTCTTGGATATGCGGAATGAATCGTTACTAGGAGTGACGGGATGGAATTCTTGAAATGATCATATCTCGGTCATTTTTGGTCGAATTTGGTACTTGAAACACTTATTTGACTCAGAATTTTATGCTCTTTCAGATGGTGTAGTTCATTTTCTAATACAATGTAAGCCAAATTATTTGCCTGAGCGCATGCCTCTACAGAGCGTATTGATAAGACTAGACGTAGGGCTGTGTAGAGAATTGTCACTGTGACCAGACAAGAGCGCAGACCTTCAAAACTTGGTAAGTAGTGTACAAAATACATATACATCTGGGTGTGCGAGATATGATCTGTGATTGATTTGTCGCTTAAGGGGGATAAATTTGAGATTACTGGGCCTAGGGCAAAAATGATGGAAGTAAAATAAGCCGTATAGGAGACCCTTATTTTGAGGTTATTTGAAGTGTCGGAATATTGAAAATAGTTTCATTCGATGCGGAAAAGGGTGTTAAACCGAACCCAACACCGAAAAGCGCTTTAAAATCGATGCATAAATGACTTTTTAGCGTTTGATTGAAGTATTGTTGGAACAATGAATTTTTTGACTGTGACGTCATAGTGGTCTCTTGGATATGCGGAATGAATCGTTACTAGGAGTGACGGGATGGAATTCTTGAAATGATCATATCTCGGTCATTTTTGGTCGAATTTGGTACTTGAAACACTTATTTGACTCAGAATTTTATGCTCTTTCAGATGGTGTAGTTCATTTTCTAATACAATGTAAGCCAAATTATTTGCCTGGGCGCATGCCTCTACAGAGCGTATTGATAAGACTAGACGTAGGGCCGTGTAGAGAATTGTCACTGTGACCAGACAAGAGCGCAGACCTTCAAAACTTGGTAAGTAGTGTACAAAATACATATACATCTAGGTGTCCGAGATATGATCTGTGATTGATTTGTCGCTTAAGGGGGATAAAGAAGAAAGTACGGTATGACCGAAAATCCGCCCAGTCCCAAAATCTTATAAAATTGTTCTTGAAACATGTCTAGAGTGACCACTTCCAATGTCATTTTAATTTTTGTTATTATCTCAAACCATTTCTTCAAGAGAGCTCTTCAAATATAAGTAGTTTTCGTAAGAAAATAATGCTATGACGTTATGACGTCGTCAACTTGGCCTTATCGAATTTCAACGTTTTAACGCTTCAACGTTTTAATCCCGATACAGCGCCAAAAAAAAATTGAAGTGAAAAAAAAGTTATAGCTTACTCTTCTGTTCCATTTGTGGACTATTCTTAAAATGTAGAGCAAGTTTAAATTTTCCTGAATATAAAAATTAATATTCTTTACTTGAAATATTGTTGGTCATCGATTTTGCTACTTTTTGCGAGAAAACGATTCATCAAGAAAGTCAACGGAACATTTATAGCTTGAATTAATCCATTATTCCAATTTTTGCTCGCGGTGAAATCTTCAAGTTCCGAATGAATGATATATCTTTCTTTTATTCACTTTGATTTTGTGTGTGTGAGGGAGGGTGTGTGTGTATAGTATAAGTTTGTAAATAGAAAATTAACATGAGGACATACATCATAGATATACGAAGTAACTGCATACGACATTGTTCGTGTATTATTATGATTGTTCTAAATGAAGACGGCTATCTTTTGTTGATAACATGTATATAAATTAAGACAATTTTCAGTTTCGGTTTTTTTTTCTTTATGAGAATACACATATATACAAGAACATCTTTTTTTCAATACAAAAAAAAGAACATCAGGATATTCAAATCTCACTGGCGTCGGGAGCAATTTGAAAGTGGTGGTGGTGGGTGTAAAAAAAATGTTATACATTCAAAAGAACCTGACAAGCAAAAAAAAATTAATAAATGAAATAAAAAAGGAAATGTGCATTGGCCAAACACGAAAATCTTATTTCATTTGTGAGGTGTGTGTGTGAGGGTGTGTGAGCGTGTGTGTGTGGTGGGGTAGATTCGAACTTCAGCACCAAAATTTTTTTCCAAACACCAACACTTTCCCCAATTATTTAAGCCTGTACTGCAACATGTCTGTGGAAAGTGGGGAGGGGGGCTAAACCTACACAGCAGTGTCCGATGTCTATACTAAGTCTATCTTTGGGGAAAAAAAAGTGGGGCCCGCCCGGTTCCGACGCCTATATGGATCTCTGTAAAAGCATGCAAAAACATTCAAAAGAGTCTTTTTTGTTTAATAATTAGCATTGTTAATTCCCCCTCTGATAAGTTGTGTGAAATCATTAATCCACCCTTATGATAGGATTTTCAGCATTATTGAATCACACGTTATGCACATTCTTTAATTGCAGACTAATCTGACATGTTTATTAAATGCAAATATATCTAACCTTAGTATTTTTAACGACTTGCGTTTAATTTTTATTACAGGTCTTTGTTATGCTCCGAAATTCGGAGCGAAAACGACATCTTATTTTAATCAGATTGCCCTTGATGGCAAATAAGGGCGTCTTCGTATACGAGTGAAAAATTCGCGAGAGGTTATATATCAATATATCATTAGTACTTTAAAATTAAAATGCGGGATATACATTCTTCCGAGTTATATAACACTTGTAAATCTCTTTTTGTATAATTTTGATTAGTAACATAACTTCACACGAATAAGTTGTCATTTTAATTTAATTTAATGGAGGATGTAAATTCAAACTAAATTTTTAAGCTATGTATGGCATATCTGAGCTAAAAAAAAAAATACGCGATTAAGGGTAGATTAAGATAATATTTGCTATCTACGTTCAAATAATTTTTTTCATGAATTTGAACTTTAATATTCCCAACTTTCAGTGGGTTAAATTGACTTTAAACTGCGTCTGATATTTTTTTATCCGATCCGGAAATGAATGTATATATACATGTATCATTGTTTTAAATCTCGGATATCTATGAAACGTGATTGATTTATACTGTGTAAATTACAGGAATTCTGATCTATATAAAAAGCTACAAAACAAATAGATCTTTTTAATTTCATTTTGTCTGCACGCCAGTTTTGACTTTAAAGCAAGGATTCTCAGGATTTAATGAATATAAATGTTCTTTGTGAACACTGCATCTAAATCTAACATTTTTTCACAGCACTTATTTCAATGAATGTAAACTTGAAAATATACCATTACAAGATGATGATGAAAACTTTTATAATGGATACGGGTTAATGATAACTAGGTTTATTAAACGTTTACTTTTTTATATCAAAGGGAGCAGTGAGTCGGAAATGTGTTACAGCTCTTTTCCCCAGACACAAAAAAAAACTGATGAAAATTGGGACTGATCAGGAGTGGCAATATATCAATAAGGGCCGCCACGCTAACCATTCTTTGCTTTGCAAGGTACCGATGATTATGACCCCCCCCCCCCTATTTTTTTTTTTACAATAATTGTTTCAACGAACCCCTCTCATCCAAAATGCCCCCCCCCCAAAAAAAAAAACAAAACAAAAACATGTGTTTGAATTTTCTTGTTAACTTACGTCGCTTCCTAACTCTGTCGTCTTTTGACGTTTCGGGATCCCCGACAGATAATTAATTACAATCATTTTTAGCTCACCTGAGCCAAAGGCTCAAGTGAGCTTTTCTGATCAAAATTTGTCGTCGTTGTAAACTTTTCACATTTTCATCTTCTTCTCAAGAACCACTGGGCCAATTTCAACCAAACTTGCTACAAAGTATCCTTGGGTAAAGGAGATTCAAGTTTGTTCAAATGAAGGGCCACGCCCTTTTCCAAGGGGAGATAATTATGAATTAGAGAAAAATAAATGGCATTATTAAAAAATCTTCTCAAGAACCACTGGGCCAGGAAAGATGAAACTCATGTGGAATCATCCTCAGGTAGTGTAGATTCAAGTTTGTTCAAATCATGACCCCCAGGGGGTAGGGTGGGGCCAAAATGGCCGATCAAAGTTTTACATAGGAATATATAGCAAAAATCTTTTAAAATCTTCTTCTCAAGAACCACTGGGCCAGGAAAGATGAAACTCATGTGGAATCATCCTCAGGTAGTGTAGATTCAAGTTTGTACAAATCATGACCCCCGGGGGTAGGGTGGGGCCAAAATGGCCGATCAAAGTTTTACATAGGAATATATAGGAAAAATCTTTAAAAATATTCTCCTCAAGAACCACTGGGCCAGGAAAGATGAAACTCATGTGGAATCATCCTCAGGTAGTGTAGATTCAAGTTTGTTCAAATCATGACCCCCAGGGGTAGGGTGGGGCCAAAATGGCCGATCAAAGTTTTACATAGGAATATATAGGAAAATACTTTAAAAATCTTCTTCTCAAGAACCACTGGGCCAGGAAAGATGAAACTCACGTGGAATCATCCTCAAGTAGTGTAGATTCAAGTTTGTTCAAATCATTAGTTAGTTTCATTCGATGCGGAAGAGGGTGTTAAACCGAACCCAATACCGAAAACCGCTTTAAAATTGATGCATAAATGACTTTTTAGCGTTTGATTGAAGTATTGTTGGAACAATGAATTTTTTGACTGTGACGTCATAGTGGTCTCTTGGATATGCGGAATGAATCGTTACTAGGAGTGACGGGATTGAATTCTTGAAATGACCATATCTCGGTCATTTTTGGTCGAATTTGGTACTTGAAACACTTATTTGACTCAGAATTTTATGCTCTTTCAGATGGTGTAGTTCATTTTCTAATACAATGTAAGCCAAATTATTTGCCTGGGCGCATGCCTCTACAGAGCGTATTGATAAGACTAGACGTAGGGCTGTGTAGAGAATTGTCACTGTGACCAGACAAGAGCGCAGACCTTCCAAACTTGGTAAGTAGTGTACAAAATACATATACATCTAGGTGTCCGAGATATGATCTGTGATTGATTTGTCGCTTAAGGGGGATAAATTTGAGATTACTGGGCCTAGGGCAAAAATGATGGAAGTAAAATAAGCTGTATAGGAGACCCTTATTTTGAGGTTATTTGAAGTGTCGGAATATTGAAAATAGTTTCATTCGATGCGGAAAAGGGTGTTAAACCGAACCCAACACCGAAAACCGCTTTAAAATCGATGCATAAATGACTTTTTAGCGTTTGATTGAAGTATTGTTGGAACAATGAATTTTTTGACTGTGACGTCATAGTGGTCTCTTGGATATGCGGAATGAATCGTTACTAGGAGTGACGGGATGGAATTCTTTAAATGATCATATCTCGGTCATTTTTGGTCGAATTTGGTACTTGAAACACTTATTTGACTCAGAATTTTATGCTCTTTCAGATGGTGTAGTTCATTTTCTAATACAATGTAAGCCAAATTATTTGCCTGGGCGCATGCCTCTACAGAGCGTATTGATAAGACTAGACGTAGGGCTGTGTAGAGAATTGTCACTGTGACCAGACAAGAGCGCAGACCTTCAAAACTTGGTAAGTAGTGTACAAAATACATATACATCTAGGTGTGCGAGATATGATCTGTGATTGATTTGTCGCTTAAGGGGGATAAATTTGAGATTACTGGGCCTAGGGCAAAAATGATGGAAGTAAAATAAGCTGTATAGGAGACCCTTATTTTGAGGTTATTTGAAGTGTCGGAATATTGAAAATAGTTTCATTCGATGCGGAAAAGGGTGTTAAACCGAACCCAACACCGAAAACCGCTTTAAAATCGATGCATAAATGACTTTTTAGCGTTTGATTGAAGTATTGTTGGAACAATGAATTTTTTGACTGTGACGTCATAGTGGTCTCTTGGATATGCGGAATGAATCGTTACTAGGAGTGACGGGATGGAATTCTTTAAATGATCATATCTCGGTCATTTTTGGTCGAATTTGGTACTTGAAACACTTATTTGACTCAGAATTTTATGCTCTTTCAGATGGTGTAGTTCATTTTCTAATACAATGTAAGCCAAATTATTTGCCTGGGCGCATGCCTCTACAGAGCGTATTGATAAGACTAGACGTAGGGCTGTGTAGAGAATTGTCACTGTGACCAGACAAGAGCGCAGACCTTCAAAACTTGGTAAGTAGTGTACAAAATACATATACATCTAGGTGTGCGAGATATGATCTGTGATTGATTTGTCGCTTAAGGGGGATAAATTTGAGATTACTGGGCCTAGGGCAAAAATGATGGAAGTAAAATAAGCTGTATAGGAGACCCTTATTTTGAGGTTATTTGAAGTGTCGGAATATTGAAAATAGTTTCATTCGATGCGGAAAAGGGTGTTAAACCGAACCCAACACCGAAAACCGCTTTAAAATCGATGCATAAATGACTTTTTAGCGTTTGATTGAAGTATTGTTGGAACAATGAATTTTTTGACTGTGACGTCATAGTGGTCTCTTGGATATGCGGAATGAATCGTTACTAGGAGTGACGGGATGGAATTCTTTAAATGATCATATCTCGGTCATTTTTGGTCGAATTTGGTACTTGAAACACTTATTTGACTCAGAATTTTATGCTCTTTCAGATGGTGTAGTTCATTTTCTAATACAATGTAAGCCAAATTATTTGCCTGGGCGCATGCCTCTACAGAGCGTATTGATAAGACTAGACGTAGGGCTGTGTAGAGAATTGTCACTGTGACCAGACAAGAGCGCAGACCTTTCAAAACTTGGTAAGTAGTGTACAAAATACATATACATCTAGGTGTGCGAGATATGATCTGTGATTGATTTGTCGCTTAAGGGGGATAAATTTGAGATTACTGGGCCTAGGGCAAAAATGATGGAAGTAAAATAAGCTGTATAGGAGACCCTTATTTTGAGGTTATTTGAAGTGTCGGAATATTGAAAATAGTTTCATTCGATGCGGAAAAGGGTGTTAAATCGAACCCAACACCGAAAACCGCTTTAAAATCGATGCATGAATGACTTTTTTAGCGTTTGATTGAAGTATTGTTGGAACAATGAATTTTTTTACTGTGACGTCATAGTGGTCTCTTTGATATGCGGAATGAATCGTTACTAAGAGTGACGGGATGGAATTCTTTAAATGATCATATCTCGGTCATTTTTGGTCGAATTTGGTACTTGAAACACTTATTTGACTCAGAATTTTATGCTCTTTCAGATGGTGTAGTTCATTTTCTAATACAATGTAAGCCAAATTATTTCCCTGGGCGCATGCCTGTACAGAGCGTAGTGATAAGACTATACGTGGGGCTGTGTAGAGAATTGTCACTGTGACCAGACAAGAGCGCAGACCTTCAAAACTTGGTAAGTAGTGTACAAAATACATACACATCTAGGTGTCCGAGATATGATCTGTGATTGATTTGTTGCTTAATGGGGATAAATTTGAGATTACTGGGCCTGGGGCAAAAATGATGGAAGCAAAATAAGGCATATAGGAGACCCTTATTTTGAGGTTATTTGAAGTGTCGGAATATGGAAAATACTTGATACACTTGTTTGACTCAGAATTTCACGCTCTTTCAGATGGGTAATTTTATGTAAGCCAAATTATTTCCCTAGGCTCATGCCTGTACAGAGCTAGTTATGAGTGCGTTGTATAGAGATCCCTTCTCTTTTTTTATATGGAACATTTTAAAAGTTTTTTTTTTTTTTTGCCCATTACAAAATATATATTCTCATATTTTTTTAAGAAATTCATGTTGGATATCAGAATAGAGACGCAGTTTTTTTTATAAGAATCTCTACCGAAATTCGAGCAATCATATTTTTTAAATGCTTCACATAGCCAAACCATCCTTTATATTTGATTACGCTACTAATATCTGGCTCGGAAATGTGACATTCCTAAAACATAATGATTTGAAAGGTTCAGATATCTGTATGGTGACCCTGTGGCTTTCTCTTGATAATAAGATCTGTTCTGTAGTTTGATTTACCCATTAGATCGATATGTAAAAAGCTATTAAGACCCAACATTTTAATGTCGACCGACTAATCAACTGTTGCCAGTACTCGGACGAAGATGGAGAGTAGATCAAATTAAAGAAATTGACGACCAACGTAGAAAAAAATGACTAGTCCGGTAAAAATCAAAATTTGATGTCTGAGAAAAATAACATATTGCGCAAGAAAAAAAAATAAAGAACGTCCGCTAGTAACCAGAAAATCTCAGATATATTTTTTTTCAATTGCATTCCAATTAGACAATCTTTCGGGATATTAAAATGAAAATGCAGTTGAAATTTATGAGGATGCTGCTGACGCAGTATTTTTTTTCTCAGACTCGCAATTTCTAATTATAACCCCCAACGCCTGCACTAATTATATGATTTAAATAATACTTAAAGTAGCAAGAAATGCTTCCACCTCATTAAACGAATTGCAAAATCAATTCTATTTTTAAAGAATTCGTTTTCCTTTTTAGAAATAAAAACAGAAGGACTTTTAAAATTAGGTTTGGATTTAGAATATTATTACAAAAATAAATGTTTGAATATGCAGACTCCGTAAAAGTTTTCGCATGATATATTGAAGATTTGCAATGCAATGTCACAATGAATTATAAACGCTCGGTGTCGTCCCAGAGCTATTATTCAACATTCTCTTAAATTTTAGATATATGGCTTGGGAAGAGAATCGGTTAGAAACAGTAAATAACAGTATATAATTCACATTCAAAAGTTTACATTGTTATATGCATAACATTATGGAAATCACTAGCAAACTTCATGAAAACCAATAAAAATAGAATGAAATTGTAAATTGTTTTTCAAGCATATTAGCATATTTATTTCTTGAGCGGTAGATATTGTCACTTGCATTTTCTGTTCATAACATAATTTGAAAAATTTCAAACCTACGTAGTGTCTATTTTGATTAAGCACTATACCATTAAACATTTTTACCTGCAAAACATTTATGTGTAGCAGAAATGAGCTTTAAAAATTATACAACGTCTTCATTTTTCTTTTCTTTTCAACAAAACTGTGGAAAGGAACGTCAGAATTTGCTTCGTGTGCTTCTTGTCGTAATAGGGTTTAAGGAGGGGGAAAGGTAGACAATTTAGTATGTAAATAATGCACGAAAATGGTGTGAAGAAAAATCAATCATCATTTAAACAATGCTTGGCTTTGTTTGTTGACAAGGTCAATTTTATCATAAATTGACAAATAAGAATTTCCATACAGATACATGTACTAAATAATAGAGTAAACAAGGAAAAATTAAGTAATAAATCATTTGAGAAAACGAGATATATTATTTAGATAAATAAATTTATTGACATATATTGATGCCAATAATGATGCCATGATAGGTGATAATATTTTGCTATGCTGCAGATTGTCAGACATATTAAAAACATGTAGGACGTAATGATGAAACGGAGTACAACAATTCACATTCATTGTGATTAAAATGGTACTTTTTCCTATAAAAAATTTATAGGAAGAAAGGATCAAATTTTTTTTGTGTTCGACAAAAGTTTTTCTGTACTCCATTTTTTTTTCTACGAAGTAACGTTAACTACATGTATGTATAACACTTTGATCGTCTAAATCCAAAACATTTGAAACATATCTTGAAGAGTATTTACAATCTTTCAATCTATTAAGAAACCAATATTCTTTGACCAAAACATTTATCCTCAGACAGTAAGCACTGAAACAAATTAACCAGAATATAATATTAAGGATATATATGAATGAATATTCTCTGTTGTTCTATTTTTTTTGGAAACTCAACCAAAATTTCATAACTATGGTAACTGGAATGCGAAATAATGTATACATAACAGAGATTCAATTCTACACGATGCGCGTACACTGAATTGTCTTAGTAATACTTGTATTTGATAACATCAAAGAACATTGTCTCCTCTTTACACAACATCTATTGCCTGCGTGGGGTGCTTAAATGGAGTTACCCTGGGTAATCGTAAGGGCTGTGGTGAATTACAGATTGCCTGAAAAAATGAAGAAAAACGATTCAAGTGGAGAATTTCAAGAAATAGGAGAAAAAAAATGGAGATTAATTCAATGATTTGCGTTTCTTAGTTGGCTTTTTTGTTTTTACAAACAATTGCAGATGCTTGTTAAACGAACTATATATTAAAAGAACTCTTACCGTCGTTTTGGAGTGATATCGAACTTTCTAGTAAGGAAATTCTTTTGTAATTTAAAAAAAAATATACAGAATTTTAACTTTCGTCTCCTAAATCCTAACATTTGAAAACCTTACAGTATTCTTTTAAAGCTATGGAGGCAAATACCTGTGGACATCGTCTTTTGCACATTTGGGCTCTGTAATCCAGTTGTATTGGCTCTCCAATAATAATTTCGAAACTTTCAAGTTTTGCTCGTCCAGTAAAGAAACCTCGATAGCTATGCTCTTCATTGGAAATAGACATCCCATATCGGTCGATTGTACTTCTAACTGGACATCTAAGAAAATGTATTAACATTTAGTGCAACATATTAAAGAATTATCTAGTGCTTTATAATCATTTCTTTATAAAGGAAATGTTTTCAGTTAAAAAAGTATTAAAAGTTCGAAGGTCCTACAAATGGGCATTGCGGGTACATTTCAGTAAATACAATATGTACTTAGAATCCTACTTAATAAAAACCTCTGAAACAGAATTCTTTTTCTACATAAAAAAGTAAACTTTGAAAGTAAAATTTTTATCGTAAAAATTAAATGTAGCTGATTGATTATTAAAAAAACAAATCTTTACACGGTTTATCAGGTAAAAGGTATATTAACTGAACTGTATTCAAACTTAATGTTTGCACAGGAAGAATAAAAAATGATTGCTTTGTTTTAACTTTTGAAACGTTATCATTAATATGTATTAACAAGAAACTAAATAGTATATGCTAAATCATGACCAAAGCAATTTATTTGAGACAATCTGAAAAATGCTTACCCATTCTCAATTAGTTTAAGGGTTCTCATCATTCCAGTTTGTTGATCAAGAGTGTATGCTTCAAGATAACTTACTCTAGTACCCCCAATGTCTATGTATGCAAAAAATCAAATGACTGTACATGTGGAGAAGACATTTATTGTAAGCATTTATGACTTAATTGGAGATATCCTTTTTGAACGAATAAATTTACTTGCATCTCTTTAAATATGTTAATTAACGTATCAGAATGTTAAATATTTGGTAAAATCAAGATTCAGATATAATGCATAAAGACTTATAAAACAAATATTGCGGTAAAATATATCACTTTTAAAGCAAGGCTGATATTAAAGTAGGTTTACACATTTACAAAAGATATAGGCAACTCTACATCTAACACAGTTAGCAATTAACACTTATTTGAGTATGGTCTACAAACAGAAAAGGTCAACACTCACCTGGATTTTTGCCACTACTATCTACATTGAAAAAGAAGATATCGCCTCGCGGAACCTGTTGAAGACGTCGATTGTTATCGTTTGTCAACCTTACTTGAAATGGATTCATTTCCTTTGTTACATCAACTGGGTTCTCGCCAATTTTCCTGCAACGAATTTCATTTTAGCTTTGTTTAAAAACTATTTACTGAATTTCTATTTAGCTAGAAAATATTTCCAGAAGTTATGAAGTAATTTTATTTTAAGTATCGCAAACATAATGTTTACTTTTATCTCACTTTTCTCCTATTTGATTTTGGTACTTGCCTTGATTTATAGACACACGTCACTTTATGTACTGAATCTGACATGCTAAAGAGACCTTTGTGATGCGCGGTAGCTACATCTACGTCATAAACCGTGTCCCCTGTCTGAATATCAATAGAGATTTACAATTTTTGCCATAAAACTACCTTCAAGCTGTTAATTTTTATGGTTCACATTATTTTTGCAGATCTTTTATGTGATCATTGATATTTGATAAAGTATTTAAATTTGACAAAACATAGCACACAAGTCATTTATCATGAAAAGTTCTTAAAAATGTTTTCGTTAATTAATTTTGTTTTGTTTAAGTTATAAGTGCACAAGATCAATAAATATCACCTTTTCGTTCATAGTTTTTGTCAATGAACAGGGTGAAATGGCTCGGAGGGGGACCTCTAACTCATACATTCTCACACCTGGGACGTCTGTGACCATTTCTCTCAGCTGGCATCCGAACATACTCTGTCTCAGATACATTTCTCCTTGGAACGAAGGGGGACGAAAGCTTCGAATCTTCATTGAGTTTAAACCACATTCAGCACTAACTGCAACGAAACATCAAAATACGTCAATTGAGAATTGAGAATTTTCTTAAATGTGCTGTAGCATTCATTTATTTTACATGAAAAGTTTTTACATTTAAATTATTGCATTAAGTTTTACTGTGAGGTTAAAAAAATATGACCAAACGAGTGAAAAATTCTCAATGGGGACG
This sequence comes from Saccostrea cuccullata, assembly GCF_032062105.1. Taxonomy (NCBI): domain Eukaryota; kingdom Metazoa; phylum Mollusca; class Bivalvia; order Ostreida; family Ostreidae; genus Saccostrea; species Saccostrea cuccullata. Next base: position 533,032 of record NW_026933264.1, on the reverse strand, counting down.
TTAAGAAAGATAAAAAAAACTTGAATGCATTTTATTTTACTACGAAAACATTCTTATCAACAAAGTCACATTATACAGTCTAAAGCGATTTTGTAGTGCTTTTAAATAGGAAACTTTGAGGACTTTTACTGTAAAATTGTCCATTGTTGTAGAGGCTCTAACGTATGACTTACGAACAGGGATTTCGCATTGGGAACCAATAAAACCATCTGTGCAGTAACATAATGTACTACTATAGCAGATTCCTTTGTTGAGACAAGTGGCCCGACAGTCTACAGAACTTGAAATAGTGGCTGCAACAAAAGTGGAAGAATGACACGATGATGACACACAAGTTGTTGATGTGAATTCTACGTGAGACAAAGGCGTTTCTTTATAAAATTTAGTTTAAATATCTTATGGAACCAAAGCAAAACTAAATCAAACATTTGGTCTTAAAAGCAGAAATCTTAATTAGTTATTGAAATATTATGCTTTTTAAATGGATATAATAAACAATTGATTTTTTTTTTCAGATTAAAGAAAACTTTAAGGGAAATTTAGGAAAGTAAATGCACACTAATTGTGTAAAAATAAAGTTGTCACGTAATGAACTTTTCCTTCAGAATCCATCTGTTATGTAATTTCCCCCTTTCTGTTGATGTTTATGCATGAAAAATATTTTTTCTAGAAATTAATATTTTGCTGAAAAATGCTCCATGTTAAAAAGATTGAAAAAGATTATATTTCACAGATGCCAAAAACAAAATGTATCATAAGATTTTGTGCAGTTATATGCATTTATATTCTAGTTTCATATAAATTTGTCAAAAAAAACTAATCTGCTTTCAGAACAATGCATCATCCATTTGAAAAAAAACATATATAACAACAAAAAAAGTTTTATGCTGAAAATTGTCAAGAAAATGTTTCCTGTTTTCTTGACAAATTTTACCTATTTCAGAAAAATGAAATAAAAACTGTCTCTTACAAGAATCTAGTCCACAATCGTAGCCTTGAAACCCAGGAGGGCAATTACAACGACCAAAGTAGTCACACGGGGCGTTATTTTTACAGTTGTATCCAGGATTCAGACAATTAAAAGATGCAAGACCTGAAAAATATAAAATAGACTACCTATAAAATAATGTAGACTTATGTAAAAAAGGGTGGCAAACATTTTCCATTGAAAATTTTAACTTTGCGACAAAATTTTTAAAATCTGAGAAAAAGGTTTCATACAATAACAGTAGTTGTTGGCAAAATAAGAAAATTTAGGATTAAAAAAAGTTTCCAGTCAAGCAAAAAATAAATCAATCGACCAGGTTGACTTTCTAAAATATTTTCATTCCGTTTCGATATTTGGTACTTGTATGTCGTAGAGATAAATATAATGTATTGGCTGAAGAGACACCGTGGCGCACAAACGGGAAAATTGACAAACGTACAATTTTTGTAAGATCCGTGTAAATTTTGTTCAATTCCTGAAAGTGTTAGGTCTCATAAAATCACAGGTTTCAGAACCATAAAAACCTACTTTTATGGGGAAAAAAATATAGTAAAAGTAATTTCAGTTTGCCCACGAAAATGTAGCTTAACTTCGTTACCATGGTTACCATGGTCTCATGTAACAAAGAATGAATGTAGGTAGTCTGAGAATTTTGAGACTCTTAAAAAGTTATTAGAATATATTTTTCACCTTTGCATGCACAAGTTGAATGTTGTTTACAAGTTTGCAAGTTTGAGCTAAAAATATAAGTGGCGTGACCGTGACATACACGAAATGGTAGGCATAACCTTTGTTTTTCTGGCACTTATATTTTGAAGTCTTTTCTAAAGGAGGGGATAATAAAGGATGGGTTATCACTTGATAAGGTGCTAAGGAAACTATAGCGATAAAGGATATAATGTTTTCAAACTTTACGAGAGAAAAACAATATATTTCATGATAAAAGCAAAGAAATCAAAATTATATATTAATACTTTTCTTACGTTTTGCACAAACTGAAAGGATTAAGAAAAAGAAAAGAAAAAATAACTGTCAGTAAAGAAAAAAAATCTAATACATCACCAGTACATCAAATGCATAAAATTTTAATTCCAAAAACTGTCAACTCTTAAAAGTTAATGCATTTAATCTGTACAGTAATTATGATTTACCTAAGCTACTTTACGCTCGACAGAACTTTTTATTTTATGAAAACATGATTGTGGCTTTAAAGGTTTTAAAAGTTGTGGACATTATGCAGTTAAAAAATTAGAAATAAACGTGGTTATATGACAAACTATGTTTGTGAATAGCTTTGTACTTACCAACTGCAAAGCAGAATAGGAAAACAAAGGGACCCAAAGGTGACATTTTCTATGAAAATTAAAGAAAAAAAATTTTTTGGTAAAAAAGTAAACGAATTAAAATAAAATTATTGTAAATTGCTTTAATTTATCATAGACCCTCGACAATCGTGCACGATAAATGACATTTGTTATCCTTAAGTTAGCATCCATTTAAATAAAGAATATACGACAAATTAAAACAAAAGAATAATATTTCATAGAGATGATAGAAAGTCACCAGGGAAATATATATTTTTTGTTAAAGAGATAAATTTGAATTCTTAGATACGTACCAAAAAATAAATATTTGATTAATATGAAAAATTTTATTCTATCATCACTTTCAGATTTCATAGTTTCCATTCTATAAATTTTGCTTTTTTTATTATCAAAAGTGATTACTGATTTTTTGTCTAATTTCGGTTATATAAAAGCATTCATTGTGCTTGACAAAGTGTCGTGATTTTAGAAATTTATGTTTAAAATGCGGCTTGTTGGAAGATATGACCAGTCCAATCCTACTACTAAACCATTTAACAAGAGTTAAATTTGCGTTCAAACATTAGTAAAGGTGTCATTTCTGCGTTTTGTTTGCTTGAAGTATTTCGTCCGTAAATTCGCCCTCAAAATTTATTGAAAAAACTCGCAGTACTTTATTGTAAAATCAATTCACTTATTTCATTGTTTTTTAATCTTACCTCAACTGTTACAATCTTTAGAGAAACAGAAATTGAAAAAGAAATTGTGAAAATGATAATATTCAATTTCTTAAGGTAAGTCCAAATACATGATCACAAGTAATTGTTTTCACACATTAATTGTGCAGTTCTATGTAATATTAACCTTTTTAAAAGATTCCAAATTATATTCAAAGGAATACGATTTGAAAGCTTATATTTTAGATGTATACTTTCTTTAAAAATATATTTTAAAAAAAGACAGATATTGCAAAATGAAATAATATTTCTTATGATTACATGTACATCCTCAATAAAGAGTTCGTCTTGATATTTAAATTAAAGTCCTATAGTACCATTGTTGGTATGTAATTATTGCTTTCCATTTTCTTTAATAAACTAAACTCACCTAAAAAATAAAAAATGAAATAAATACGTTTTAATTCTACTTTCTAAAGACTTATATCCCTCATATAAGTATATTTAAAATAATTACCAAAATTGTAATTGTTTTGAATTACTAAAAAAAATCACCGAAGGTCAATTTTTCAACATTCAAGCAGTGATCTATGTTATATTTGAAAATATTAAATGAGTTATAGAATAGCGTAAGTCATTGACTTCACATAATGTTGTTAATTATGAAAAAGATCCCTGATGTTATTATAAGACTCGAGATCTACTCTTGTATGCGACTGTCGGGTATCTACATACAGCAACCAATATTACAAAAATAAGCTTCTATTTGTTGTAAGTTAAGCCAACTAAAAACCTTCAATTATGCTTAAAATACTTTAATACTTACCGTAAGATAACATTCACTTATGGAAAAAATTGAAACACTCCCTTCTATCAAATCAAGACCCTCTTAAATATTTCTTATGACCGTAGATACGTTACCCCAAAATTATTAATTTATGGATGAAACATATGAATTCATCAACCCCAAAAGAGATCAGAAGACTGCATGGTCTTGTATTCTTTCAACAAATGAATTAATTATCTTTTTTTTGAGTTTTGTTTTAAAAAGAAATTAACAATGAAATAAGAAATGGTTAACTCTCATTAAAGCAAGAAAGCTTTTAATCGAATTGAGTAGTCAACTTTTAACTGATTGATTAAACAGAGTTCTAACATTTACCAAATGTAGAAACATTTGCTCTCAGATCATAGCACTGTGAGATATTCCGTTCCAGTTTAGATTCACTCATTTTGAAGACATCTGTTGGTGATGTTAATATTAAAATATGCAGTGGAACTTCTGTTGTGCAGAGATTTACAGAACTAATGGAAACGATGAAACGACAGTTCTTATATATGTAGACACTACTTTGGTGGCTCTTAAAGTATGTGAAATCCCTGACGCCTTGCGATGATGGTGTCTGAACGTCCCATCAACCACTACCAGGACCCAACAGATGGTTCATGTTTTCAGGCAACAAATGTTACATTTTACAACTGTATCATTTGTTTGCATCTCTTAAAGAGTTTAAATTCACTCTATTAGCTTGTATTTTGTCTTGTCAAAGCGTGACACATAAAATTTCTCAAGAAGGATCTGTGTTTATTTATAATTTATTAGCTTTGAAAATAAATAATATGATAAAAGAAATTTTCAACATTTTAAGATCAAAGAGTTTTGTTAAAAAAGAAATAAAAGTAAGACTACAATAATTTCATTTGTTTTACTTGGAATCTCAAGATTTCATTAATTTTTACATAGTTATATGCAAAAAATCTTTAAAATGCAGATGTATTTATACGATTGTAGAATACGGGGCAATAATGTTATTAGAGCTTAGTAAAACCATCCATTCCTCTAGTGTTTATATCATTGTAAATTGTTTTGAGTAATTATTAATTAATTAAAAAAGTATCTGCAATATTTAATTCCTTTGAAACTTAATTCGTTTCATATAATTTTTGTTTCTTTTGGAACACATAAAAGGTCAAGAGTCTACATTTTATTATGATAATATATGAAAAGGCAACTGTATAAGATGGGGTTTTAGTGTGTTGTTAATATGTATTGTCATTTTCAGAAAATGGCAATTCACATATTTTATTTTGTAATGTTTCATTCCAGAAGGGGGATGTATATATCCATTTTGAATTGAAATAAAATTTGAACAAGTTCCATTAAAAAAAACTTAAATGAAAAATTGTTTCAAAACAAATATATAAAGTACACCAAAATTGTTACATTATCCAGAGACGGCTTGTGATGCACTTCCTTTTCTTGTCTGAATTAAGAAAAACCAAAAACCATTTTATCACAATCCATTTTGAGTTATTTATTCTTTATAAATGTATTTATTCCAATTGCAGCTCATAACTGCCAGATGCCATATCAACTACATCGTATAAATATCAAATATGGTGTAACCGCTTTCTCTTATAGAATTTTCATTCGTAATCTGCATCATTTGGATGCAATTAAAAAGCAATAAAAATTCATGATTCCATTTTTATTTTATTAAGGTTGCAATGACAATTTGTAATTTTGACAAAGTACACGCGGTGCTAATGAGAAAAGTTACAGAATCCTTCAAATTAATAGAATTAAATAACTTACAAAAGTATTTTTAATATGACTGAAACGATAATTACTCGTCGTTAAATGTCTTAATAAAGCAAATTTACCTCTGAATTATGTTGTTTTACTGATTAAACAAAAGTTTGTTTCATTTGAACTCGTAAAAGAAACCACAATATCTTAAGAGAATGTCTAAGATGCAAATATTGTACATACACTATTTAAAGCAGCACAGTCGATTTTAAATGCAATGGGAAACTGATCAAGTCGATGTAAGGGTCGGGTTCATTTATTATGTTATGTGTTAGCTCACTTGAGCCAAGGCTCTTTTCTGATCGAAATGTGTCCGTTGTCTGTCGTCGGTGTTATCGTCGTCGTCGTAAACTTTTCAATTTTTCATCGTCATCTCAAGAACTACTGAGTCATTTTTAACCAATCTAGGCAAAGAATATCCTTGAGTAGAGATGATTCAAGTTTGTTCAATTAAATGGCCACACACCCTCTTCCGAGGGAAGAGATGACTAGGGAATAATGAAAATAGAATCTGTGTATTTTTTATCTCAACAAACAGTTGGTGAGAATAGATGAAACTTATATGAAAGCTTCTTGACATAATGTAAATTCAAGTTTGTTCAAAACTTAAACATCAGAGGTATGTTAAGGCAAGAATGGGTTTTAGATAAAAATATATTTGAAATATTTTTAGAAACCCTCTTCTCAAGCAAAGTTATATATGCTATATTGATATTGAGACATCCTCAAATAGTACAAAATTCAAGCCTCCCACCCCAATTCGGCGGGGCCACAATAGGGAATCCAAGTTTTAAATTGAAATATATAGGAAAATCTTTTAAAAATCTTCTTCCCAACAACCACTGGGCCTGAAAATCTAAATCTTGTGTGGAAGCATCCTTGGGTAGTGTAGATTCTAAATTTTTCAAATCATGACCCCCGTGGGTAGGGCAGGGGCACAATACGGAATCCAAGTTTTACATTGAAATATATAGGAAAATCTTTAAAAATCTTCTTCTCAAGCACCTTTGGGCCAGAAAAGCTGAAACATTTATGTAAGCATCCTGGGGTAGTGTAAATTCTTAATCGTCCAAATTATGACCCCTGGAGTACATGTAGGTTGGGTCCCAATCGATATTACAAGGGGGATCTGTTAAAGAACAGCATGGCCAAAGTAACTCATTTGAGCGATGTGGCCCGTGGGCCTCTTGTGTTTATAAACTAAAATTATTTACTTAAGTTCTTCACAGTATGAAGAAACGACCAGTCCAGTTATTCAAAGATTTAAAAGGAGAAGGTACATTAATCGAACAGTGATGTCAAAAAATCTATTAACAAAACAAATTTCTGAATAGGACGTAGAACACGAGCCCCTGGATATTTCACAGAAATGGGATCAGTGCATAAGAGGCTTACTCCTTCGAGGTCCATGATCCGACCCCTGGGATTTCCAGGGTTCCGTGTTTATTGATCTCTTATCAAATATTTTTGTGGGCTTTTGTCTATTTTGCTTCTTAAATGCTTGAACGATGATTGCTGTTACACATCAAGATGAAAACAAGCACTATCATGTTATTACAATGCTACTGAATACATATACATGTTATATAAAAAGAAGCACGATAAAGTACTTACGAGAGTTTTGTTTCTTGATTTAAAATTTATATTTTGTAGAGGTTGTTAATAGATATATTAATACAGTCTCCTTTTTTCTGGGGAAGGGGAAAGGGCTAAATGTCAATGTTAATTTTTTTAATGCTAGAAGTGGATTGATTGATTGACTGTATGTATTTTATTACGTCCTATTCTAGAATATTTTACTTATATGGAGACGTCACCATAAACTGTTGAAGGGCTTTTGTTTTGACCTTTACTCGGCACGTATGTCCATTGATCAGGTAGGGATCTTTATCGTGCGATTCGAACTCACGGCCATCCGAACACGGAGCGAGCACTCTACCGACTGAACTGCCAAGACGATGGGTGGTTAACGTAGAGAGTGATTCACTACCAAACAAATCTTAGCTCATGTTATTAATGTGCCTGATTTATTACCACATTTTACCTTAACTAAAACACGCTGTGATGCAAGACATATATTGGACTAACTTTTAACAAATAGATGGTAATTTCGTGTATGCCCACATTTCAAATTAGGTATACGTCATCTTTAATAACCTCGATCGATTTTATTTTGGGATAACCAATAAGAATTCGAGAGCAAGGTTGAAGATACTGTAAATGAATATAATGTTTTCTTTACTTTTTATTAGAAATTGAATAAAGTTTGTATAAAAAAAAACCCCTACCAATTTTCACTTTTTAATTTTTGTTTGTTCAATTAATTAGTTTTTTTTCCTTATTTTTGTTGTAAGGACACAGTTTTAAAGTAAACACACGGACCCCTCATTATCTAATTGCTTTTAATATTTCACTGTTAGATGGTATAAATTTGTAGCAGTTATCAGTGTAGATTTTTCATTAATCTGAACATACTAAAGAAGGCAAAAACAATCAATTTGATACATTATTTTTTAAAAAATATATAATTGCCCTTTTAACATATTTTTAAAAATAATGGACTTTATACTTTTTGAAAGGAGAGTTGAAAATCATTATGAATAAATATATTCGATTCCTTCGACAAAATTCAAAACAATTTTGAAAACCAATGAGATTAGAGAGCATTCCTGTAAATGAACATAATGTTTTCACTACTTTAAGCATTTGTTTTGCTTAAAATCAAAAAAGGTGTCAGGTGTTTATTTGTACAAATGTTTATATGATATCATTTAGTGGATAAAATAAAAATACCAATTTTCACTTAATTTTAAAGTTTTTTTTCTTATTTTTCAATCACATCCTTGTAAATTAAGCGAGATTTTTCATTGAAACTGAGGAAAGCAACTCAATATACATTATATTTTTTTTTTAACTTTTAAGCATATGAAACACTTGGTTGAAAATCATTATAAATAAATTATATTCTTCGACAAAATTCAAAACTTAAAAACAATTAAATTGCCTGAACACATTCGTATTAAAAATCAAGATGTGTTTGCGAAACACTGATGTCCACGTATGGCAGCTTATGACGAGGATCGAAGATTCACAAATGCTTGTCAAAATTGTTGGTATCCATGGAAGTTTTTGTCACAAGGAAAATGCTTGTGAACTATGAAAGCCTTAACACTAACGCTTTATCAGTTATAGTCAAGGTTTAAGTTTCTTAAATGAGACAAACTCTAAGGTCAAGAGGTCGAAAAGTTTTATACCAACTGAGAGGTCTTGTCACAGTGAATACACATACATGTGTATGAAGTATGAAAACCCTTGTGCCAACTATTCAAAAGTAATAGCCAAGGTAAAGCTTGGTAATATTTTGTTAAAGTAGGTCAAACTCCAAGCTCAAGTAGTCAAATTTGGCGGTACCCTAAGAAAGGTCTTATCACAAGGTATACACCTGTGAAATATAAAAGCCTTAGCCCACCCCTGAAAGATTATGACCAACGTTAAAGTTTTTGCGGACAAACACATTAATAGACAAATGGACCGACAGGTTGACGGAAGGCCATGGCAAAAACTATATACCCTCGAATCTTCGATTACGGTGTCATAAAAACAAGCAATGTAACAAAGATCCAAAGAAAATGTTGCCCTCTCATAAAAACATCAGCTTCAAAATGAAAGAGAGGGCTATATCATGCAGCATTTATAGGTATTATACAGAGCCGTTATGTACAGTGTAGTTGATTAGTCATTGTAGATAAACGCACGTTCCGTATTTTATTTTGGTCGTACATTTTGGTTAAACAAAAATAAACTTACATAAAGTCATGGTCAGCTTATTAATTTACATACGTCATTCTATTGACATAATTAACATATCTTCTCTATCTTATAGACAGTAATTACAGCATCATGAGGGAAAAAAGGTGGTCCGCATTAACTCAGACAAAAAGTGGTAACGTCAACCTTTTATTGTTATGGGAGAATTATGAAAACCACACGTGAAAATACTAAACAACAGATCGTATGATAAATTCCAAATGGTAGCTAACCACAATATTATTTAAAACCTTATTTTTTGTCCAAAATGAAATACATTAATAAATCAAAATTATTAATTATCAGAAAAATCAAAGTAAATGATAATAAATTCATCTTCGTGTAGGAAAATCACGATTTAACCTTTGATTTCATTAAAAGAATGAAAGTTTAACGACACGCAAATTATAGGAGTGGTAACTATTCATATACCTATTACAGATCAACAGTTGTTTTTTCATTAAATGACCATATGACTTTGAATGAAATATGAAAAAATTTCAATTTTTAAAGAGTTTTTCTTTTTAATGAAAATTCAATTTTCAAAGTGAAGGTAAAAATGAATTCGCAAAAATCTGTATCGTTGTCAAACAATTTTTCAGAATCAATTTTATGTCTCCATAAAACATTGTAGTCTTATAATCTAGTAGTATGAATAATGATTCAAAATTAAAAACATTCAAGGTGGGCAAGAACACTTCACTTATGTGAATAAAAATCATTTACTTGCAGTTCTACCAGTAAATTAATGCATTCACGTTTGAACTATTTCAAAAGTAGACATATACCATTAGGTAACTATATAAAAATAATATATCTTATCAAAACACAAAAAGCGAACATACCTACTATGTCCAACGCTACTCCAAAGGTGTTGGGGCGACCAAATAGGCTAATGAATTACTCCTATGAATCATTTACATATTCACCATTAACATTTTTTCTTGCGGTTCCAATTTAAGTGTGGATATCGAGATTGAATAAGTGTGATTATAATAATATACACATGAAAGCACTCTATGCATAAATTGGACGTGAGGTGCAGCTCATTAAGAATATAATTCATTGCACAAGCCAACAAGTAAGTAATTTTTTGTCTTTTAAATTTAGTATATTCCTTAGCTTAGTTTATTGTTAAGATTTTTTTTCATCTATTTGGTATAATATATATACGAAGAAAAATTTGTTTCTTAATTCTGTTTGTTCAAAAATAGAATTTGTGATTGGATGTCAAATTTTATTTGTCATGCGTGAAATGCTTTATTATAATTTTACGTAATTAAAAGGGCATGCAAGTCATTCACAGAATTGTAACCGAAATTCATTTGAGCGGATTTATAAAATCCTTGCTTTTTATAGCTGTTTTATCCTTGTGTTAATAATCAACACTACTTTAATAATTTATATAAGTGCATTTAAAGCATGCGCAGACAATAGAAGAAATGAGGTGGGCTGAGGAAAGAGTATTACTATTAACAACCTGAGAGAATTTATTTGGAAAATAAAAATAATAGAACTTGGGTACAATCTACTGTCAATATGTTTCTTTTTAACATTTGATGTGTGCACGCATATTGTATATAGAGATGTTAAAAAAAATTAAAAATGGATGAAATATCTAATTGCATGAGATAACATTTCCTTAAAGGAAAAGTAAAGAAAATGAAGAGAATAAAGAAGCAGAAAGAACAATATTTTTGATTCCTGAAATAAAAAAAAAGAAATGCGTGGTTGTTTTAGTTGATTCGTTGAAAAGAACTGGAACTGCGCAAAGTTGGAAAGACCTTTGAATGGAGATAAGATTGACGTTTGTTCAATTTAATGTCAGTTGCCGATCGCTTCTCCTTTATTATAAAACTATAAATTGAGGTAATATTTTAATTTGAGCCTATATTGATTTAAAAATCCCAAACATTAATTTCACACCGAATATTTTAAGTTTTTATGTTTTATAAATTGTTTTATAAATTCTATATTATTCTTCATTTGAATAGATAATGTATAAAATATCATCTGTTCGTATATATTTAATTTATATTTTTTGTAATATTTACATGTATCAATCTTACTCCATTTTATCCAAAGCACATTACTTTCTACTTTTTTTGAAAGTATAATATTAAGGAAAATCCTATAAAAATACTTTTTACTAACTTGTAGTACAAGATTTCCCTTATTTTTCTATTTTCATGTAATTAAGAGATTGTTATTGCTTACCTTATTTATTCTGGCAGCATGTGCAGCGAAAGATATAATTTACAGAAAAACCAGATTTGCGAGACTCTGAAAAATGACAAAAAGTTATATAACAATTATAAACTTTCCGGCTTTTCACACTTCATACAATATATCTTTGTCCCATCTGTTACAGAGAACTATATTTTTGCTTGTTCTGGCATTGGATTTATGGAAGATTTCATGGTTATTTCTGTAAAGAATTATTTTTAGCTAAGAACTTTGAAAAATCTGTATTTAATTGAAGGTGCTAAAGAAATTAATTGAAACAACTCTTCTTAGTATTTTTTTTCAACAGACGTCATACTTTTGAATAGATATTCACTTTTCTGAAATACATCAAAATCAATACCACACAATAAAAGGTTATATGAAGTCCGTTCATATAAGGTTAACTGAAGAAGCTTGCCGGATTATATCGTACATGTATCGACATAAGAATGGACTATACATCGTCGATATATCTTAATGTCAAGTTGAAGGCCACATCAAGTGTTTTCTTATTTTCACGTATTTTGCACAAATTCTGCTTCATATGAATACAAAAATAGATCTGCTAACAACGGGGCGCAATTGGTACCCATGGGAATTCTAATAGATTGTTGGAAGACCTGGTCTCCAAAAACAACATAGATATTGTCAATCAGAAACTCAACTCAATCTTTTTGATGTTAACTTCAGAGTGCTTGTGTGTATAATCAGAATGTTTTGTAACAAAATAATTTTGCAAATGAGCAATGACAAGGTAAATAAATTGACAAGTTCCATTTTTATTTTTTTTTAAAAGCAGCTTGCAATGATATCAAAAATCCTAATCTTTAATTTATTGTAGAGAATGGCTCTGTATAAAGTTGAAATGCCTTAATTTTTAGCTGTTGATTTTGGAAAAATCTTGTGATTTCAAATTGTCTAAAAGTTCCTTGGAATTTTAGATCTAGAAATGTACTCCTTTCTTGAATATATTGTTGCACAGTACTCTTGAAGTTTCTTCTTCACTACTATTAATATCTTATTGAGAAGTAAAGAAAGAGTCTTGGTTGTACATTTACTGGAAACCGCTATGTATCTTTTTTTAAGGATTCTCATGACGTTTTGGAGTTCAATATATATACGGTAGCTCAAAATTATTTTGGTTCTTTGGGATATTCCAAACTGACATTTGAATTTGAAGAATTTCCTCCTTAGAAAGGGAACTATGAGTATGAGTTGGATTACCACTAGAAATAAATCCAAGTTCTTCTAAAATACAATTTATAAAATGATTAAAGATACCACAGAGTATGACACATCTGTTTTGGATATTTTACTTGAAAAAGACGTTATTGATAATCTAACAACCAAACTCTATGATAAACGTGATGACATCAACTTTTCAATCGTCAACTACCCTTACTTTTGCAGCAATATACCTTCATCACCTGCATACGGAGTTTATATATCTCAGTTGATTTGATACACAAGTTCATGCTCTACGTATGAAACATTTATAAGGCGAGGTGAATTATTGACAAACAAGTTGATGAAACAAGAATATCAGCAGTCTTGTTTAAAGTCATCACTTTGTAAGTTCTATAGTGGCTAAAATAACTTTCTTGGCAAATAAAATTTATCATTATGTCGGTCAAAAGCTCTACAGACCTCATGTTACTTGCTTCAAAAATTCGACTCTAAATAAAATTATCTGACTCTGATTCTGATTGAGTCCAATGCTGACCGACGTTTTTTCAAAAAAATTGCTAATCCATTATCAATACATTTAATTGGCGACGAATTTTTCCGTTATTTCCAAATCACGACAAAGTGCACAAGGGCGGGTACGACCGGTCGGCAGGGGATGCTTCTCCATGGTACCGATCCAACCTTTGATGTTTTGGAGGTCCATGTATGTTCTTTTCCTATTTTGTATTGTTTTATGAACTTTTGATCTTGAATACTGTTCGTTATCTCTATATGTTTTATTATATGAAAATGCTTCTCATAAGAGATGTTTTAAAATAAGGTAAGCAAAATTCATTCCATTGACAGGTTATATTTGTTAACAAGTTTATCATAACGACTATAGAATTTACAAAACGCTGACTGTAAACGAGACTTTTAAAATTCCTCTAACACCAACTAATTTGTCAGTAGCATACCTCGGTATTAAAAATTATCGTAATCAGAGCATACTCTGAATTAACAAATATGTTTGAAGATGGAAGCCCCACAAGTGGGTGATTGTGGGTATAACAACAAAAAGTTCTCGTTTGAAATACAATTTAATTGATAGTATTACACCCAAATGTGAAACAGATGAGGCAGAATCTTTGGTGTCTTTACTTCACTGAGACATATCAAATCAATAGGGAAATAAATTATCTTTTAAATATTTTTTAATAGATGTTCTTTAAAAATTTAACCGTTCACGGTACCCTAGTGGTAGAGCGTTTGCTTCGTGATTGGGAGGCCCGAGTTCGATTCTCGATCGCAGCGGCGCGTCAAACCAAAGACGTAAACATAGGTAGTGACTGTTCCTTCCCCAAGTGCTCGGTATTAGAAGTGAAAGTCACGGGTCTTTTGGATATGATCTTAAAAACGTAGGTCCCGTGTCGCGGTAGGCGTTAGTAAGATAAAGAACCCTCACTGCTCAATGGCCCTGAGTGCCGAGTATAGGTCTAAATTTGAAGCCTTTGACCGGCATACGGTGACGTCTCCGCATGAGTGAAAAATTCTCGAGTGGGACGTTAAACAACATGCAATCAATCAATTAATCAAAATTTTAAGTTTTAGTATATGTTTTTGCATTCACATACAATAGAGAATCGTTTGTAGAAGTGGGGAACCAGACTGAAATTTTTAACCCGAGAATCTCCCTCCTTCCGTCCCTATAAAATTGCAAGAATTTACTTTGTGTAAATATTTATGTTATATTTTTTCTTTCTATTCAATACATCAGATTGGTTTGAAAGACCATCGATTTAGGGGCATTAAGAGGATTTTATATAGATTTTTTTATTCTTTGATTTTTTGATTCTTTAGTTTTAAAAGTATTGTATCTTAAAAGTTGAACTTGTGTGTCATGCTATGCCTTTAACGTTTGCATATTCAATTTTCATTCAAACAAATAATTCACATATTTTGTTAATAAAAAACAATGACTGCTTAATATCTATTATTACTGTATATGATTATAAATATTTTAATTCCTTCAGCGTCAATTCAAACTAGATTTAACAACGAAGATAATTGTCATTTCCTGCTTTAATTTTTACCCTTTACGTGTTAACTAGACAGCTAGATAAATTGGGAGAATGCACTTGATCGGCTTCCATTCAACATTTTTTACCAAATGTTTTTGTGTCATATTAAGTCTAGATATCTTATTTTTTAATCTTTTTTATTAACTTAAAATTCAGGTATTCTACTCATTTCGGTAATTAGAAGAAGAATTTGCATTACAGTTTATCTCTCTAGATTAATGGATTATCAAAAGTCAATCGAAGTATATAATAGAATTTAAAATTCTATTTTTTCAGTATATGTAAATCAATGTGTTAACACATGCCTTTTGAACACACAAATTGAATAAAAGTGCGAATCACCTTTATGTAAAGTTTGTCAGTTTACATATCCATAAATTCTGAAGAAAGAACGTTTAAATTTTTATTATTTCAATCACGAAATTTTACAATGAATAATCTTTGAAGCCTACATACCGGTATATACAATCCGTTATTTATGAACAACAAAAGGATACTTTATGCCGCGATTTAGAAATGAAACGTAATTGAAATAAAAATTCATGTGGTTTCAACTTTAATTGTCAAAATAATAAATAAAATAAACTTATAAACTTTCGCCGAATATTGTTTAAGACAAAATATCATAAGAACACGTTAGACTTCAGAAACATTCATTTTTGACCATGTTGACATTGATGACAAACGCTCAAGCCTCTAAAGCGAAAGAAGCAAACCGACGACACCCTTGATTTGCTCATAAACAGGACAGAATATAGGATGTAGAAATAATACATGTAATAGGATGGTAATAGGTGCGTTTTTCTTACCTATAGGCGCTACTGAGAACTGCTTGAACTGATTTGCTAATATTAGCATGATTATGAAAGACGATGATTTAAAAATTTACACTTGTGATCTGACAGAAACATAAACATTATATTCCTGTCTCACTCCTGTTTGTCGCCAGTTTCGTTTTTAATTAAATTCAAGTTTCTTTAATCGTTTATCTAAAACAGACTAAATGTAACGATTGGTTTCAATTTTTTGCCAGTAAACATTAGGTCAAGAAAGAAATTCTGAATGCAAGAGAAATTTTATCGATGTGTACACTTTTTCCTGACTTTATTCTTGGTCAATCAAAACACTGAAAATCAATAAATGAAATTACGATTGATATTATACCTGATATAAAGGATTAATTTGACTGGACATGAAATTGATTTATCATAGAAAAAATGTGAAAAAGTTATTCAAGTTTAAATCTTTGTGCTTATTGTAAAATTGATAAAATGTCAAGAAAACGAAAAGTGATTAAGCTTCAAATATCGAATCAATAATGATTTCACGCAGAAGAGGTTGAAAACAGAAGTCATGAGGGAGAAAGCCAAGGTAAAAGTTTAAAGCAGTGGGTCAAATTCTATAAATGGTCAAAGTAGTAAGGTAAAAAATATTTATACCCATTGAAAGGTACTGTCACAATAAATGCCAATGTGATGTATGAAAGCCCGAGCACCAACTGTTCAAAATTATGGCCAATGTTAAAATAAAATACTTTTTGTAAGAGTGGTCAAGCTCCAAGGTCAAGGTTAAGAGGTAAAATTTGATGATACCAAAAGAAAGGTCCTATCACAAAAAATATGCCTGTGATATTTGAAAGACACAGTTTCATCCTCTCAAAAGTTATGGGCAAGGTGAAAGTTTTTGCGGACTAACAGACAGACAGAGAGATAGACACACAGATAGGGCGAAACCTATAAAGCTTAGAATTTCGATTAAAGAGGCATAAAAATCATTATAAGATAATGAGCTAACAATATGTATGCATGATTTCAGTCATCATTCGACGTAACGAGACATATTTGCAAACAAGGTAAATACTTTATCCATATAGTTTGCAAAGTTTGCTTTAAATATGAACGATGAAATCCTTGAATTATCAACTTTCTTCTCGGTTACCTTCCTCAGTTATGAATTGTTTGATAGAAGAACATAGTATCGTATAATGAGTCATCTTGGATATATTATACATATATCCTTATGCGGTTGATTAGTGTACATTGATACATTAATAAGGGAAGTTGAGATTAAACGTTGAAGTCCTTAAAATTATCATAAAAGTTAGTTGTCGGTTTGTCCCCATACTTTTTTTTCATGTAAAATATCAATACAGCAAGAAACATATGTGTCAGATTCTTTATCATGTTTATACTATTATTTCAATGGCATATATGTATCACTTGATTGATTGATTGATTGTATGCTATTTGACATCCCATTCGAGAATTTTTCACTCATATAGTGACGTCACCATATAAAGGTGAACGGCTCCAAATTTTGACCTTTACTCGGCACTCAGGGTCATTGAGCAGTGAGGGTTCTTTATCGTGCCAACGCCTGCCATGACACGGGACCTCGGTATTTATGGTCTCATCCGAAGGACCTGCATCGTTCACTTCAAGTGCCGAGCGCATGGCAAAGGAACAGTTGCTACCAATTTTTATCGACTTAGGTCAGTCGCGGCCGAGATGTGAACTCAAGACCTCCCGTTCATGGAGCGAGCGCTCTACCGGCTAAGCTACCGTGAACGGTCAATCGAAGAAGAGGAAAAGAAAATATTTTCTTAAATAAAACGTCATCGATGATTTTTCTCTTTTATCTGGTTTTGCAATTGTTTCCTCATGTTGACAATTTCAACTTTATTTTCAATTCAAATTTTATCTATATCTGAGTATTGATATAGGCCTAGAATTGGTTCTATTTACAGCTGCTAGTTGCCTTTTAAATTTGTCATTTGTAAAATTATTTTGTTCAAAACATTCTGATTGTACACACAAGTACTTTGAAGTTGAAATAATAAAAAGATGCTTGAGTTTCTGATTGGCAATGCCTAAGTTGTTTTTGGAGACCAGGTCTTCCAACAATCTGTTGGAATTCTCATGAGACCAATTGCACCCCCTTATCAGCTGATCTATTTTTGTATTCATTTGAGGCAGAATTTGTGCAAAATCTTATGCATGAAAAGAAGACAATACTTGCTGTGATAATTCCCATTCTTATGTCGATACTGTATACCCTGGTGAACTTAAGATAAAAGACACCACAGAGCCTGACACATCTGTGTCATTTTGGATATTTTACTTGAAAAAGACGTTAATGGTTATCTAGCAACCAAGCTCTATGATAAACGTGATGACTTTAACTATAAGTACTATCGTCACTTCCCTCACCTATGCAGGAATATACCTTCACCACCTGCATACAGAGTGAATATATCTCAGTTGATTCGATACGCAAGAGCATTCTCTGCGTATGAACAAATTTCTAAAACGAAGTTAAAACGAAGTTAAATATTGACAAACAAGTGGATGAAACAAGAATTTCGGCAGTTTAGTTTAAAGTCATCATTTCGTAAGATTTGTGGTCAATACAATGACTTGGTCAGGAAATACAATTTATCATTGAGGCAAGTGCTGACTGATGTTTTTCATTATGATATTGTTAGTCCATTATTTAAACTTGAATTGATGTCGGATTTTTCCGTTATTTCCCAATCATGTCATGGGTGTGACCAAGCGGCAGGGGATGCTTACTCCTCCATAGCACCTCATCCCATCTTTAATGTTTTGGAGGTTCGTGATTGATCTGCTCCTATTTTGTATTGATTATCGACTTTTGGTCTTGAATACTGTTCGTTAATTCCATATGTTTCATTCTGTATAATTTTCGAGAAAACATAAACAATTCAACATAAATTATTATTTTTTTGAAATATACGTAAGATTTGAAAATATTTTAAGGTATGTGAAGTCACGATTAGGTCTTCACACATCCAAACTAGTTGTGATAATAAAGCGAACATAGAGGAATGAATAAAGCTGTCAAAAATGTAAAATATTAACACATTATAAGAGAAGGTTAAAATGTGATAATTGTATGGCATGTTTTAAATTAAAAAATTGACTGCATTCAGAACACTATAAGACAAAAATCCCCCCTATTTCTCATAAATGCCAAATATGAAATCTTCTCCATAAATTTAAATAATAATAGCTTTTCAATTATACTTTTTAATTGAATCACCATAAAGCATTTCATAACGAACTGTGACTATTTATAAATTTTTATAACAATCCTTATTTGTTTTTATCATGTTGATAAATTTATCCAAAAGATAAGCATTAAGAAAACATAACAGTTAGATCTAATAAACAAAGTACATCATATGTTATCCTTCTGCAATCTTTCAAATGAAGGATATGGAGATAACGAACAGTATTCAATATCAAATCTATCAAATCAAAGCATATTTGATAATGCTTTTCCACGAGACATTGATTAGCAATGATTTTAAGCTTGAAATAAGATCCAAAAAGTTTTAACAAGAATCACAACATAAAAATATGTGATTTCTCCTCTTTAATTCCCAAATGTATTCTCAAAAGTTTGTACAACAATCATGTTGCTATCCATTGATTACTTGTACTAAAACTTAAGTAGTTGTATTGTATTTTTTGACAAGTGAAACAAGCTATTAAGTATACTAAAAAGGTTTAATGTGGATGTAAAAGATAGTATCAGTAATTAATTATTCTAATATTTTTTCATCTTTATGGCGACGTGAGTATTTTCGTCCAAAATTGTTTTGAACATATTTTACATATCCTGTTTCACTTCAGTTGAGTAAAGATTAATTTATTAACCCAAGCCAAAAATAAGTTTATTTAAACGGCATGTTGCAAATAAAAAAAAAATCATCTTAAATTAGTTGTATATGAAAAATATTCATAAGTAATATTAAATAAATACATTTCTGGCAGAAAAAGCTATATTGACAGAAGCTTTAGATTATATTCTTAAACATAACAGCGTCAGTGTAGTCTCTGCATGGGAGAACATCAAGGGAATGTTTATAACAGCAATTGATAGTTGTCTCTCTTTGCTACAAAACATAAGCTTTACATTTTTTTCTACTTTTTTTTTATTTAAATTAATCTTCGGAAGCTTTTGGTTTATCGAGCGAATTAGATGACCAAATCTAGGAATATTTTCTACTGTTTATTTTTGTATTAAACGCTGTTGTCAAATTGGAAATTTTTGAAAATCTTCAAAACGGTATTTGTTAAGTTTTTATGCGTCATTCCTTTATAGAATAGACAAAATAGTGAATTTATCTTTCGGATGTTTACATTTTGGAATTGTTGCATAAATCCTAGTAATAATTTCTTCTTTAAACTCTTCGTCTCTCAAATTTTATAGCATGCAGTAGGGTCCTCTGCCAGCAAAATAAGGAAATTTTCAAAGTTAAAAATAAAAAAAAACTTCCAGAAAATTCTCAGTGCTTTATATCATAAATTGCTTATTAATGAATGGTTCCTATCTTTCTATTTATAATCTTTTTTCTAAGATGCTAATGTACTTGATCAATATTTGTTTATTTATAAAAGGAAATGTCAATAAATTTTAGAAAATTTTTGTGATGTCAAGCTTATGATAACCTCATAGTAAAAAAAAAAACAAAAGCTCTTATATTTGACAAAACACAAGACCCTCTGGAAAAACTGTGGTATAAGTCTTTCCTTTAACTATTGTCTTTCGTTTTTAACCCGTTTTTAATTATAATTTAAGTTTTCGATTAGAGTAGAAAAGGAAAACTAGAAACGTCAGAAATAGGGGTTTGGTTAGGGTTAGTTTCTTTTCTAATGTACCGATTATTTATGCACGTATTCTCTCATTCTTTTGTAATTTTTTTTTAATGAAAAAACAAGTTTTGATTTTACTACCACTTCTTGCGAAAAGAAAGGTTCTGAATAAAAAGTGGCAAATCATTTTTTTAAAAGAGATGAAAGTACTTTGACATGAACCCTTTAAAACCACTCTTCAACGCGAACCATTAATGAACATAAGGATAGATGTACATGTCTTGATTTTCCTTCCACGATGCCCCGGATTTTACAGTCTTCTTGTAATTTGTTTTAAATACAATCATAAATCAAATAGGTGAAGAAAACGAACTTTGATTGGGAAAAAAATAAATAATAAAAACCTGTAAATAGGGCATAAAACAGAGACCCCGAGGAAACTCCAAAGGGTCTTCTGTTATAAGTCACATGCACCCGCCGTAAATCCTATGTACTGTTGAGCTAAACGAAAAATTCCATAGTCAATTTTAAATATGTCAGTAGTAAGGGTATATTGCTACATAAGTTTGATGATTGAAAAGTTTAAGTCATCACGTTAATCAAAAAATATTTATTGTTAGTTAACCATTAAAGTCTTTTTCTTGTATACTTTAGCAAACAAATGTGCCAGACTCTTTGGTGTCTTTCATTTCAAGCTCGGTGGGATACATCATGTCTGTATATGAATCGAAGAAACTATTGTTGTTAATAGATTGATAATACGCCGTTGAAAGTATTATTAATTGATAATCTAAATGTCAGGCTGAAGGTCACATCAAGTGTTTTCGTCTTCTCATGTTAAAGATTTGAATAAATCTTGCTTTATATTATTTATATTATTTCGGCACTGCTTATTATGTATGATTTTACAGATTTATACAAGACGGCTTAAATTATTGATCCTTGTATTAATGTACTATACAATATTTACATAAATGAATGAATTTAAAAAGAAAACACACGTTTGAATACTGATTTGCACAAAAGTTTGAGGAAAAAGAATACAAGATGAAAATTGTACTGCTTATAAAACATATTTATCAAATTTATATGTGATTTTTTTTTCTGTATTGAGTATTAATAATCTAGGGTTTAAATTTGGCGATTAAAATTGAAGCTGTTTACTTCAAAACCACCAACATAATCCAAAGTTTGCACGCCACTAAAATTATCCGTTATGCGACAATTACCAAAAAAAAATAGTTCTGTAAATAACGCGGCACAAATGTTATCCATTGAATTCCGACAGATTATTGGAAGGCCTGGTCTCTAAAACCACATATTTTTATGCTAAAACATAAAGATCTGTTTTATATTTACTTCAGAATATTTCAAAATGAACTGATCAGTTCTTTTCCTTCGTGGATCATTATTTCTTTTAACATATTTGCTTGTTTGCAGAGGGAGGATAACAGAAGGCCACATGAATCATTCAGGTGGTTGAAATAAGGTCCTCTTGGCATTAACGGTCGGCTGAGTATCACGATTTTACTTTCTTCAGATTAGACCTATCATTATCATCGAGTTAAGTGCTGATTGACGTTTTTCATACTAATTGGTAGGCAATTATTTATATACAGAGTACTGAGTTGACGAGAGATTTTCCGGTTTTTTCCCGATCATGACAAGGAGCACACTACAGTTGTGACAGGGAATGGTCATTTCTCCAAAGCACCCAATCTCTTCTCTGATGTTTTGGAGGTCCATGTTTGCTCTGCTCCTATTTTTTGTTTTATTGACTTTTGAACTTGAATAGTGTTCGTTATCTCCATATGTTCCACCTAATATAATCCCTAAACCGCATCAGAAAAGCTGGTCAGATGGAACTCAATTTTAGACTAAGTCAAACTTTGTGATCAATATCATTCTCATGCGATTTGTCTTCTTATCTATGTTTATATATAGGAGTGAGATGAATTTCAATGTATGTAAGTAGTTACACACACTCCTTACGCTCAAGGGCGGTGCAGCCCATGAAATTATCAGATTTAATTGCTAATATTAAAAATAGTAGAAATTTTGCAAATTAGCTGAAGATGTTGAAAATATGTATATACATAGACAAGAATATATTCGGTAAAAACTTTAACTACTGTGTTTCAATACTTATTGGAAGCTAAAATATTCGAGGTCTCTTCGCGTTCTAATTCGTAATGCTTCCATTTTTAAAAGATAGAAATGCACAACTCTGGTAAACAACAAGTGTGGTTTGGTCGCAGGCGGGTCAAGTATACATAATAAATTTTGATTGAAAGATTAATTGCATGTTGTTTCACGTTCAGTTCGAGAACTTTTCATTCATATTGAGATGGGGCGACCTACCGATGAAAGCCTTCAAATTTAGACTTTAATCAGCATTCATAGCCTGTGAAGATTTAAAATCCACAATTTTGCCTCTAGTTCTAGTACAGGGTGACTGGCGAAGAAACAGTCATGGTCTACGTTTACGTTTCAGATCTGAGCGGCGCGATGAAAAACAATCAAACCCGGGAGTACCGACTATGAAGCAAAGCCTTACTAGAAAACTACCGTTTTTCTTATAAAGGACATTCTTAGTCAATACTTAGTAAAACTTGTAAATCAAAAACACCTATGTAGATTATACATTTTTAATGGAACAACAAAATATCTTTCTTCAACATTACATTCGAAATTAATGACTACGGTGATTGAATGATATTTTGGGTACTCGTACATTTAGATGCTTCATTTTCTGAAGTAAAGTCGCTTATTCATCGACATTTAGAAGTGTGAAAATATGCTTTCATTCATCCGTTTAGTCCAGCAAGGCTCTAAAAGATAACTGAATGCAAGAGTCAAATAATTGACACTAATAAGGATATATAATTAAAAACCGAACAATAACGAAAACAAAAAATAACATTTATATATTACTGTTCCTGATCGACGACTTTTTCGGGGTACATGTCAATTTCTCTTTTAGTGAATTTTTTTTGACGATTTTTAAATCTCTGGTGTTAAGGGTGGGGTAACCACCACGTTAAAAGGCTAATGGATAACTATGCAAGAGACAGCACAGGAAATGCGATAGATGACGATGAACGAAAACAGATTACAATAAGTTATACGAGGGCTAAAGTAAACCAAAAAACTGATTAATTAAGTATTTGGTTTTTCCCCCACGAGAAAAATGAATCTGATTTATTGTTCTGTTAA
Organism: Saccostrea cuccullata; assembly: GCF_032062105.1. Lineage (NCBI taxonomy): Eukaryota > Metazoa > Mollusca > Bivalvia > Ostreida > Ostreidae > Saccostrea > Saccostrea cuccullata. The sequence continues at coordinate 509,355 of NW_026933264.1, read as the reverse complement.
TTTTTTTAAAATAAAATTTTATTTTGAAATTTATTGATATAGTTAATAAAAATATTAACGCAATATACACATTACCATTCATAGTGTTGTTTAAACGTATATAAGAAAGTAACATTAACGTTTCACTGGCTAATCAATTGCTAAGCACTCATTTTGGGTTAAATAAACGGAGTGCTGTATTTTTATTGTTTTCTTTGATGTCGATAAAATGCTTTCAAACAACTTCAATTGGTTGGACTACTTCTTCGAATGGCCTTTTAACTGGGATTTCTATTGGTCCTGGTGTATTGCATGATTTCTGAAACATAATAAATGAATCAAAACTGAATACCGGTACTTAAGAAAATGCTTAATATTAAAAGGGTCTTAAAAGTTTCAAAAGTATCATTGATGAAATTGTGTGTATCTTTCATGACTTTATTCTAACATGAGTTGTTTGGATGAAAGTATAATATAAGAAAGGCACAATTGAAGTAAATTACCTCATAGCATTTTCGTCTGCAGAGCTTTGCGCGATAGTCAAGGTGCAGAGGCTCACCATCGATTAGAAAGAAACCTTTCATTTCAACTCGTCCAAGCCATTTCTGGTTTAACTCGAAAGGCACATTGGAAGGAGTAAATCCCAAAAGACTAACGGCTGATTCTATAGGACACCTAGGTAAAGAAATTAAGATAAACATCAAATAAAAGTAAGAAATTAAGACTTAAGTATGTTAAATGACCTTACCATATCGAGTTCATCCCAAGCAATAAAGAAAATACTTACTCGTCTTCAATAAGCTTTATAGTTTTCACTTCGTTAGTCTGTCTGTCGATACTATACGCCTCTAGGTATCTAATACGTGCACCCTGGGTATCTAGGTAAGTAGAGAGTAAAACGTTAATAAACAGTTAGTTTGACGAAGGTTACTTGGGTTGATAAGATTGTTATTTCAGTATCAGTGTGTACCTGGGAATTTCCCAGTAGATTGTGCTACAACATAGAAAGCATCATTTCTTTGAACTTGCTGCAAAGGAAGCTCATTGGAGTCCACAACTTGAATAGAGAGAGGGTTCATAGCAGCCGTGACGTCGACAGGGTTCTCTCCAATGCGTCTGATTTTAAAAGAAGTGTTAAAGTGTTATGAGTAAAAAGTATTTCAATGGGATGAGAATAATATTTAGGTGCTTGTGTATTACCATTTATAGTTAAAACATTTTATCTTCTTATCTTGTTTGTAGAAAACATTGTATTTGTTACCTTTGCCCGTAAACACATTTGACGTTATGTACTGTATCAGACATGCTGAATAGGCCCTTTGCATGTGCAGTCGCAACCTCAACCTCATATATTGTGTCTCCTGTCTATTAATAATAAAAAAGGTATCTCATTCATTAATATATCTCCTTATTAACGAGAACAGATTCTATAACCTGAAACATATTGACAATATAAAAATTGTTTGTATGAAACATATGGAGATAAAGAACAGTATTCCAGATCAAAAGTCTATAAAACAATACAAAATAGGAGAAGAGCAAACACGGACCTCCAGAACGTGTTTTTTTTATTATTAAATCTATATGTTAGTTTGTTTAGGATAAGTCTTTCAAAATGGTAACTGTGCTTTTACTATCATCTAATGCTCTGATTTATAATTATGGAATTTCATTTTTAAAGATTTATCTTTTCAAAAATGTGAAACATGTACCTCTGGATTTTCTGTTTTCTTTAACGTACATGGGGAAATAGCCTCATGAGGTATATCTAACTCAAACATCTTAAAACCTGCGACGTTGGTGAACATTTCTCTCAGCTTGCAACCAAACATGCTTTGCTTCAAAAACATTTCTCCGTTGAAATTAAGAGGTCGATACGCCCTTATTTTCATTGAAGACATTCCACAATCGGCACTCACTTAAATATTCATAAAAAGTTTAACATTAGGCAAAAATAAAACGGAACGACTTTTTACAATTAAAAAGAAAAAATCGCTTCCATATTCAATGTTTCTAGACATAACATGTAATCTAATACCCGTTTTATCAAAACGATAAAACAAAACATGTAGAAGTGGTATTTAAAGATTACGTGACTTTTGAATTAAGGGGATGAAAAATTGATATTACGACCATTTTCTGAACTTACGGACAGGTACTTCGCATTTGGTTCCGATATAGTCTTCTGGGCAGAAACAACGTGTCCCACCGAAGCAGATTCCTTTGTTCATACAAGTGGCTCTGCAGGCTGCTCCCGTTGTTATGGCAGCTGATAATTTACAATAAAAATTTTATCATTTTTATGTTATATCAATTTCAAATATTTACTTACAGTGGGTTTTATTATCTAAATGCTGTAAGTTTTTTGAAATATTGAAACTTTTCCTCTCTTAAGATTATGATTTGCAATTTGAACCCCAATAGCTATTGTTATAGAACCTTTTCATCCAATAAAATTATTTGATTTTTTTTTTACATTTTTGTATTGCATAATCAAGTCTTACCAGCGTCCAAACCGCAGTCGTATTCGCCGAAACCTGGAGGGCACTTGCACCTTCCAAAGTAATCACAAGCCCCTCCATTTTTGCAGTCATAACCGGTGTTTAGACAATTGTATCCCAATCCTGCAAAAAATCTGTGTTTTAAAAAAAATCCATATAATTTTTATAAAGATATATTAAGAAGCAAAATTCTTAGAGCCAAACTCTTGAATATTTGCTTTAAAGGCAATTGCAAGGGAGTGATTTTTGTTTATCACGATAAAATTTGAATAAATCAAAAGAAAATTGAGTGTTATTTGTCAAACATGACAGTGGTAGTTTGAATAAAAGGTTATTGCAAGGTTATTGCAGGAATATCAGTACTGTGATTTAATTGATAAACAATTTTCAATGAACTTCTTTGATTCCTGGTATAGTGTATATTTAATCATCACTAATTGAATCGTAATTTTTCAATAAGTGGAAAAAAATCTTCGGAGAAACTGAGAGTAAAGCAAAATGATGGCTTCTGAACATTTCTATATCCTTGCATGTTGAGATGAGTATATTTAATGTTTTCACATTCAGTTAAACTCACTTCAGTAATTCGGACTAGATATCTAATAGCATTTCAGGTAAGGATAATCTGATTAAAAATAATAACAGCTGTTTTGATGTTGTTTTGTTATATCTCATTTGTTTACTGTAAGGTTTCTTTTCTTTCATTCCTCATTCTTTTGAATGCTTTAGCATTCTTTACATAGTTATAAATTCTCTTTTCCATCTTAAACTTACCATAGCCGACAAAAGACAAGAAAACCAGTTGGAAGAGAGGTGACATTATTCTAAAATAATAAAAAAAAAAAGATATAAAGATAAAAAAGGCATAAATATTGAATCTATTTTGGACAAAGTTCATGAGACGTAGTCACGAAGTTTATGGATAGGTTATGCAATGGTATCAGGAAGAAGCGTCCATTGTGCATTATTTTTCATCTCTTCACAATTGTCACTCTTTCAATTTACATGCTAAGTAAAGTTGTCCGACAAGGAAAATCGTGCGACACCATTTACCAAGGTAACTAATGTAATTCAAGATGTCAAAGGCAGTATAGTTTATGCTTAAAATATCAAAGTGGTTTAAGTTTTAAATTGTAAGGCATCCTACATAATTAATGAAACCTCAATTAAGTTTTATTAATTGAACTGAATTCAATTAATGTCTTGCAATAGAATTCCAAATTCTACTTCTTATTCTTAAGCTGTCACGCCTTCAGCAATATAGCCAAAGCTGACTCCTAAACAATAATAAAACATTGGTATTTGGCTATTAAAGATAATGAGCTTTTCGTATTTTGGAAGGTTGAATAAAGGTTTATTTGTATATATTTTCATAACTTAATGTATTTTCAATGTATTTTACGATAAATAAATTTAGAAAAACTATTCTTATTCCAAATTTGAATTAAAAAGCGGAACCTTTTTAAACCATACTTCTTTTACGGGCCGAATGAAACTGTCATAAATAAAAAAGAATATGCAGTTTTAATTAGTCAAACTGGATGACTGTGTCGCCAAAACACATTGGTGACACTTCATTATTTATAGTGATATTTAATATAACACCTGCCAAGAATTACTGCACAGGAGTCACATTAAATAAGGATTTTTTTTTCAAATGAAGAAATTGATTACAAGCTTTACCACATTAGTTAATTAAAATTTAAACTAACTCCCAACTATACAAAAGCAATATTAGAATAGACTTTTGGCTGGCTTATCTTTGTTTAAGTTTTGGATATTATTTTCTATCATAAGTAAATGTTTCGTTTAGAAACAAACCCCTTTATAAAGTGTTGATTTCATAAGGACTTTTTATCCATAATTAAACTGGGGAATAGAGAAAGTAATACATTGCCAGGTAAACGACAATAATATTCTTATCATTGTGTAATATTTTTCAAATAAGTGTTTACGTTTTGCAGAATAAAGGTTTGATAAAAAATAAAGACAGATAAAACTCGTTTACTTTGTAAATAGTTTGGGAACAACTTGAAAAAAACTAACCGTAAGTAAGTATCATGCATGTACAATTTATCTCAATCATATTTTTGTTATTGACTTTCCGACAACAAGGTAACTTACATTAACATGTGCAAGAGGTAAAAAAAATGTAAGCTTAAAATGAAAATTGACATCAAAGCCTTCTTTTTCTTTTCAAACACAATTCATTTAAACATATAAAAAGTGACCCATGTACCTATTGCACATAAATTCATTATAGGCAATTAAAGTTGATTCAAATATTACTTACTTCTTTTGGGTTCCTCTTGGGTTCTTGAAGCATCCAAACTGGCTAATGAATTTCATTATGGCTCATTTGCATATCTCAAATTAACATTTCTCTTGTGGTTGAAGATTTGGGAGTAAATTGTATTAATTATTTTAAAAAACGTTACATTTGTGAAAGTAACAGTGCGCATAATTTAGATGACAAAGCTTGTAATTCATAAAGGTGAAAGATTTCGGATTCTAGCTGCTTTCCAAAGAAAGAACACGTAAGTTTATAATTGATTCTTGTTAAAACGGTTTTCAGTGATTATCAGATTTTAAAAATTATTTCACGTTTCTTTTAGAGAAATATCAAAAAATTTGTTTTGCCTTATTGTATTGCTATAATTTATGGGGGTTTTTAAAAATATATGCTCAACACGGTATATTTTTAAGCAAACCATTGATTTCAATTTATTGAATTCCGACCTTTATTTGTTTGGAAGATTTTTATTTATAATATGTTTGTGATGCATATTTCTGACAGTTTTATTTGATTACAAGAAGAATAGAGTTTCGAAATTATGCTTTCAAATCAATTTAGTGGATAGGCTTTTATTTTCATTTTTTGCATATCTTAAGATGTTGATGGTGTTGGACATTAGAATATTTTGCTCGTGTGTGAATGCCTTCAGTTTAATTAATTAAACAAAACGAGTCGTCTACAAGGAATACAGAATATAATTCTACATGTATTTTTACAGTTCTAGTTATTAATCCCCCCCCCTGGTTCAACAATTGATAAATTTAATGAAACAGTTCTTGATTTCCTTGAAACACTGCATGGATCTTAGCTATCTCCATGAGAGTTGTAACTTATTCAATATTCATTTCAAAATATATAATTCCTATCAAATTTACATCGCCATTTATTGCCAATTCTATAAACCTCATTCCTGATATATACGCCTTATATATCATTGTGCTGGACATTAAGAAATAAATTAGCATACTTTTTTGATTCTAACTTATATCTGTAAATTAAACTTTGATTTTACTAAAAAGAAATTGAACACAATCGTTTATGAATGGACGTGTTTATATTCCTTAAATTGTCATCAAAGATCCCCAACATAAATATCTTGACGCATGCGCTACAATTCGTGCTTCTATTTTTAGAATAAAACATTTTCTTTATTAACGTTTTGTTCCACTCAATTTGCTCTGTCTATATTTTACAATAATTGAATTATTCTACTTTTTGAAATTTAATTACATTTAACTTTGTATGGAGGTTTTAAATGTCAAACCGCTGATTGGAAGCTTGAGAACTAGAATCATTGTTTAACAATAACGTTGTTCAATCCAAAAAAAACGTGAAAATTCCTTACTTCGAAATTGATTCTTTATTTTCCATATTTTGCTCTATGAATACAGAATAGACACTGCCTGTTTCTAATCAGCACAAATGTCAGCAAGAAGTCGTCATATATGACAGATTTAATAACTCCCAGAGTTTATGTAAAATATAGCCCTTTTTTTTAGTTTTTTTTTAAATGTCAACACATTTTTCGACATAATATATATATATTCTAAAAAGGAAATAACAGTCTGGGATTTATCCAGATTGAAATTTATAATATGAACACGATAAAATATAACTATTATAATTATATGTAATTTCAGAAAGCTTTCAGATTCTTATGCAAATAAAGGCATGGCATGTTATGATTATAAATTTGACATACACATTGAATAAATCAAATTTTGAAAATTTTATAAATTTATAAATTGAAACTGTCTAACAAATCATGTAGTCAAATGGTTTGGCATTTAAATTTTAAAACAAAAAGTTATTTTTACAAAAAAAAATTGTTTTAATGAATTAAAATTTGGTTGTTAAATGTTTTCGTAGACAATATTCTTTTATGTGAAGCTACATCTTAATATTTGTACCTGCAATAACCTGAAAAACGACAAATATATGTGTGAAATATTTCGACGAGTGACCCTTAACAAAGTAAATGAAGGATTTCGACGAGTAACGTATACATCCTTATTTGGAAATGTCCTGAAGAATTCAGTTTAATGCATAACAATGCATTAATTATAAACCTTTGTTGGGATGAGGTTGGGAGAGTATGTTTTAAAATAAACAATCATTTCACAAGCTAGCTAGCTAGATATGTCGTGTTGTTTATCATTAACTACTTATCAAAACGTTTTGGTTACTTTTTATCTGTCGTATTTATTTATGTGCAATATTCTCTTCTCACTTGCATACGGAGTACATTTCTCCCAGTTGGTTTGAAACGTAACAACATGTTCCACAGACAAACACTTCCTATTACAAGGCAACTTATTGACAAAAAAATGATGGATTTAGGATGGTAACTTTCTCTTTAAACGTCGAAATCTAGTAAAGTCACCCTATAGTCGATTCATTGACCTTTTCAGCATATTATTATATAAGTCGAGTGCAGACTTTTTTTCATAATTATTTTAAGGCTATTATTTACAAAGTGAATTGAGTACGGATTGTTCTGTATGCCGTGTCATAAGGTGCACACTGCAGGAGAGACAGGCCAACAAGGAAAGTTTCTTTCTCTATTGCACCTGATCCCGCCTCTGATGTTTCAAGATGGCTTCTTTTGCTCTGCGCCTGATCTGTATTGTTTTTGTTGACTTCTGTGCTGGATTGCTGGCAGTTATTATATTTTATTCGAAATGTGGTAAAGAAAAGTTTATATTTGGCTAGAGAATGCTCTCACGTTTAAGATGCAGAGTTTCTGATAGTAATGAATATTTTATCAAAAGCGGAGGATCTATATATTTGTCATAGTAAACAAAAAAGGTGATGATAGCAAACGGAAATTTAACTTATAAATATTTGAAATATTAAGTTGATTATCAAGGCAGAACAAGGATCCATGAAAATAAAAAAATAATATTCTTCATAGATTGATGCTGTTTTTAACTTATTTTAGTTGTTACATAATCAACTTTTGTCATGATTAACTTTTTTTTTTTAAGATATTTTTAAGTGATGAGATAACTTTAAAAAAAAAACCTTCTTCTTGTTAATTTTACTTGCTAAAATCTTATCATTTGATCTTTGAACACTTTTTTTAAATATCAAGATGATTCAATTATATATGTATATCTATGTATATAAATTATTTATGAACTAAAGCACAATTGCATCCAAGAGACAAACCTATGGTTTATTAATTTACAAAAGTCATGCAGACACGGATATATTTAACTTAAGAAATTAAGATCTTCCTTAATTAAATTAGTAAAAAATAACAACAAGTGTTTATTTCAAGGCCAAAATGTGCAAGTGCTCTGTAAATACCTGCAATTGATGGTGAGATGATATTTTTTCGTTGCAGAATGTCCTTCTTGCATATCCTTGTCACGTGTTGCCTGGTAGCTATAGGTTTGTATAAATGCTTCTAGAAAAAATAGTAAAAATGCTGATTTTTGTCTTCTATCCAAGCTAAGCAAACATTAAGTATTAAAATCAAAAGCTCCTACATTACCCTAACTTCAACTCCTTATAACATACTCTTAATATCTAAGAATTTGTTTCATCAAAAAATGGTGAATGTCCCTGTTCTACAGAGTAGTTAAATTTACAACATTATGTTAAAAGAAAAAATAATAATATTTTGAGTATAATAAAGGTGATTTCAAAGCATTCACTGATTTTTATGTATTATATTATTTTAATTTATAGCCTCTGCTTTGTATGATTGCACAAACAATGGAGGGTATGGTTGTAAATATGGCGGCAAGTGTCATTTCTATGGCTTCTGTATTTGTCCCAAAGGCTTCCAAGGCCACGATTGTGGGTTAAAAACGGGTAAGTCTAACAGAATAACATAATATATACGACACAAAGGAAATTGTTCTTTTTCTGAATACATAAATATGCAATAAAATTCTTTCTGATTAAATTAGAGAACAAATTTAGTACTGTTTATAACAAAAATGCATCTTTTCCGGATTTGTTGAAACCTGAATCTTTGTCTTACAGAATTTATTACCCCAGCTGCCGCATGCACTGTGGACTGCAAAAATGGTGGAACATGCTATGAGAAAAACAGATGTTACTGCCAAGATGGATTCATTGGCGAATTCTGCGAAATTCCATCTAGTAATGATAACTAGAATTACTAGTAATCTAATAATTGAAAGCCAACGCGAATGTTAAGAATATAAAATAATATTCTCTTTAGGTGCATGCAATAAAGTTTTTGAATCGAAATGATATCAAGAATATATTAAATTGTAAACGATTGATCCAAGTCAAAAGACAATTCTATAGCTTATTTATAGTATAACATGCAAAAACAGTTATGTTTTAATAAAAATCAATATTGATTTTTCTGGAAAACAATGTAACATAAAAATAATTTGACAATAAGCAAAGTTAATGTCTATATAATGATACATGTGCATTGGTACCTCAACAGCCGTGGCCAGATGTGCTCCTGACAAGATGGTTATTGAGGCGTACAGACCTCTTGGATTTACAGGGGAGGTTTACATCTACAAAAACAGGAAATCATGCGCTCTAAAGCCTGTACCTTCTGATATTCCGGATATGATGAAACTGGAAAAAATAGTTCTCCACAGCGACAGGACCGAGTGTGCTTTAACACGTCATCCTGACACACCTAAAGTAATCACTAAGACTTTGAAATTAAATTATGAGAATCATGGTTTCTTTTTCTCGATTAAATAACTTGCAGGTTTGTAGTAAAATAATGTAGATCAGTTTGGAAAATATTGTATTCAATTCATAAGAAACAGCATGTGTTTTATATATTGTATTTTTTCTTGTAGCTTGGTGATGTAACAATGAAAACCACAGTTGTTAGCACTTACAACTACAATCAATTCGGACCACGTGATAAAATTATGGAACTTTCCTGTGTTCATACAAATAGGTAGGCATAAAATACCAAGTATACGATGTCCACGATGTTATTTTTAATTTTTGCTAATGAGAAGCAATTTGATTTCCATTTTGTAGTTTTCAAGGAACTTCCAAAGAAATAACAGAAACAGCTTTTCCGTTCCGCATGGTTGCGCTTGACATGAATGGAGAGCCAGTGCAAGCATTGGCTGCTAATGAGAGCATCATTCTTCAGTTCGAACCTGTCGGACTTCCAGGTAATTCTGTATAGTGTGTTCTAAACAAAATTTACACTGAAAAAGGAAATTTTAAAAAAGGGTCCTTAAAATATAACAATGGTGTAGAAAATTTCAGCGGCAATGGAGCTTTGATAGGATGTTATAAAGTCAACTAAATTTTTAGCAGATGCATTAGAAATTGACTTTCCTTAGTTTTTAATTAAATTCCCTTATCTTGATACATTGGACAGGAAAGCAGAGGACGTTATTAATAAGATGAAATTTTACCACAAATAAAACTTTTATTAAAATAACCCTGTCTTTTCAATGGTAATATCGTCTGCCTTAAAAGTTTTCGACACAAGAGCATTTAAACAGCAATAGTTCATTTATGTGAACGTATTACTTTATAGCGAAAAAACACACATTTTCACATAATATCGTTTACATCGAAAAGGTAACATTTTTTCAGTTCGTATTATTTTCGAAAGAAAGCAGGAGCCTATTTTGAAATTTGTAAAATATTGCATGTATAACAACACTTGGTTATTTACATTATTAGAAAAAAAGTTTTAGACTGACAAAAGCATAACCGAGAACTTTGCGGAAAGACGTATAACTCGTTCCTAAACTTTAATTATGCTGGGTGAACTCGTTCCTAAACTTTAATAATGCTGGGTTAACTCGTTCCTAAACTTTAATAATGCTGAGTTATCGATACAATCTTTTAAATGCCCATTAAGCTAGAATATATAGATAAGAAATGCAAGCTTTTATATTTGATGTGACATAAAATATGTTAGATATTAAAAAGAATTTTACAAAAGTGAAAATAATGAAGTGGCAAACTATAGAATGTTTAATTTACTGGTGAGACATTAACGATAATACTTATGCTTCTGAAAGTTTAAGGAAGATAAAATATAAGGCAAGAAAAATTTTAAGAACGTAAAGATATCGTTCATCACTGTAGTTACAAAATTTTTCATAGACTGTCCTTCGACATCAGCTATGCATCAATTCGCTGTATATGATATGTATACGTGGAGACCGGTCCTTCGGATGAGACCGTATAAACCGAGGTCCCGTGTCGCAGTAGGTGCTGACACGAAAAAGATTCCTCCCTGCTCAATAGCCCTGTGTGCCGAGTATAGGACAAAATTTGAAGCTCTCCACCGGCAAGTAGTGGAGTCTCCATATGAGTGAAAAAATTCTCCAGAGAGACGTTAAACAATATACAATCAATCAATCTGATATGTACGGCCGTAAGTTTAATGTACAATATGATACTAGTTATCGATCTATATCCCTTTTCATTCATGGATCTAACTATTTTCATTCAAATAAAACTTTTTTTACCACTTTATCTCTCGTTATTAGAGGGCTAATCTTAAAGCAGAATTTATTCAAAATCTATATTAAACATCAGAAAAAACTTAACATTTAAATTTATCCACGACCTCTATTCTTTTATCAATGTATATTGACTTCCATTAATATGTCCACTCGATATATCCTGGGGAGCTTGAAATGAAAAATACCACAGAGTCTAACACATCTGTCTAATATTTGAATATTTTACTTTAAAAAGACGTTTTTTGGTAAACTGACAAGACTATCTACAGTCTCGTATAAAGTCATCATTTTTTCAAGTACCTTGATCGATACATTGACCTTGTCAGCAAATACAATCTATATTTAAGTGAAATGCTGACTGATTTTTTCCAAACAAATTGTTGGGCTGTTATATACGCACTGAATTGTCTCATTTTTTTCCATTTTCCCTGATCAAGACAAAACACACGGCGTTTATGACCCATCACCGGAGCGTGCTTACTCCTCCATTGCACCTGATCCCATCTCTGATGCTAAAGAAATCCGCGAATGCTCTGCGCCCGATTTGAATCATTTGATTTGACTTATGAGTTCGAATATAATTCGTTATCTCCATATTTCATTCCTTTTTTTTCTAAAGAAAATTTAGGTACTTGTTTTTTTGTCTATGTCCATCCCTACGTTTGTCACACGTTCGGCTTTCTCAGACTCCTCTTTTATTAGCTCACCTGAGCCAAAGGCTCAAGTGAGCTTTTCTGATCAAAATTTGTCCGTTGTCTGTCGTCGTCGTCGTTGTTGTCGTTGTTGTCGTTAACTTTTCACATTTTCGACTTCTTCTCAAGAACCACTGGGCCAATTTCAACCAAACTTGGCACAAAGTATCCTTAGGTAAAGGGGATTCAAATTTGTACAAAGGAAGGGCCACGCCCTTATTTAAGGGGAGATAATTGAGAAATAGTGAAAATTTGATGGTATGTTTTAAAAATCTTCTTCTCAAGAGCCACTGTGCCAGGAAAGATGAAACTTATATGGAAGCATCCTCAGGTAGTGTAAATTCAAGTTTGTTCAATTCATGACCCCCGGGGGTAGGGTGGGGCCACAATGGCCGATCAAAGTTTTACATAGGAATATAGGAAAAACTTTAAAAATCGTCTTCTCAAAAACCGCAGGCCCAGGAAAGATGAAACTCATGTGGAAGCATCCTCAGGTAGTGTAGATTCAAGTTTGTTCAAATCATGACCCCTGCGGGTAGGGTGGGGCCAAAATGGCCGATCAAACTTTTACATAGGAATATATAGGAAAAATCTTTAAAAATCTTCTTCTCAAGAACCACTGGGCCAGGAAAGATGAAACTCATGTGGAATCATCCTCAGGTAGTGTAGATTCAAATTTGTGCAAATGATGACCCCGGGGGTAGGGTGGGGCCAAAAAGGCCTATCAAAGTTTAACATAGGAATATATAGGAAAAATCTTCTTCTCACGATCAATAGGAACAGGAAAGATGAAACTCATGTGGAATCATCTTCAGGTTGTGTACATTCAGGTTTGTTCAAATCATGACCCCTGTGGCTAGGGTGGGGCCATAATGGCCAATCAAAGTTTAATATAGGAATATATAGGAAAAATCTTTAAAAATCTTCTTCACAAGAACCCCTAGGCCAGGAGAGATGAAACTGAAGTGGGATCATCCTCAGGTAGTGTAGATTCAAGTTTGTTCAAATCATGACCCCTTGGGGTAGGGTGAGGCCATAATGGCCGATCAAAGTTTTACATAGGAATTTATATAGGAAAAATCTTTAAAAATCTTTTTCTCAAGAACCATTAAGACAGGAAAGATGAAACTCATGTGAAATTATCCTCAGGTAGTGTAGATTCAAGTTTGTTCAAATCCTGACCCCGGGGCTAGGGTGGGGCCATAATGGCCATTAAAAGTTTTACAAAGGAATATATAGGGAAACCTTTTAAAATCTTCTTTTCAAGTACATGTACTTCAAAGCCATGATTAGTAAGATTTATATGGAATCATCGTCATGTAGTGTAGATTCTAGTTCGTTCAAATCATGATCCCCTGGGGGTTAAAATTCAAGACCCCCCCCTCCCCCAACGTTAGTAAACTTTCAGTTCTGATCTGATATGTGCTTTTTCCTAGCCGATGTGCTCAGGTGAGCGCTGTGGCCCCTGGGCCTCTTGTTTTAATTAGTAACCAATCCCAATTCATTTTTTGGAATACGAAAGTTGGTGTCATTTAGATATGCAATTAGGTTTCAGTTACAGATTTTATTACATCCTGGGCGAAATGAATGGGTGTTTGAAACACGAAGTTTTTTTTTTCCAAACTCCATTTTACAGAGTATCTGAATAATCTTTTTTTAGAAGTTGATACGTGGTATTTTGTGGAATATTGCACCAAACAATAAGGCTTAATAAATTAAATTCTGGTCTTTAAATCCTGTGGGAGTATTGGAATAAAAAATATATTCCCTGTAAGTTATGGCTCCAAGAACGCCTATATCAAAGTTATCTTTTACAGCTGTTTTACATAAGACGTCTAAAAAATCGCAAGAATTTACTCTATCACATTCTCTAGTTTCAGACCAGTATTTATTTATTATTTCGAATACTTAGAAAAAGGGATGCTGGTGATATTCTCATTTTCGCAAGTTATTTCACTTCGATAATCTATAATATTTATGCAAGTTTAAAAAATTGGAAACTAACATTTGCGATGGATGTTATTGTCTTATTTTAACATTCAATTTTTTAAACAAACTAAATATTGAGACATATTGAGTAACCTTTTAAATTTTATTCACAATAAAATCCAATAATATTTACATTTTCCCACTGTGAATTGTTTATTTATGGAAAAACTGTAAAGTTTTTGCTTTTTTCGTAAAATATTTTGTGAAAATGACCCGTTTATGTATGACAATCATTTCATGTGTTACAAACTAATTTTTTAAATTTTAAACTATGTAAGCATACGTTGTAAAATAGTATTCATGCTCATATTTTATTCCAGATGTCCGTGGTGTCATGGTCGAGTACTTAGAGGTATACAGTATTAACGCCAACTCCAATGAGGTTGTCAGCAAAACTGTCATTGAAAATGGGTCAGTATTTAGTCTCAAACAATTAATAAACACAGTTTAAGCAAAGCTTCTAAACATGTTTGTTAAAACATATAGCGTTCACTTGAGTTTGCAAAAGAAAGGCAACGTGCAAGGCGCTAAAATATTATTATCTTTTTTATTACGTTTCTAGTATTGCAGAATCTTAGTTTATATTCTGCAGAATCGTATTCTAATTCTGTAATTTCTATTTAAGTCTAGACTTGACTCGACTAATAAATCGACATTGAATATCGCACCAACGGTCCCAGAAATCGAAAAACCACAAAGAAAAATAGAATTGTTCCATTTCATGTAATGGTTTGAATCAACTAACAAGTCTAGTTTTTCTCCTTATACAGATGTGTATTAAGAACAGCTCAGCAGCACTTGGAGATTCCCATCAGAAACTACTCCGAAATGAATCGTGCAGGGACTGGTTGGGTGGCCAGAGTCGCCATGAAGGCTTTTATTCTTCTACCAGGAGAGCCATTGTTATTCAAATCAAGATTACGTTTCTGTCCTGGAAAATGCCATGGCGTAAGTATTGTTTTTGTTGTTGCATATTTAGAAGGGATGTTCCCACACTTTCTCGAGAGACTGAAATTCTCTTGTATAAAAAAATTCAGAGAAAAGGCAACTACACTTAATAAATCTTAAATATGAAATGGCGCTCCGTGTTTCACCAAAATTCCATCTTTGGGGCGGGAAAGATCAGTTTCTGTGGAAGAGTCAACCATTTTGTGAGAAAAAAAAGATTGGAGTAACTGGAGCAGTTTGGATAAAGTTCTCTTCTTTTTCCAGGTATTTGTGTGCTCTGACAAGCACTCGGCCCTGATCAAATGGAGAGTGAACGGGCCATTTTAACGACAGGATATTATATTGTTTCAAAGTGATCAACTTCCTGTTACCTCAAATATTAACCATTTTCTTATACCTTCATAAGTTTTAACTTCACCATACAGTGCTTATAACATTAGATTTGGTGCCATATTTATAATGATGATATTATTACATTTTTTATCCAGGAACTTTCACTAACCGAAATTGCGATTTACACAGCTTAAACTTAACAGATAAAGTGAAATATTTTGGGATGATGGTGCCAGGCTTTAACTGTATTTATTGGTATTTATTTTGGAGAACCATGTCAGCTGTTAATATTTCAGAACCTAAATGGAATTGCTATTTTGCAAGTAGCATGGAGCGCCATTCCATATATATATATATTTATTCTGAAATCCAGATACCTGCATAATAATGTTTGCATAATATCACGCTCTACTATATTTGCATATTAAGGAGCCTCTCTTGATTGATGACGTATTAGATGTATGTCAGTATATTACTTCGTTTAACATAATGCTTCTTTCCATTTTTTAAAGAATTATGTTATATTTTGGGAAATAAAGGGAATAAATTGATTTTTTTAAAATTCTATTGCTGGAGGGTTTTCTCTTTGTGTTTTCTAGGTGACTTGTGGCATGTAATGACCAGTTTGATGATGATAAGGAGGATCCGCAGCTTCTATTTAAACAATCATAAGAATATTTATAATCGCTTTTATACATCTGTGTATGTACACTTATATACACAATTTGCAAAACACTGTGATTTAATGCAGTATTTGTATACATGGGAATATTCGTTCCCATTTTTCTTTCTTTTCTATCTTACGAATGAGTTACAGGAAAGGCTGCGTCATGAAAACTGAAAAATTATATTATATGAATATAATTTTTTGATAAATCGGAGAGAATAACGTAACAAGTAACCAAAAAAATTAACAAAGCTATTTGTCTTAAAAACAGAGGTTATCTTAATTTGCACCAAATGGAGTAAATGATAAACAATGTTGTCGCGCTAAATTATTAATTTCTGGGTCAGCAGAGTCATTGCGACTGTTGCTTTCCTACTGTTGACAAACTTTCGTTTTGTTTCCTGAAGAAACATTTTACATGCACAGTACATGGCAACTTAAGATATGATGAATGTTTGGGCGTTTCCTTTCACATGTATCTCTGTCAAAAAATCTACATTTTCCGTTTTTTTTATCTTTTCCCTTTTTAAAAGAAATTGCGAGCAACTTAAAAGAATATATTTTACTTGAATTAGGGAAATCGGAATTTACATCTTCTGATTAATCAAAAGTTAACTACATGTATAAGGTTGTTAATGTAAGTGCATTTTCGTTTGCTTGCCGCTTTCGATCATTTTTCAAATAACTTCATAATTCTTCTATGATGAAGATATTTTCATAAGGCATTACAATCATATAAAATAATAAAACATTAAATAACAAATGATTTAAAAGATTGTTTTCTTTTTTTAACCATCCCAACTATGTTTTAGACATAATGTAAGAGTTGGTCCATTCTCTATCAAGTTTGCTTGCACAGATAAGTTTCATAACAAAATATATGAAGATAACGAACAATATTCTGGGTCAAAAGTCCATCAAACAATACAGAATTAAAGCAGAGCAAATACGGACCTCCAAAATATACGTGTATTTAAAGTGGTACATGCATATATATAAAGAATAATTGAAGCATTATTGAACTCTATAAAACTGCTAACTGTTTAATTAGAAAACATTGTTATCTGAGATATGTAACATTTATATTTCTCTCATTTTAAGACCACACATCTACAGGACCTGTTTCATTTTAAATCACTAGCAACACAGTCTACATTACTGCGAAATACTAGTACGCAAAATGCGATACTGGAATTTCGTTGAGAACCGTGTTTATACGATGTTTCAAGGATAAAAGAATATACGATGTAGAGTTTTTCTTTAAATCAAAATCATAGAACAAATGTTTATTTATGCCTCTTATTCGAATGTGAAATCGTCCGTTAAAATCCTTGATTAGCAGAGATTGATAACGCAAAGTTGAATGGCAGTGACTTTTACGATATTTCTTTATTCATTTGCCTATCCTTTTAACTACCATCTTTTCCTAGGATGTCTTCTTTGATTTCCCATTGGACGAAGGTGTGGAAATTGTCGCCATTTAAGTTTATTTGAAAATTCTACTTCGTCCATCGATAAGAGTACACATTCTTCCTTATTAATAACAATGTAAGAATGAAATTCGTTTTCCTTTGCTTCAAACACCTGAACAGGCAAAGCTGATTTTTTCACCACTTCAGAACAAAAGTCTTCCACTGCAGATCTCAGCTGTCGAAAATACGAAACTTCGGCGTGAAAATCCTCTCCTTGTTGCCTGACTCTTTTCCAGAATATTCTAACAAAAAAGTTATACAAACAATAATCAAGAAATGAGTGCTGCTTATGAAGATATCTGTCCCGATAGCTTCTAAGTGGCACGTACTTTGACGAGTTCTTGATTATGTAAAGGATATCTTTCATATTCCAATTTAAAATTCTTCGAAGAAGAATCAAAGATTCGTCAAAGTATTCCTTAATCATTACCAGTTTGAATTCTGAGTGTAGTTTTCGAAGGTAGGGCAATATCTTGTTTTTATCAGTTGTATGAAATAATTCTTCAGGTAATCCGAAGTCCACGGACATTCTGCTCTTTGTGAACGAATTCTGATAATTTTTGGGTTCGTATTGATTCGGATTTTCCAGTAAGTATTTTATAGGGTACCTAATAGGAAGACGGGCGAGGTAGGGAACGCTCCATCTGTACTTATAGTAGTAAACAGATGAAACAAATTGATCAAAAGGGTCCCTTACAATTCCAATGTACACTGTATCAGGTGGTAAATATTTTTGAAATGCCTGCTTGTTGTATATTACGTGATTGCACAATATGTCGTAAGTTTCGTCTTTGTCAATATGCAGAATGTTATTGGTTGTAATACTTTCATTTTGACTGAAAAGATTAGGGCTTGTTGCCGGAAGAATAAAATTCAGCTGTCTCGCCCATCCAAATCTCTGAATTATACTCGTAACTGTAGAGCTTCCGGTCTTGTGGACCTTAAGGAAAGCCACGTGTCGAATTTCCTCTTTCATGAACTGGCGTCTGGAGGCCAGAAAGGAATCAGAAATCAAACTAAAGTTATTGCTGTTAAATTCATTGTCATCATCCACCGTTATAATACTCCAGTCGCTTATTATTCTCTGTTTTGTTTGGCATTCACCAGTAAATAATGAGGGAGATATGAAATGTATGATAAAAATCGCCGACATAATCAAAAGTAACCATGTCCAATATCTGTAAAAATAAAACATCATTAAATGATAATAACATCTTAACATTATTCTAGGAGTATGTGAATTTA
This sequence comes from Saccostrea cuccullata, assembly GCF_032062105.1. Classification (NCBI taxonomy): domain Eukaryota; kingdom Metazoa; phylum Mollusca; class Bivalvia; order Ostreida; family Ostreidae; genus Saccostrea; species Saccostrea cuccullata. Next base: position 490,778 of record NW_026933264.1, on the reverse strand, counting down.
CAAATGCATTTTTTTTCCTTTGAGACAAATATTGTTGACTTACTTTTTAAATTTTCGTCCCTTAAGGTAAGATATGTAGATTAACGGCATTGTATTCGATCAGTTATGCACATGATGAGTTGATGTACAATTTCAGATAGTAGCTATCTGTTAATTAAACAAACATTGATATGATCGCACTTGAAAGATCTTTCGTGATTTTATTGAATCAAACCAGCTTAAAGTCAAATATAAAATAATACACTTTATGTCAGAAATATTTTTATTGAAAAATTTTAAGGAAAAAACTTTCAAAAAACATGAGTAGTTTTAAGTGTAAAAGGGTTTTTTATTTGAAATATATTTATTAGACAGCTGGAAAATGAAGCATCATTAATTGACTTAGCAAATGTTTTCAAATTTATTAAATATGCATGTAGAACAATTGACCTCCGGTGGAAATACCGGAAACCATTTCTACTTGTCATCTTGAAAGGAAACTGTTCGAACCTCAAGCACGCTGATTATCAAAAAAGAAGTTTAACCATACATTGTAAGCATCCCTTGAACAATATTTGCCTAGATTAGCTCTTTTTATGAAAAGATCGATTCCAGTATGATACGGACATTACATGATGTTGATTAGACATTGGTCAGCCTACTAGAGACGTCGTAGAACAGATAATGAAAGTTAATTTAGATATCTCACGAGTTTTCTACAATATCATATAACTTCTGATTAATTTGTAAATCAGATAAGGAAAAATCTATTTAAATTGAACAAAATATGACCTGTGTTTAGCCAAATATCAGACAGTTGTACTTAAAACTCTTTTTTTTTTTTAATGTCCTTTAAAGTATAATTCTAATTGCTTCCTTTTACAATACTCCTAAAGTTTTATAATTTTTTGTTGTTATGTTTTGTTTAAAACTTGAAGATATACATTAAATAAATATGTTTAAGCATATTTTTTTTCTTTAAACTTTTATTTTGAAAGTCGTTTTAGTGTTCAATTTTACCCCCAATAATTCTCGTTTTGCTATTATTTTTTAAACATGAGTTCTTAAGATAATCTAGTATTTAAAATATATTCATTTAGGCACTCTTTGCGTGTTGTTGAATATTCAATGCATTGGAAAATGCGGAAGCGATGGAAATAAAAGAAGACAGAAAAAGATGTTCAATATATTTAAGAACAAGATCGAGCGGTTGATTTTTATGTGGATCGTAGAAGATTAAGTGAATGCCGACAATTGCATCAAGGTCCAAAAAGATCCGGAACGAAGACAATACATTGAAAGAATTGGTGCTGATAGGTTTAATTAAATCCGATTATGTTTTTACATATCTTCTGATTCCCTGAACACTGCTTTCTCATTTGACTTATGACTGGAGCCGACATTGACTAATGGACATTTTTATCGACAAATATAAATTCTGGAATAGAACACCGCTCGCCTTTTGAAATAAGAGGTCAACAATCTAATATATCCATTTTAGACAATGAACAGTAATATTTGATGAATTGAATTAACTAGAGAAGTGCACACAAGCCAGGGCCAATTGTTGCCATAAAAAGTTTCTAAATTCATGGATGCAACGTCGACACTGAGGATATTTATCCAAAGTACACTATTTGAAAAGATGATTTACTTAAACAAAATATAAATTAGATCCAAATATAAAAATTAATACCTCTTATTAAACATAATGATAAAATCAACAATTTTATATAACTAGCATGACACGTAAATATACATAAAGATGTGGAGATTACAAATAGTAGTCTAGTTAAAAAGTCATTTTTTAACAATACAAATCAAGAGTATACAGAGCATTAAAACATACGGGCAGGGATCATGTGTCATGGAGGAGTAAGCATACGTTGCCCATCGTTCACATCTGCCGTTAACATTTTGTCTATATACTGAAAAAAGGTAGAAAATTCAGTGTAGGAATAACGACCTTACAGTCTAAATGAAGATATTTTTTTCTTAATGATAGATCGAATTTGCTGAGAAAAAAAAACCTTTCGAGAATTTGCAAAAAGTTTAAAACGATATTGTAGTTTCCTGACAATCTATTTTAGTAAAAAAAAAGATCCCTGGTTACAAGAATAAACACTAAATAAAAACAAGATAAAATCTCTAATTTCAAGGAGGTTAAAGGTTTAGTCCTGAGCTTACCACATGAGGTTAAATAAACACTTAATCTTCTTACGTCCCTCTTGAGGCTTAATCGGTCAACGACGAAAAAGACAGAGATCCAAAAGAGATGACAGAAATCTGATGTTTCAAAACAATTTCTCTGGTAATGAAGAAAAAAGAAGCATAAGCTTGTTTTGTCTCCTTTGAAGTGAAATTGGACTCTAATTAAAAATAAATTGATATTGTAGAGGGAAAATGAATCATTGATTGTAACAGAAATGAACATTCCTCTGTCGCTTTCTCATTTATTACAAAATTTTTTAAAGTAACGGCCATGCTATTATACATGTTGTACATAAGTAAGCATACCATACAGAATCTACTCTTGCTATTAAATAGTGCATACTAGTACTGTTTCTTTCGGTAAATCTAAAACGAATTATTTGTACAATTTATTTTGAATTCAATTTTTTAAATCCACTTCATCACAGTTTTCTGTCAACTCCCCGATTACATTCAGACTCTGGTACAAAACAGGAGCATAGTAAACACGGATCTCTCAAAACGTCAGAGGTAGGATCTGGTGCCATGGAGGATGAGCATCCCCTGCCGATCGATCACACCCGCCGTGTGCTTCTTGTCATGATCGGTGCGACAAATAACAGAAAAATCGTCGACAAATAAGTGCGTAAATAATGGTACATCAGTCAGCATTTGTTTTTATGACCTTTTGCTGAAAAGGTCATTATATCGAACATAGAACTAACGAAATGATGATTTTGAACGAGACTTATGGTCTTCTTAACTAGCTTGTATCATCATTTTTTTTTTTTGTAAATGCATGTTACTTACCCCATTTTAGGTACCGGGTATTGTTCAAACGTAGAACATACATGTTCTATTTCGTATCAATGAACTGAGAGATGTAGACTCTGTACGCATGTGATTAGGTTATATTGCTGTGTAAGTAAGGGCAGTTGACATCTGAAATGTTAGGGACATCACGTTTTCCTTACACTCACAGGTTACCATTTACGTCTTTTAAGTAAAATATCCAAATATGAAACAGATGTGTCAGACTCTATGGTATCTTATTTCAAGCTCATTTAGATATCATGTTAACACACGGATAGAAATACTTATAACTGTTTATTGATATTTCGTTGTCGAGTATACGTTGTCAAATATTTACATCATATGCATGAATTTGAATAAATTCTGTCTGATTTGAATACAAAAATAGGCCTGCTCATAATGGAACACAATAAGTAAACATGAGAAAACTATTACTATTGCGTGTACCAATATAGATATTTTAATCAGAAATCAAATCTTTTGATATAAATTTCAGATTACTTTTGTGTACAATCAGTATATTTTCAAACAGTTTTGCAAATAACCAATAATGAGGTTAGTTTTATGGAATCTATTTTAATTGAAATAGGCAGCAGTGAATGATGAAAGCCTGGACATCAATATATCGTGGGTAATGTGTGGCATAATCTCTTAAACTCGTATACTCTGACATTAAGAAAGCTGCTGTACATTAAAATGCTCTTTATTTCGTTTGCGCTCCTTATACATCTACGGATGCTTTAAACACAATGACCTAACAAAGTGAAAAAAAACTGGCCTGCATCTTACTTCAATTCGTTAAACAGTTTTACCGTTAATTTTGAACTTACAGGCAATCATCAAGGAAATGCAGTTCTAAACACACATATAACAGTTCGTACTTTATTTTAATTGAGAACCATCTCCTGAATTTAACTCTTACAAACATTTATCCAGTTCATCAGTATTTTTATTGATAATTATTAACCGATATTTTGTATAAAGGGGTCATATTAGATATCACTTTTATAATTTAATTTAATATATAAAAAATACCTCCTTGGTCAACTGCAAAATTAGATTATTACCCAATGTTCTTTCAACAAGTCTGACACAGAGGGTTAAGGATTCCTTCACTTTACAACAAGTACAGGTAATCACCCCATCCCGAAAAGTCCACGAAATACCTGTTTTTCTAATCAGCATGTACAGTAAACGAAATGATAACAAAAAATGTCCATTTGAACAACCATTTTGAGAATATTGTATTAGCAAAATGTTACTTACCGGCATGTGAAATCTGGTGCCCATTGAATTTGCAATTCCATAAATTCATCAAAAATCTTTGAAGAGGAAGACTAAACAAGCTTTATCAATAACTCAGTCATCAACGTTAATTCATTTTAAAAAGAATAGCTCAATATCTGCAAGAATGGGGGTAAAAAAAACTCAAAATTCTAAAAATAAAAAGGCCGTTATTCCGACAAAAATCATTCAAGTGGAATACAAACTTGATTTGTAACTCATCAATACACCACATACCAAATATAAGCTCAATATTTCAAAAAAATTCAAACAGCGATTAAAAAACAATGTGGAACAGACTGAAATACAGACGGAGAAACAGCTAGTCAGTGAACAGATAGACAAACAGACAGACGAGGAGGAAACCCAAAGATCCATCTAGGTTCACCGTTAGGGGATAAAAAATAGGAATTTTTTCAACGTTACGGAACATATTTGACTTTTTACAGAATTGATTTTATATTATTTCACGTCCCATTCGGGAATTTTCACTCATACAAACACTTCAAATTTAGACCCTTACTCAGCACTGAAGGCCTTTGAGCAGTGAGGAATCTTTATCGTGCCAGACACATTTTGAATTCGCTATCTCGAGGAAAGATGTAAAAAAAAACCTGTCAATTTTGAAATGTTTTCAAATATCCAATGAAAGTGTTGACAAACATTCTGTCTACTATATAAGAATATGTGTAATCAGAGCAGACGCAATGTCGGTGAAACATTTACATTTATCCACAGACTATGCAAAATCAAGTTAATATTTTAATAGATTCAAGAAGACAATTTATCACTCATTGATAGTGTGGATGGGGTTCTATTTGAGGCAGGTCAGGGTCAATATCTTTTTTCATTGACATTAAGATTAGAAAATACTTTTTATCAAATTGAATCATTTGTTGCCTGGTTCTATTTAAAAATAGATCAGGTGCCATGGAGGAGTAAGCATCCCCTGCAGAACGATCACACCCGCAGAGTGCTCCTTGTTATGATCGGGAAATAAGGAAAATCCGTCGTCAATTCGGTGTGTAAAAAATGGCCTAATAATTTTTATTAAGTCAATCAGCATTTGACTTAATGATGAATTGTATTTGCTGACAAGGTCATTGTATAGACCATAGAACTCACAAAATGATTACTTTAAAAGAAACTGATAATAGTAGTATTCATGTATCATTAAGTTGTTTTTTATAATAATTTACCTCGTTTAAGAAACGTAGAGCATGCTCTTGTGTGTCGAATCAGCTAGAGATATAAACCCCATAATATATCACAGGGAAAAGTGGCTCACATAATATTCATGTCATTATCTTTTTATTTAAAAATTATATGAAAATCATCTAAAAATTATATAAATATTTTTTCATGCGAATTTTATGTGAAAAAAATCATTTGATATTCATATAATTTTTTTTAGAATTTTTATGTGAATTTTTCTTTGCACGATATTTATGCGATATGCTCTTCATGTAAAATTCATATGTGGTTATGTCAAAATTGCTTGAAGTTTTTATATAAATTTCAATTATCTTGTTTTCTGTCTCTATCTCATGCTAAGAATTCACATGAAATTCATGGAAATTCATATAAAATTAATTGAGCCACTTTTGCCTGTGATATATATGCAAGTGATGAATGTATATTGTTGCATAAGTAAGAGAAATTCACGATTACAAAATCAAAGTTATTTTGTTTGTCATAAAGCTTGCAGTTGGTTGTGAAATTACCATGAACGAAATGATAACAAAAAATGTCCATTTGAACAATCATTTTGAGAATATTAATGTATCAGCAAAATGTTACTTACCGGCATGTGTAATCTGGTGCCCATTGAATTTGCAATTCCATAAATTCATCAAAAATCTTTAAAGGGGAAGACTAAACAAGCTTTATCAATAACTCAGTCATCAACGTTAATTCATTCAAAAAAATTGCTCAATATCTGCAAGAATGGGGGTAAAAAACTTAAAATTCTAATAATAAAGAGGACGTTATTCCGACAAAAATAATTCAAGTGGAATACAAACTTGATTTGTAACTCATCAATACACCCATATACCAAATATAAGCTCAATATTTCAAAAAAATTCAAACAGCGATTAAAAAACAATGTGGAACAGACTGAAATGCAGGCGGAGAAACAGCTAGTCGGTGAACAGATAGACAAACAGACAGACGAGGAGGAAACCCAAAGATCCATCTAGCTTCACCGGTAGGGGACAAAAATAAGGAATTTTTCAACGGTACGGAACATATTTGATTATTTACAAAATTGATTTTATATTGTTTCACGTTCCATTCGGGAATTTTCACTCATACAGACACTTCAAATTTAGACCCTTACTCAGCACTGAAGGCCTTTGAGCAGTGAGGAATCTTTATCGTGCCAGACACATTTTAAATTCCTTAACTCGAGGAAAGATGTTATTAACCAGAAGTCTCTGTCGAGACTGTAGCTCTACTGGTTTCTACTCATCAAAAACCATTGCACTATTTTATGTATCTTTGTGTAGTCTACTTGTGTGCCAAGTTATATTGAAATCAAACTAAAAATGTAGAAGGAGTAGCGTTTTAAAGGAATTTCACAGAAAATTCTATTTTTAATAACCATGGTAACACCGTTCATTGAAATCAAAAACCGATGCACTATTCTATGTATCTTAGTGTAGTCTACTTGTGTGCCAAGTTATATTGAAATCAGACCAAAACTGTAGAAGGGGTAGCGTTTTAAAGGAATTTCACAGAAAATTATATTTTTAGTAACCATGGCAACACCGTTCAAGGAAATCAAAAACTGATGCACTATTCTATGTATCTTAGTGTAGTCTACTTGTGTGCCAAGTTATATTGAAATCAGACCAAAACTGTAGAAGGAGTAGCGTTTTAAAGGAATTTCACAGAAAATTATATTTTTAGTAACCATGGCAACATCGTTCATCGAAATCAAAAACCGATGCACTATTCTATGTATCTTTGTGTAGTCTACTTGTGTGCAAAGTTATATTGAAATCAGACCAAAACTGTAGAAGGAGTAGCGTTTTAAAGGAATTTAACAGAAAATTCTATTTTTAGTAACCATGGCAACACCGTTCATTGAAATCAAAAACCGATGCACTATTCTATGTATCTTAGTGTAGTCTACTTGTGTGCCAAGTTATATTGAAATCAGACCAAAACTGTGGAAGGAGTAGCGTTTTAAAGGAATTTCACAGAAAATTCTATTTTTAGTAACCATCGCAACACCGTTCATCGAAATTAAAAACCGATGCACTATTCTACGTATCTTAGTGTAGTCTACTTGTGTGCAAAGTTATATTGAAATCAGACTAAAATTGTAGGAGGAGTAGCGTTTTGAAAAATTGTTTACAGACAGACGGACAGACAGACAGACAGACGGACGGACGCCGGACGCATTACTATCGCATAAGCTCTTCTGGTCTCTGACCAGTAGAGCTAAAAACTGTCAATTTTGAAATGTCTTCAAATATTCAATGCAAGTGTCGACAAACATTCTATCCACTATGTAAGAATATGTGTAATCAGAACAGACGCAACGTCGGTGAAACATATACATTTATAAACAGACTATGCAAAATAATGTTAATATTTTAATAGATTCAAGAAGACAACTTATTACTCATTCATAGTATGGATGGGGGTTCCATTTGATCGTTTTATTTCAGAAGCAAGGCAGGTCAGGGTCAATATCTTTTTTCATTGACATTAAGATTAGAAATGACTTTTTATCAAATGGAATCATTTGTTGCCTAGTTCCATTTAAAAATAGATCAGGTACCACTGAGGAGTAAGCATCCCCTGCAGAACGATCACACCCGCAGAGTGCTCCTTGTCATGTTCGGGAAATAATGGAAAATCCGTCGTCAATTCGGTGTGTAAATAATGGCCTAACAATTTGTATTAAGTCAATCAGCATTTGAATGATGAATTGTATTTGGTGACAAGGTTGTTGTATAGACCATAGAACTCGCAAAATGATTACTTTAAAAGAAACTGATAATACTAGTATTCTTGTATCATTAACTTGTTTTTTATAATAATTTACGTCGTTTAAGAAACGTAGAGAATGCTCTTGTGTGTTGAATCAGCTAGAGATATAAACCCCATAATATATACAAGTGATGAGGGTATATTGCGGCATAAGTAAGAGAAATTCACGATTACAAAATCAAAGTCATTTCGTTTGTCATAAAGCTTGCAATTGATTGTTAAATTACAATTAGCGTCTTCTTCAAGTAAAATATTCAAATATGAAACAGATCTGTCAGACTCTGTGTCATCTTTTTTTTTCAAGCTCATTTGGATATATCGTATCGACATAACAATGGAAATAACCACTGTTAATTCAGATATTTTAAATCCATTGTTATTTCAGATATTTGAAGCATTTATTCAATTACTTTTAACTTGGGTTACATACGAAATTTCTTTTAAGTTTTTGATTGTTTAAAATTTGAAACTTAGTGTATTATTAAGTTATAATTTTGAGAAGCAGAAAAGGAGATATTTTCATACGCTGCAAAATGTAGCCCCTGTGTTTACCATTTTTGTTTCAAATTGTATAATAATGCGAAGGTAAGAAAATACGATCTTTTAAGGTGGCTCATTACATCCACAGTTTATTTTAGATTTCAATACAGCACCACTTATAATGTAGATGTCAAATATCCAGATGGGGGTATTGATATCATAAATATTTTTTATAGAATTTTTTAGTTTTTGTTTTATTTTAGTGAAATGTTTTATTTCAAGTTTATTATTCACAGAATTTCAGAACTTTACGTGTCAAATGATGGGCATCTTCTTAAGACAAGTACACAAAGTGAAAATACCTCATAATACCTAATAATAATTTTATTAGAAAAAATAATTTTCTCCTAGAAAACAATTAATGTCATTATCTTTTTAATCTATGCATAAAACGTTTAAAAAACGTGTTCTGAAGAGACAAGGAATGTATTTCAATGAATTACATGTGTCAAATTGAATGAAGAATGTTTAAACGAAATGAAAAATCGAATTTAAAAAATATTTGGTATAAAAAGTCCACTTTCAAGAGTTATCTTTCCTAATTAGCCAAGACTCAAAACACTATGGAACGTTTGACATTACATCTGAAATTCATAATAAAGCTTTAAATTGCCAGAGTATACATTTAAATCAATAAAACAAATATATAAATTAACATCAACACAATATATAGCGCAATTAAATAAAATTTTAATTTCAACAAGGTTGTAGATTTTAACTCGAATTTCCTCCATACATACATGTCAGTGATTGATAGAGTTCACTGCATGCATGGCTATGAAATTGACATTACTTGTTTGGCGAAGATCTGACTGTTGCTTTCTTTTGTTTCTGTCTAAAAGCAATTCTTCTTGGTTTATGCATAATGAATCCGTTACTTTGTTTTCACTGTTTACAACACCGCATGTTTCATCTATTTTTAAAGCGTTTTAAAGGTCAGGGTCATATTATAGAGGTACCTACACTACTCGTTCCCTGAGCAAACCGGTCGACACAATGGAGGTTTATTTTTTTGTGTAGTACGTCATCAAAAAGTGGTGTAATGAGCCTCCTTAAATTCCTCTCATCTTAAGCTTAGTATATAGGAGATATAAGCAAATATACTTTGAATATTTTATCTAGTTATAAATCAGACAAAAATCCCTCCTTGATATAAAAAAACAGTCCGATTTGTACAAAACTATGAGAAGAATGTTTTAGTTGCTCACAGAAACCAATTACACGATCTACAACACGGTCATTTATGGCAAGTCTTTTTGACACTTAGATACACAGGTAATTTGATTTATTTCATATTTGATCTTGTGTCATTTTATAACTATAATGTAGAAGATTAATCAGATAAAAATAAAGATTTATGAATGTTTCAAAATCGAATCATGTGTCTATATGTATATACCCCCTTGTCGATTGGTCACATCTGCACTCATAAGTAAAACAGAGTAATCTGTTGTCAAAACCGGCATAGGAATGATATGGAAGCTGGATTCAACGGTATATGTAATATTTGCAACAAAAGATTATGATAACAGCCACAAAACTTGCAAAATAGTTATTTTACATAGACACGATTGAAAGTCTAGTAACAGACACCTAATCCCTACCTCTGAAGTAGAATTCGAGCGATAATTTAGATGTAAAGCTAAAATGAATACATTGAAGCAAGTACAAATGTACATCCAAATATCCAAACCTGCATGTAACTTTCATAGATCCATAAGACCCTTTTGTGTTTCAAATACTGCATTTGACCTTAATTGTGAGAATGAGGTTTTTTTTCGTTATAGGGTAAGTAGAAACAACTTTCAGTCCCAGTTTAAATCTGCACTATGAAAGAACCCATTAACAAGCAAAGAAATTTTGAATTATCAATCCTTGAGTCAAATAGTGGGGTGTGAATGCTATTAATTTTTCTTGCATTACCATCGAGTTGCTATGTATGCTAAACAATTCTATTCTAAATTAAAATCAGCATGTTAAATGAAATATCAATATGAAACGATATTAAGAATATTTGTCCTGGGAGCAGAATCAGAAATAAATAACCAAAGTAATTAATTGTCTATTATATGAAAGATACATTCGTTGGTCTCATAACGCGTTCTGGTCCACAGAATTTCATCATTCAATAAGGGAAGATAATATTCTGAAAACATTTTTTTAGTGTGAAAAAAAAAAACAATCGAGGAAAGAAGAGTGTCTTGACGATATACGTATGCATCTGTTCTATTCTTAATTGTTTCAAAATAATGTTTAATTAACATCTATATGTTTATTGACAAATATCGAAGAAAGCACACAATTTATTTCTTGTATCTCAATTGATAAGATACGCAAGAGCATGCTCTATGTATGAACAGTTTCCACAACGAGGTAAATTATTGACAAACAAGTTGAGGAAACAAGGATTTCAGCAGTCTCGTTTAAAGTAATCATTTCGTAATTTCTATGGTCGATACAATGACCTTTTCAGCAAATGTAATTTATCATTGAGTCAAATGCTTTCATACTAATTGTTATTGAATTATTTATACACTGAATTCACGACGGATTTTCCCGTTATTTCCCGATCATGACGAGGAGCACTCGGCAGATGTGACGGGTCAGCAGGGGATGCTCACTCCTCCATGGCACCTGATCCCACCTCTGATGATTTGAAGGTGCGTGTTTGCTCTGCTCCTATTTTGTATTGTTCTATGGAAATTTGATCTAGAATACTGTTCATTATTAGCTATCTAACAAGTCATTACTGAAATCCATGTCGCCCTGCGCTTGTATATGTTTTCATACTTTTCGTTGTAGTGTGAAGCCTGCTCTACTGCCATTTGAAAACCTTTGGAGAATCACTTAATAATGCAAGATCAACTAATAATGTAAAGTCATTTAATTTGATAAATTACATCCATAAGTGATATATCATATCTTTTTATCATTAGTGGGGTTGTTCGTCCTTTTTAAAGGACTTAAAATACTAATAGAAAGGTTAAAGATTTTTTTAACTATCTGTAGTACAGTTATCCCTAATAATATATTCCTTATGTTTGCACTCAAACCAAAATCATATTCCAGTGCTTTTAAGTGTTGAAATTCATTGCAAAATATATATTTAAAAAATGAACCCTCTCAAAATAGTGATATTAATTTGTGTTCACAGAGAGAGAGAGAGAGAGCGTATCATATTGATTGACGAATTGATTTTAACATTGATGACACCTCATTCCAGAGAATATCTTGCCTAATTTGCTGAAAGAATTCTGGTAGTGTTCGGACATGCAGGAATAAACATCAATGTTCAATAACAGCTAGGAATTGTAACTTAAGATTAGACACTACTTTCATCACTCACATTCTGTTATCCTTACAAAACTTCTCACGTTGTACTCGCAACCGATTATTCGTGTGGAACGAAACTAAATACACTGTAAATTTATACTTTTGAATATATGTCAGTAGTGAAATTGGTAAAACAAAATCAGATGGAAAATTCCATCCATTATAAATGACTTAAGTGTCCAAAAATGTCCTTCGTCCAACAGCGTATGTTTGTTCCTGCAACATCTGTCCTGATATATATTGATCACCATTCACTTCGTGTTTCAGTCGTCTAAAATGTATACAGGAGCATGTGAGGATTATGCTATTTCCGATTTCATAAGGTAATATTTTCACTTTTTTATATAAGTATATGGATATTTTTTTCTCGGTAAGGTCACATAATTTAATTTTAAGAAAAAAGACATTGTATTTTCAAGAATTTGAATGCATAAAAGTATGCACATAAATCATGATTTAAGTATTTCTAAACTCAAAATAAACAAATTATGTGATAGCCATGAAAAAGGGAACTTAGTGAAGCAAGTAAAAATGTTATTAGTTTTCCTTAGATCACATTAAGAATATTACGCAAATACAGAACCTGTAACAAGAAAAGTTAATGCACAGGAATTCTTCATTATGATTTTGTTAAAAAAAAGTAGACAAAAATTTAATATTTGTATTTCTTTATAAGGAAGTTCTTTATATAGTTTTAGCTGGGGTTTATTTTGTCCTTTCTCATTGGAAAAATCGATTAACAAAAATAAAGCGTAATTAAAATCGTCAAGGTTTACTGGTTTCTTCCTGGAACTCAAAAAGCTATAACTATCGATATAATCATCACTGCTAACCGGTCAAGTAAAATAAAATTGATATCATTCGGTCTTTATTTAAGTATATTTTTTCAAAGATCGAAAAAAAATCATATCTCAAGATTGAAGCATAGATAAAATGAGAGTTGTTTGTATTTATCCAACTCTGTAATACGATGCGAATGTAAGCTTACAAACTTTAAATTAATATCAAGCACATGTTAGCTAATTAACAATAGTTTTTCTTGTTTCTTCTTTGATATGTGCTTACCAACCGTGTAATGAATCTAATCATTCTAGAGATTGCGGCTTCATAACGATATTTTGAAAAGAGAAATAGTATTTTTCATTAGATACTTATTAGAATGGATCACTGAATTTCTTGTATGGTAAAATCAATAACTAGCTTATATCTTGTAAAAATAATGTAAACTGAATTATAAACATTGCTCTTTAAATATTGTCCGGGAGCAGATTAAAAGAAATAAAATTTGAGCACACATGACTCTCTATCAATGAAGCAAAAATTGTGTCCCGCTGATTCTAATGAAATACTTCTAAAAGACATTTAAAATACCCTATATTTTGGACTTAAAATTCGATTTTATCGATATTATTTTTAACTTGTCAAAAGCGGGTAATTTTGTTAATTTATAAATATGTTTTTACTATCAAGAAATAGTTCGAATATTATTATATCAAATGGTTCATTTGTGTGTTGCAAGAAAAAGTGTTATATATATTAGAAGGAAATTTAAATAATTAATAGAATTTTGATTCAGCAAAAAATATTTTAATTTATATTAAGGTTTCCAAATTTTTGCCGTAGATTTATATATCAAGTATATACATTTTTGATATAGTTACATGGATTTTTATAATTTAACAAGGTACTTGTCGCATGATTCACATAAATGGATATTTTTTTTAATATATTTATTTAACTTATTCATCATGTGTACAATAACAAAAAAATGTAAAATTTTCATATTATACGTTTTTACAATTTTTTATTTACAATTTTTATAATGATATGCCACTCCAGTCTGTTCGTTGTACCCCCTCTGGTATTATATAATTTTTTTGTTTTAACTTTAAATGTTTAATTAACACTGCAGGCCAAAGTCACTAATTTTTATATGGGGGGGGGGGGGGTGTATTTTTCAAACCAGAGGGGTTGAATGCAAAACAGTTAAAACGTTACATTGTACACATATATATAGTTAAATAACTCATAGAATACGTACAGGGTGGAGAATGGTTTTTGAAAGTGGGACGTTGATCAAGGAAAAAGTACTTGTATACATTACCAGAAAGTTTTTGAAAAAGAAAGGGAAATATATCTCCGAACCTGAAAATCCTATTTTGTAAAGGGGGGGGGGTTATTTTGTTTTTACAACCGAATTTCTTTATATAATACAACATTAGCCTTTCACCTTACATTTCCTATAGTAAAAACACAATCTTAATTCAAAATTTAAATTAAATGTAACTTTTGTGAAATAACAGTAAAATGAAATATTAAGAATTTAAAGGTGCATATACACAGAGTTGAAGTTAATATTTTCTGTATAATATTACGACTTATATATCTTAATAGCATTTCACACAAAGATATATTAAAAATCTAATTTCATTGTAAAGTTTTTAATAAATTGTGTTTTTTTTGTTTTGGTTTGGGTTTTTTTTTTTTGGTTGACATTATTCGTGCACTTTCAAACCAATTAATTAATTTTATTCTTAATAAATCCGCCAAGTACATTTCTTCTTTTGTATAAATAAAAAATATTAAAACATTGTAAAACGTGCATTATCCTCGTCTGCTAAGGGCCAAATCTTACATTCTGTAGCCTGCTAAGTCTTTTAATGAATTAACATTTAACCATATTTTTCAAAATGTTTATATATATACATATGTACACGTCATTTTAAAATAAATACGTACAACAAATCCCGTTTAAATAGAGAAAATAAAATTTAAGACTACGCCCAACACATGACTTAATTTTCCCGCACCTCAAACATGTCTAAGTTTCTAAATCAGTATTGGATGAAATATTTACTTCATTCTTCATAAGAATTTTTAATTTTATGTTTATGGTGCGTTCTTCTTTAACCTTCAGACGCTCTTTTTAATATACTACTATATTGATGTTAAATATGTTTTATATAAATTGTTTTAACTCCGCAAAAACACACAGCGACTTCAAACTTTCATATCATAGAGCCGACCGCCCCCTGGCCGGAAATTAGTTGATGATACAAAAATATATATTCTCCTGATATATGTAATATATATAATGTTTAAGAAACTATAATATAAATATATATTTTTTGCTGATCAAAAATCCATTAATTATTTAAATTTACGTCTAATATATATAACACTTTTTCTTGCATTGTAATTTAATCAAATGACCCATTTGATATAATTATATTGAACTATTTCTTATAAAAAACATAATAAAGGGGAGTAATCAAATGTTGAATCTTTGTTTTGTTTATATTGAATAATTGTAAATAATTTTGTATATATATTTCGAATTTTGAATAATTTCGAATCTGTATTTGGAAACTTTCCATAAAGCCTTCTGATTTCCTACACATATCTCTATCAATGAAGCAAAAATTGTGTCCCGCTGATTCTAATGAAATACTTCTAAAAGACATTTAGTACCCTATATTTTGGACTTAATTTAATTTAATTTTATCGATATTATTTTTAACTTGTCAAAAGATAATTTTGTTAATTTATAAATATTCCATTTTGATAACAAGCCAAATCGAACTCAAAATGCAGATCGTATTTGTGTGTTGTAAGAAAAGTTAGGTTTACAATTATTAGGAACATGATTTGGGTATGAATGGAGGTTCAGTTGAAGATATTTTGGCTTTAAAGGTTTCCAATGAGGTTTTTGCCGTAGTGTATATATAAAAGAGCTTTGATATAGTTACATGGATTTATCATAATTTAACAAGTTCATCGCATGAACATAAATGGATATTGTTTTTAATTCCTTTTAAGTTAAACAAAAAAGTAGCACGATTTTCTTATTATATGTTTTTACAATTATTTATTTACAATTTTTATAATATTCTATGGTTCTATTACTATTCTGTTGTTATATAATTTTTTGAAGTTTTTCTATGTTTAATAAACATACCAAAGTAACTATTATTATTTATATGCCCAGATGTATCAAACCGGAAAAAAGTCGCTGTTAGTTAACATGAATATTACGACAGTTGTTCACCTTGAATTCCTAGAAAAATTTCCTACTAGGGATTGTTTGTGGGTAGACTTGAATTGTTTTTATTTCAAAATAACATTCCTAATTACCAATGGCAAGGTATGTCAATTAAAGTGTTCCATTTTTATTGAAAACGCAACTGGTTATGCAATAAAATAGCCTTGGCTTTAGTTTAATTTTTAAAAGGGTTAAAAATCGTACGCTTTGATGTAATTGAAATTAAATAAAATTTAATTATGTGTTTGCATTGGAATTTTATACAAACCAACAAGGGTGAAACATATTTGGTAAAAAGTTAATAATATTCAGTATTTATATTTGACTAAAGTCTCTTCTCAATTCTGCGTGTAAGTACTTTTCTCTTCATTTGAACCCTTAGTAAGCTTTATAAAGAACAAAACACGAAGTCACTAAAACATTGTTTTGAACATATATAAGCAAATATTTATTTTATGTAATTAAAATATACAAATTTATGTTCTAAAAAATGAGTCTTTTTGAGATTAAATTAAAAAAAACACCTTCTACTGCAATTGCAGCAATGAATTACATGTATGCACAATACAGAAATATTTGACAATGCAAGACAAAAAAAATCAACAGAAACAATATGGATATCAAATAATATTGTAAAACAGGTCTTGTGTTGTCGATCCATTTTTTTTTTATTACAAAATAAAAAAAAGTTTCCAAGTACACTTTAAAAAAGAAATGCCAGGAAATATCAATCTTCAAAAATAAACAAAAATCATATATTCTATTCTATTATTTTTCTTTATTTCCTACTTTTCCTTTCTTTTTGCTGTGTGTTACTGCTTCTTTTTATGACCAAACAAAACAACACCAAACCGACTACTCAAAGACTGATAATAATTGGCTCTCTATCTTCAGTCCAATGTTCCTGACATTTGACACATATGTACACTACAAATCCTCTTTAAATTTACATCCTTCCATCCAATCTGCTTACTCCAGCTTACCATAGAGGCCATCTTCCAGCTATGGAGTCTAGACTAATGATTCTCCTGTCTTTCATCAATCACCCAAACATTCAATAACTATCATCTGTGTGGTGGTTACGAATAATCACAAAAGACGATCTTACAATCATTCTGTTACCTCTCACAATAAAACGATGCAGTTGACGGTAGTTAAAATAGGCATAAAAAATTTACACCATAGATAATCAAGGTGTCAGATTTATACCATAGTAAAGCAATAAAATAAAAATGTGTTTTAGTTATATGTATGGGGAATACATCTGCAACATGGTAGTATAATATTGTAATGATGAATATAACAAGATTTTACCAAAATCAACAGCTTAAAAACGTATGACTTTACAACTTTATACACAACCATTCCCCACGATAAATTAAAGTCCAGGCTTTTTGATATCATTGACAGCTGCTTTTTTAAATAAAAATGGAACTCGTCAATTTACTTATCTGATCATTGGTCATTTGCAAAATTATTTTGTTCAAACACATTCTGATTGCACTCAATTACTCTGAAGTTGACATCAAATATATGCTTGAGTTTCTGGTTGACAATATCTATGTGGTTTTTGGAAACCAGGTATTCCAACAATGGGAGAGGACTATCTAACTTTTTGGAACTTGTGTCCAATCCCTTTGATACTTTGTCTATAAAATATGTTCAAAACAAACAAAACACAATATAGTGGAATCCCCTTGGGTACCAATTGCGCTCCGTTATTAGCAGACCTATTTTTATATTCATATGAAGCAGAATTTGTGCAAAATCTTATGCGTGAAAAGAAGAAAACATTTGCTGTGGCCTTCAACTCGACTTTTAGATATATCGACGAACGTATTGTCAGTTAACAATCATTGTTATTTCTATTCCCACGTCGATACGATATATCCTAATGAGCTTGAGATTAAAGATACCACAGAGTCTGAAACATCTGTTTCATACTTGGATATTTTACTTGAAAAAGACGTTAATGGTAATCAAACAACCAAGCTATATGATAAACGTGATGTCTTTAACTTTTCTATCGTCAACTTCCCTTACTTATGCAGCAATATACCTTCATCACCTGCATACGGAGTATATATATATCTCAGTTGATTCGATTCGCAAGAGCATGATCTACGTGGACAATTTCTAAAACGATGTAAATTTTTGACAATAAATTGAGGAAACAAGAATATCAGCAGACTCGTTTAAAGTCATCATTTTGTAAGTTCTTTGGTCGATACAATGACCTTGTCAGCAAATACAATTTATCATTGAGTCAAATGCTGACTGACAATTTTCATACTAATTGTTAGTCCATCATTTACACACTGAATTGACGACGGATTTTTCCGTTATTACCTGACCAGACAAGGAGCACACGGCGGGTGTGACAAGTCAGCAGGGGATGCTCACTCCTCCATGGCACCTGATCCCACCTCTGATGTTTCGAAGGTCCGTGTTTGCTCTGCTCCTATTTTGTATTGTTTTATTGACTTCGAGATACTGTTCGTTATCTCCATATCCTTCCATCAACAATACAATCATAAAAATCAATTATGCTTAAAATCATTCTGATTCTTTACACAAGTACTCTAATGTTGATCATAACGGTATACAAAATTTGTGTATTCCATCGTGTGTGCTAACACGATTTTACATTTCTAAGACACTCTTCAAAACCTTCTACATAGTTGCCACATCTGATTTTATCATATTTGTCATTTCCATTATATATCTACTCGTTTTACCACATCTGGTTCATATTTGGATGCTTTACATACTAAAGACAGTGAGGGACAGCTAACAAATAAATTGTGTTACAAACGAGATGATCTCAGGTTTTTCCTTTTATTTGACTCCCAGATTAATAGAATTATTCCGCTATCACTTGTTTTAGTGTTAATTTTTCTCAACTTATTCTGTATTTGAGAGAATACTCAATTTTGAAATCAAAGTAGATAAATCAAAGATTAGTTCTTATCGCATTGCTTTCAACAACCGCATTTAAAATCAGCATACCCTTGATTCTTTGGTAAGAATAATGACCTTGTTTTTAATATACTCTATCAATGGAATGTAAACGATAGTTAAATATCATTTTTTAAAATATCATTTGTTCACAATTTTTTTGATAATGGATCAATACAGTCATCCCTTATTTTCTTAATTATAATTATCCTATGTATGCTGTGCCGAACTAAAATACATCTTGATCATACAAGAACATCTATACGGTATTCATTAAAAAGTGAATTTTTTTTAAAAACTGTTTATTGTTTGTACATGATTTTTTTTTTTTAAACACTAAATGTAAATTAAAAAAAATATTAAACATTGGGAAACTTTTTTTTTATTTTCCGGGTATTTTTAGTGAATACAAGGTACTCTAGGTAAAATTTGACAAGCAGTTTCAGTAAAATTAATTTCCATATATCTTGTAAATACAGCATCGACCATTTCTCACACAAGCATTTGTAATATAAAAAAAATTATAGGATCTTTATTGGTATTACTGTATCAAAGATTTAAGCATGTATAGATTTCATCAGTAAAATTGTTCTCACACATGTATCTGACATTATTAAGATATAAAGGACAGAATTTTTATCAATCCGATCCTATCTGGCAAATCAAATAACATGATAAAAATCTTCAAAAGTAGTTTCTTCTATAGAGCTGAAACATCAGTAAAGGTTTAAATCAATATTAAGCATGTCTTTTCAGATCTTCTCGATCTTTCTCTAATTAAGTTCATTTGCAAACTCTCACGTCTTTAACGTCAAAGAATTTATCAGAATGTGCCTCTCTTCTAAAAAAAAAGTCTCTAACGAAAAATGACAGCTTCAGAGAAAATGCTTCCCTTTTTCGTCTTTCTTGTTTCCTCAGTTTGCAGATATGCCATCCGGCTATATCAATTACACTGACGGTATTTACAGCAAAAATGATAAAAGATCGTATTTCACTGGTAATGTTTGATGACATGAGCCAGAAAAATGTAAATAATGGTAGGGTATGGAAATCGTTACAGTGTACCTTCATGATATCACTATGTAACATAAAATGACCACTTGGGTTAATAATATAAAAGATAATGATGATGATGATGATGAACAATGAACGATATAATAAAAATTGATTTAAAAAATGCAACTCATGCGTACAGCAAATCCCATGCACCTAGAATTACCAGAGATGAAATCAAGAAATTAGAAATAAGCACTCAACCGGACATGACTATAGTGAGCCCTCTTTTGTCAAGGAAACGGAAAAATCAAAAAGTTTACTAGTGACTGCTTACAAAATGGAATCAAAATGTGTATTAAAAAAAAAAAAAAGATAGGTTGTAAAGGTTTTCACATCAAAGATCATTATAACGACCATAGAATTTAAGAAATTTGACTTGGAACTGTTTTTTTTTTTTTTTTTTTTTTGAAAGCCTTGTAATAATTATTGTTGCATCAGTAGCTTGCCTTCGTCAGAAAGTGGTCAGAATGTCTTTTATATACTTTCTTTTTAACAAAAAAGGTCGTTTTCAAAATGTTAGAAACATCATTTCATGTAGAAATTGAACATTACTGCATGAATAAGTGAAGTTTATGACTGTTAATTTGAAACATCCGCCTTTTTGCTTGTTGCCCATAGACGTCTACAGAGAATGAAACAGTCATAAAAGAAACTTTGTCTCTTATTTTGAGTTCATGTGTTTATACTGACTCGAGATGTGAATAGAATATGTATTAGTAACTGAATAAACATATACATTTATATTTTACGTTAAAAGAAAAAGTTTTCTTCCAATTGATATGTTTAATTTTCATTCTGCTTCATAAAATTATAAAACAGTTGGAATAACAACGACGCGGAAATAGGGTCCATTGGAATTCCGAGAGATTGGTGTAAAATGTTGATGAAGAACAGCATTTTTTAAAAGCAATTTCAGAGTACTTGTGTAAAGAATCAATGATTTTAAACAACGTTATTTTTTGAACGATACTCGATACGAAACTTGTGTAAATCCAATTTAATTTTAAAACGTTGACTTCATATTATCTTAAACTTATCACTTCTAGAATATGTGACAATATTTCTGTGATTTATTTACTTATCTATTTTCTTTCAGACAGGAACATGAGGCTGTGTTAGGACTAAGAATATGAAGTGCACCAAATATTGGAATGATTCTTTTTCCACTCTAGTTGTTAATGCAAGCCAAACCTACCACTGCGACGAAGAAAGTACCGAAACTGCTAAAAGATGGACGCCGGAGTTGATCATTCGTGTAGCCTCAGTAATGGCGGTGATGATATTTACCCTCATTGGAAACTTTCTTTTGATTGCTTTGCTTACATATAAAAAATCTCGTCGAAGAAAACGAGTCAATATTTTTATCATCAATTTGGCCATTGGAGATTTAGCCGTTGCTTTTTTAACTATGTCTACCGAGATTATATTCCTAGCCTTCAATGAATGGGTTCTTGGACCTTTTTTGTGTAAATTTGCTGTGTATTTGCAGTGTGTTACCCTGTCCAGTGCCACTTTTTTATTGACAGGGATGAGTGTTGATCGATATCAGGTTATAGTCAGACCAATGCAGTCCCTTGCCAAAAGACCGAAAATATGGACAAAAGTCGTCAGTGCTTGGGTTTTTGCTTTTCTATTTGCTCTACCACAATTGGCCATTTTTGTCGAAGAGAAACTAATAAAAAATGGAAAATCAGTGAAAATGTGCTTGAGTCATGGCTACACTGCACAATGGCAGCGTAAAGTGTACTTTTCTTTTCTCATGACTTATGTTTTAATTGTTCCCTCGATGGTCATGCTATACTGCTACTACAAAATCGCAAAAGTCGTATGGGCACGAGCGAGTTCTCATCAGCACTCCATTGAGGGTCCTTATGAGGAGTTAAAGGCTTCTCCGAGAGTATCAGTGCGAACAAACCTTGTGTCTGCTTCCAAACAGAAAGTCATCAAGATGACGCTTACTGTGATCGTGGGATTTCTAGTGTGTCTAACTCCTTACTTCATCATATCGTTCCTAAGGATTTACAGTGATTATAAATTGAAACTGGAGTATGCATTGTCAGTATCGGAAATAATTTTTATGGTTCATAGTGCTCTTAATCCTGTTTTATACGGAATCTTTGCATTACGTTGGGAACACATTAAAAGCTTTCATTCTAGATTTAAGTACCGCAAATCAATCCGAGATGAAATTGCAAAACAACGAGCCACCGACAGAAGGAGATTCTATAAGCTACAATTTGGACTGACCATTTTTAAAAGGCGAGAGCTTTATCATGATACCAGTTTTATTATCACTAATCATCCTGCCACAAACGATAATAAATTACAGACCAAGACAGAAAGCCTTACTATTAAAAATAACTTCACGACATCTGACCATCGAACGGTAAATCATGAAGATGCAGGAAATCTAATCGAACAAGATGATTCCATTGATTTTACAATGCTTTCTATAAAAACTTCTAGAAACAGAGGATTCAAATTGGACGATGAAAGTCCTTTATGATACCATTATTTCGTCATTATATATATCCTTGACATTTAAATTGATGAATAAAAAATGATCGAATGCTTTTGTGAAAAAAAATGCTCAATAACTATATGGTCAAATATTTTTTTCAGGCAAAATAGACATGATTAAATGCATGACGTTATCATGTGGATTAGTGCTTGTAACATGAAGGTTATTTTATTTAAACCCGTGATTAATTATACTTGATATCCCAGTACTATATTTATAACTATAATTAGAACTTGCAAAAAACTATATCCTAAATTATGACTTATGAGGGCAATATACGCGGGTTCATCCAAAATTAATGTCACAACTGCGATAAAACCGATAATTGGCCTCAAATATCTGATTACATGAATATATAACGTACAATTATGGTAGTCGCCTCAGCTTAATAACGTCATTGGCGAATATTCAAATAATTATGTGAACGTTAATTTATTCAAACAACCTATCATTAAGTCAAATGCTGACTGAGGTTTTCATGTTGATTAAAAAACCTTTAATTACACATTGTTTTGTCTTCATTTTTCCGATGATCCCGAACATGATAAGGAACTCAAGGCGGGTGTGAACGGTCTACAGGGGATGCTCACTCCTCCATGGCAACTGATCTCATTTCTAAATTTTAGTGGTCCATGTTTGCTCTGCTCCTGATTAGGGAAATATATGGAGATAATGCACAGTAATCAAGCTCAAATTTCCTAACACAATATAGATTTGGAGCTACATGGACCTCCAAAACATCAGAGGTGGGATCGGGCGCCTTTTGCATCTTCTCGTGATCGAGAAGTAACGGAAAAATCATGTTTTGTTTGAATAAGAATAAAATTTTACATACATTTATATGCTACAAACAATTTAGTAGTTCTATTATTCGTTGTGAAGCACTGAACAAATATCTACCCAATTTAGACTTTTCTTTGACATTTTGAACACTTTTTGATACACAGGACATTTAAATATAAAATAATGTGACTATAATATACACTGAATATATATATATTTAGACAGTCTAAAGCTTGTGATACGTTTTAAGTATGCATGTTTAAGAGGTAAATAATTTTGTAAACAAAAATGGTCTATAATATATTGATGCAATTTCCCTTAGTAGACATCTTAATCTGTGAAGAATTTCTTGGCTATACACATAAAAGAATCTTTGCATAACTATAACAAATTCTCTAAGAGTATCAAAGCTCTCTCTTTTCGGAAATAATGCAGGAAAAATGCTGTCTATTGATAATTTAAACTTTCAAATCTACAAAGAAGGATATGGAGATAACGAACAGTATTCAATTTCAAAGTCAATAATACAATTACAAAATAGGAGCAGAGCAAATACGGACCTCCGAAACATCAGAGGTGGGATCTGGTGCAATGGAAGAGTGAGCATAGAAAAATAACGGAAAAATCTAGCAATAATGGACTAACAGTACAATTAGTATGAAAAACGAAGCTCTGTTCTAGGTAAGTTATTTGTACTTATTCTACCTACAAAAAAAACCTCCATTGCATCATATAATATTTCTTGTAATAATTTAATTTTTTTTGGACTATTTTACTTTCAAAAATGCTTTTATTGCTTACTTTTTAGGAATAATTGAAATAATTTACTTTGGCAATATTTGGTGATTCAATAATTGAATTATTGGTGACATTTAAACTTTACGTTAGCAAGACCATTGCTAATAATGCCAAAATTATCGCTAAATATTCGCATTGAACATCAGAATTCAAATGTTTAAAGTCTTGGCTTTTTGTTAAACGATAAGTTTGGTTTTATGAAGACAGAACTTGTTCCCTCTTTTCATTCAAGATTGAAACTGGCACACACGTCCCTTTGTAATTATATTACAATAAAATATGTTCAAACCAAGGAACTTTTAGTTGATAAATCACTTTTCGAGGCAATTTCCTATATCCGGAATACAAATGAAAAAAAAGTAAGGACCATCAATATTATACGTGTTTTATGAAAATGAATATAAATTTTGCACTGAAAGATGAATGTTGATAGATGGTTATGGTGCATGCAACTCATTGCAACATTCAATTTGATGCATCACGCAACCTTTAGGATTCAATTTGAATCCTAAAAATGTACTTTATGAGCAATAACTATTCTGTCGCTCATTCAAAGTTCCAATTCTTCTTCAAGAATAATGTTTTTAAAAGTTTTTAAAATCATTTTTACTTCTAATACATTTTTCTTATGATTTACTCTTGGAGTAAGAGATTTTAAAAATTGAATTTGTCATTATGATTCATTATCAATTCAAATTCAGGATTTTAAATTGCATTTTGCCATCTCTTCTAATAACTTGATTATTCAAAAAAGCAGAGATATTATCTAGTGACAATTGCCCAAAGTCTAGCTTCTTTAATGAAGAATTATTTGATAACCTGCCAAAGGACTTCATCATTGTTTCGACCAATTCCTAGAAATCCTTCTGCAACAGCGTATTAATAAAAAAAAAATCATCGGTGATTTTCTAATTAAAAGGAGATTGTTCCCTTTAATAAGGGTTATTTCTTTGATCATTTGGTTTTCAATTGATACGAATTCACAAAAGAGTATAGCATGCCAATTATTCTTTTAAGACGTTCTTAAAAAACTAGTACTGTTCTCTGTTAAGGAATGTCTTTTTAAAATTCAAGTACATTGCTTTGATTTCTTTCTTCTGACAAAATCAAAATTTCTGAAAAAGGAGAGTGAGAGATACAAAAAGGAAGACCTTCATTGAGGAATGCATAGAAATAGTACACTTTATCTAATTTAGAAAATAATAATAATTTCAGTCATAAAAAATTGTAACTGCCGCGTTTAACACTTGCACATTGCTTTAAAGGGGAATGGACACAGTTTCAACTGTTTTTTTAAAACCAATTATAATGAAAATAATAATTTCTAATGGTCATTTGTTTAATACAAATTGTAATGTTCTGCAAGGCCCGTGCCTTGTTTAACACACAATTAATTCAGTAAATCACATTTTAATCTTTAATTCTTCAAAATTATCTGAACGAACATATATTAATATATTAACCTATGTAAACAAAAACATTCAATTTAAGCGCCGCTGTTGGTTTCTTATGTTTTTGATATGTTATAAATATTTGTAAAAACTAAATTTGAAAATTTTGAGCTGTGAAATCACAAATTTTCAATTTACGCCGTTGATGTTTCTTATATGATATGTTACAACTACTATGAAATCACTAATTTTCATGGGGGTGATTTTCAAGGTATGAAAAGACCCATGAATTTATGTCCACCACGTTATGCAATTTTTCACATATATTTCTACTGAACAATTCTTCAACCACGAAATCAAATCCCCATGAACCAACATATTTTCCTCAAACCACGAAAATTTGACCCCTCGAAAATATGTGATTTTAAAGTACTTGAATATTTGATTTATCGTTTAATTAAGCAAAGTTGCTCTGTCAAGGCAAAAAAATTTATTCTTCAGATGTAGTAATAGAGTAACACACTGTTAATCATCTAGTAAAAAAATTTAAGGAAATAATTTAAATGCTTTCGGTATAATTAAGTGAAAAATGAAACATCACAAAATTAAAAAGAAATCGATGATTTAAGAAAATTACAATATCATGCAATATATGTCACTAATTTAGTGAAACTTTTCTTCTTACGTTAATCAGTCCTGATACAAAAAAATTGATCATTAAGGGCAAAACCTATAATTTGCTTGCTTTCACTTGTTCCATGAGCATATTCCCATCCCTTCACTTGTATATAATGACGATTCAATTTGATTGAAAAATTCTCCAATGGAAAGTAAAGTAATATTTAATCAATCAGTCGTAACTTTTTGTGTCTCTTGAATTTAAAAAATTAAAGTATCTATTATTTTTACGTAAAATTATTTATGCCCATCCCAGCTAGATAATTACAAAATGAATTGTTTTCTTACTTGTAGAGATTCTAATGTGAAAATGTTTGGGAAACTGACCTTTATGGTGCATTTCTAGAGGGAAAAACATAACACATGTTAAGTTGATGATTTGCATATTTTGAATTAAAGGAGCCATTTGTATTGCCCGAAGTTTAAAATGAGAGCATGTGTTTTCTTCTTCAATCGTTTGTTAGATAATATCAGTTACAGTTTTTAAAACGGCCAAGATTTAAATAAGATTTCTTAAAAAATGTATAAATTTGTGATTAAACACTACAGAAAAGAAAACATATTTTCAAGTAAATAGGATTGTCTGTGTTTTGTCCATAAAATTTCACAAAACCTATTCTTAGATATAACATCAGGATTAAAATTTATTGTAAGAAACAAACACTTCGTCAAAATGTGGTACGGTAAATTTTGGTGGACCCTCAGTGGTTTACGTAAGTATAATTATTCCATGTAATTAACGCGGTATACTTTTACAAACCAAGAAATATTGTATTTTTAGATGGAAAATCTATTTCATAATGTATTAAAACGAATTATTCATTTCTTATTTCATTTTCAACTGGATAAGCTCACATTCTAACAACATACGTGTAGTAATATTCAAATTTTATCAGCGTCAGTGAACGAAATTTTTAACTTAAATACAAGCATAGATATTAGATATGTGTCAAAATTTTGATTTGTGCGTTGGGGGGTGGGGGATGGGGGTGTTAAATTATATTCAAGAATAATTTAAAATTCATCTTTTGAAACAGGTCTTATTTTCCCAGATGTGTGTTATAAAAACGACAAAATAGGATGTTACGATAAAGAAGAACCGTTTGAACACTTTGATATCCTGCCGAATTCCCCTGGACCACATGGAATGGATGTCAAATTCAAATTGTACTCGCGATTCAATGACAAAATGCCGGAACTGTTGAACGACATTCTTTTGAATAAGGAAAAGACTTCCATTCGTTATGATCCTGGAAAGAAAGTTGTTTTCCTCATCCATGGGTTTAATGACAATGGAGAAAACCCATGGATTTTAAAGATGAAGGAAAGCATCTTGAGAAAGGTCAGTTTTAACACTATGCAATGGCTTACACATCTGCAGACTTAAACATCGAAAGCATTCTAACTTCTATTAATGAAAAACATGCTGTGCGAAGACTCTTTTTAGAACATTTGTTAGAAAATTATCACGCTCCATGCAGTTTATGATTTCTTCAAATCTATTTTTCTTTTCACACAGGATGACATAAATGTAGTGATCGTGGATTGGGGTAAAGGAGCCAAACATATGAACTACATGATAGCTGCCTCCAACACAAGAACCGTAGGGGCCTACTTAGGTCGCCTGATATCCACAATGGTGCCTGATCTATCACTGGTACACATCATAGGACACAGTCTGGGTGCACAGATAGCAGGATTTGCTGGAGCTTGGACAGAAGGAAAGATAGGACGCATAACAGGTTACGTAATTTTTCACTGCCCATGTTAGCAATTGTATTTTCTTACTAAAAGCGTATATGTTTGGTAAGAATATGAAACTGCATTTTCCCTCAATAATTAATATTTGTAAATTTGTGCGCTCTTTCAATTTAACGGACTTATAATTGGACACTTTTTTCACCTCTTGTCCCGATTTCTCTATGGTTTTTTCTAGTGCCTTAATAGCTTCATTGGGGACACGTAAAATGGTTTTCCTGCATATAACAAAATAATTCCAATAACTGGAATCTGTTATGGCAATATGGCAATTTTCAGTGATGTATACTAGAAGTATCACTTTAGTAATTCTATGGAATAATTTTTTTATTGAAGATTGTGTATCATCCGAGTATCTTAATGCTCAAAGATAAATTTAAACACTTTCCACATAATTTATCTAATATGGGTGGGTTTGTGCAAAAAAAGTAATAGATTATTGAATAATAAAACTTGATAAGATATAGATTTAAAAAATGTAGCTATTTTTTTAGGTGCAGGAAAACTTCTATTACATTCTCCATTTCTTTTTCATTAAACTACCAAGTCCCCCATTTACGCTCATAAAAAACATTGAAAGAAAATTGTATTAAATTTTCAAACTCTATTTCAAATAGAATTATCAATCAAGTTTAATAGAGCATATTTTTTTCTTTTCATTGGTATATGTTTTCTACAGGACTTGACCCAGCAGGACCTCTGTTTAATAAGTACCACCCTATGGCTCGTCTTGACGCCTCTGATGCTAGTTTTGTGGACGTCATTCATACCGATACGGAGGGAACGTTTAATTTCGGCAAGTATTGAAAGGAAAGCTCAGCCATTTCGCCATATGATTTTTTGTTGTAGTCTAACGGTCTTTGAGGTTGGCAATCATTTTTTTTTTAATTCAGACTTGGGATCAATAGTGTTCGTAAAATGAGAGTCACAACCGGTCATGATTATAGATAGACATATACTTTGATTTACTTTTCCAATACAAATTACTGAGATTGCGTGTTATCGAGGTATGGAGAATATAGTTTATCGTTTGGTTTTTCCAATCAGGCAACTGTCAGTTTTATGGGTTACTTTTATTAATATTTGTTTGCTCCTTTGGAAAAGTCAGACATTGCCCTAGAGGAATGATCTTTAATGTAGTCCACAAAAACTTTAAAAAATAGGCCTATATCCGTAAATCCACTTCTTTAGAAATATATTTCAAAGAACACAGAATGAAGTGATATAATTATTTAACAAATAGCTAAAATTTTAGTTATTTAGCTTTTGTCAGCTGAAGATCTACATAAAATTCCAGTCATTTTGCGGAATTTCTAAGTTTGAAGAGTTTTACAAAGCATTTTCAAACTATTTTCCAGATTAAAAGCTTGTATTTTTAAATTACAATTTCTCACTATTAAACACATAGGTCTTGGAATGAATAACATCTGTGGGGATATTGATTTTTTCCCAAATGGAGGAGAGATGCAACCCGGATGTAACAAGTCTGCCTTGAGAATCGCCGACACTTTGGTCAGGTTTAAAGTCGAAGGTATGTAGTAACTACCAAGGGAGCAATCTTAGATTTACATAATTATGAAATAAGAAGAATTCGAACTATTATTCAAGCTCATATTGGACAATAAAAACTTGAAGCAGAGCAAACACAAGCCTCTTAAATATCAGACATGAAATCAAGGGAGAAAGCATATATCCTGTCGACCAGTCACACTGGACGTGTGCTCTTTGTCATATGCAGGCAAACAGAAGGTTTGTTGGTATTTTAAAAAATACAAAACTTTAATTACGTTAATATTAAGTAGAACCTAACATTTTTTGTTTTCTATTTCGAGACAAATAGGCCTAGGATCTATCGAAACAGCGTCCTAATTAATATCGTTAATTGTCCAAAAGTCGTACACAGTTAATTCTCGATAAACCGCCACCTTTTGTAA
Source organism: Saccostrea cuccullata (assembly GCF_032062105.1). Taxonomy (NCBI): domain Eukaryota; kingdom Metazoa; phylum Mollusca; class Bivalvia; order Ostreida; family Ostreidae; genus Saccostrea; species Saccostrea cuccullata. Next base: position 460,715 of record NW_026933264.1, on the reverse strand, counting down.
TTTAGAAATCATGGCGGTATAACGAATTTGGCGATGAATTGAATTTCCGAACTTCTGGAAAACAAAACTATATGGATATCGTTTTTCAGAAATACCATTTAGCGTTTTATTCTTTTATTACATGTATATAAAAACATATTTCTGATTGAATATACTTCAAGTAATCTTTTTAATGTACAAATTCGCTAAAAAGCAATCTGTTTTTATGAAATAGACAAGTATTATGGGTGTGCATTTAAATCTACAGTTCTGCTATTGATTTTGAAAAAAAAATATGCTGATCACCACAATTTGTCATATATTCCGTATATTATTCCTAAAATTTTCCCTTCATTCTTGATTAAATGTATTTTTATGGCAACATTGTAATTAAATAATCACAATTTATACCTTATAATTATTTTTTCAGCAAACCTTGCATTGTTTAAAGCAAAACATCTAAATAATATAGTTATCGTGTGTACTTTTCTCCTTCAAGGCATCTTTACTTGATAATTTAGCCGATTGATTACTGTAAATGAATCTTTATTTATATTAATGAAATTTTACAAATATATATTGATAACAAGCCATGTCCAAAAACCTTATTCTTTATTTGTAAGTTCTTGTTTAATATTCTTACCATTGCATCAGATACCTTGCCTGCCTTTGTTATGCCATTATTTACACACGGAGTTGTATATAGATATTTTTTTGTTTACCCAATCATGGCAAGCGCTTCACTGTGTGTCCTGTGGCGGTATTATCGACCCTGATAATCTGACACTTAAAAATGTTCGACGTTTGTTTTTTCAAAAAATGTTTCTGGCGGAAATTTCGGTATGCAAATTTGGCGTTATAAATTAGAATTTTATTTAGCAAATTTACTTGGAAAAACGTTCTTGGGAAATTTTGTTCATGGTATCGGTATTTCGTGTGTTGTCAAAATGGCGATGAATCGAATGGCGATAATTCGAGAATTGACTGTATACCTACCGCTACATATTGAATTTTGAATTGAAAGCCATAACAAGAGATTTTCTTTCATGTACAATTTTTTGTATAAAATCTTTCTCAAATACAAAAATAGATCTGCTTTTAATAGGGCGCAGTTAATTCTCATGGGAATTCTAACAAATTGTTGGAAGACCTGGTGAACTCCAAAACTATATGGATATCGTTTTTCAGAAAGCATCAATTTATTTTTTAAAATTCTTCTTGCTCCTGGGTATTAAATAAACTAACTAAGTACATAGTTATGATGAGCAATCAAAAATGTTATTTACGAAACAGTTTATAGTTTCGATGCTATTGATTTTGGTATATTAAGTTATAAATTTATATTTGATCACCACAATTTGTCAAATGCATTCCTGTATATTATTCCTGAAAATTTTCCCTTCATTGCTGTGATTATTGACTTTTTATACGTACTTTAAATTGAATTACTTAACAAATATTCTAGAGTTCCTTACTGACAATTTGTAACTGTTGGAAACCAGACATATGTCTGTCAACAAATTTTTACTCTGAGTGATTCACGCACGTGTGTAGGATGGTTTCTCCTTCAAGGCATCTAAATTACTTGATATATTTATTAGATTGATTACTGTAAATCGTTATCTTTCTCTTATATTAATGAAATTTTACAGTAATATATTAATTGATGGAACAAGCATACCAAAAACCTCTTTAATTCTTTCAATTTGTAAGACCTTCGTCAGCAAATATATCCACATGTACCATTGAATCAGATACTGATGGACTCTTTCCGTACTAATTGTTAGGCCATTATTTACACACGGAGTTGTATATAGATATTTTTTTGTTTACCCAATCATGGCAAGGAGTACATAACGTGTGTGTCCAATCGACAGGAGATATATACTCCTTCATGGAACCTGATCAAATCTCTGACTTTTTAAAATGTTCGTTACAAATATGTTTACTTTTTTCAAATAAATGTTTCTGGCTTAAATTTCGACTTAACAAATTTCCTGAGAATCATTCAATTACGCTATTTTTTTTTCAAGCTAAATTTACTTGGTAATAAACAGCGGCTGCTCATTTCTTCTTGACTCTTAATTTTGTTCTTTCATGGTATCCGTATTTCAGTGTGTTGTCATTTGTACATTATTTGTATGATTTATCGAATTGATAACGGTACGTTATTTATATAGAGGAAAATAAAACAAACATGATTTTATACACGTTTATTTTGATATTGGCGATTGTTGGTCGTGGTATATTTAAAAGCAGCAAGGGGTGCCAAGCAGGGCGACCCAAAATTACAACAAGCAGTAGCAGCAGCAGCAGCAGCAAACAACATGAAAGGATAATATTACATGTACATGTACTTATAATAAGCATAATAATGGCCGTTCCGGATATACCGCAAACGGTAATTAACCTTACAATTAAATTTTATGTACATGTATTTTTTTTAAATAAACTTTACAAGTTTACATGTATGTAGTTATCGTTCCGGGTTTTCAAACCGCGAACGTTACTCGAGATATTTTAGCAAGCAAAGCACTGTGCATGAAATTTGTTGAAAGCATTTCACATTTTGCACAGCATCTGAGTTTGTTTCAAGCAAGCAAACCAGACCAATTCATGAATTTGTTGAAAGCAGCACACATTTTCACAGTGAATGAGTTAGTTTTAAGCAGCAGCAGCACAATGAATTATAGCATCAGTTGAATGGCTCGGCGCAAACGCCACATGGCCGAAACCTTTGGAATCCACAGGTTTCGGTCACTCCATAAAATGGGGAAGCCGCAATCAACTGACCCACGACCAACCGCCCTAAATTTACCCTATTTACTGGGAAAACTGAAATAACCCCCCTGCAAATAAATCTAGACCGCCCTCCTCCTGAATTGAATACTTCCTTATAATAAGTAGACTGAAAATATGCAATTTGCTTCAGTTGATGTTTTAAATATGTAAAGTCATGAGAAATTCAGCAAAAGCTTTGATATTAGCTTACAAAGGATTATTTTTTAGCAAAATGATATTTATTAAACCTGAAGAATTCCATGTACCAAGATGGTAAGAAGCATTTATATGGAGACAAAATATTGTCCCACCATAAATATGGCTGATCCTGATGTACCCTTCTCATTTCAACAGCAGCATGTATTAATTTATTCTCTCTGGTTTCGAGCAACGCTGTTCTAGACAAAACCTATTTTACTTACCATGTAAAATTATCTTTGGGAATAAATCATGTTAATTGCATAATAATAGGTAAGCTTTTTAGAGAATTAACTCTTCAGGCTTATAGTGCTCACATGTATGTAACACAAGGTGTTACAGCATTCAAAGTTTTCCTACCAACTATGACTCCGAATGCTATCTTTGAAATTATACATGATAATAGTACTTGATATGCCATCTTTTTAATGTTAAAATAAAAACAAAAAACTAACCTTTTCATCATATTTTAATTCTATTTTCATGAATTCTCAACTCTATCCTAACTATTGCTTTTTCAACCAAACTAATCTGTAGAATTGAGCAGCCTACATGTATTTCCCATAAACTGAATCTTTCCAGCTAATTAATTATATGTACCAGGAATATAGCACTACTTTCAGTTGACTTCTTATGAAAATTACAGATCTATGCCTATTAAAATAATAGTGTAACTTCACTACCTAAATCTATGATAGGAGCAGGACAAATGTTACTAATAAATGGCTCATAAACAGAGCAAAACCCCTTTCCTCTATCAAACTGGCTTGCTAGAATACATGATTACATGTGTATTTTAATTATCCCCATAATTAAAAAGAATACGAAATATGGTGTTGACCTTGCCTGACAGTGTATTATTTCTTAATTACAAACATTATTGTACGCCACTTTCCTAAAGGTATGGAGAATAAAACAAATATTTTCTTAATTAACCAAAATTAAAAATGTGATCAGAAGGAAGCATTTTCTTCTTAATAAAGGTTTAATTCATACACTGAACAATAACCACCTAAAAGTACTGTTCGATTAATGTGAATCAGTTTAACTTTTGTCATACATTAAAGCCTCTGACTGACAAATAGAATTTTGCTTTTGATTGTGCATGAATGATATGTTTAAATGGCATGAATCTGATATAATTAGTGGAAAAATTTGACAAAAGCTTTAATTTCTAATCCATTGATAACAATAGTTTTGTATTTTCCTACAATTATTCCCTGACTGAGGCTGTTGGTGAAATTCCAATGGGTTGGATTTAAAAATGTTTCTACCCCTGGATCGTGGAGCTAGGGTTTTCCACTGTTTTGTTGAATATAGGAGAAGCAACAAAATTAAATTTACTCTATGAATTATGTATCTTCATTGAAATCCATTTGCTTATATGCATGCTTATTAAGTTTATAGATGTCTGCATGGTCACCAAACTTAAGACCAAAGAAAATTGCCCTTGTGAAATACATCACCTTAATTTTCCAGATCATTGTATATAAACAGGTGGAGCTAATGAAATCAATTCCAAAATTAAAATCCTTTAACTAATTGCCTTCTGGTTTATCAATGATTGCCTACTTCTAAAAATATTGAAACAAAAATTATGCCTCTAGTCATTAAAATACCCATACTACTTGTAAGATCAGTTTATATTTATGTGTACTTGACTAGATAATCTTCATACACTGGATCTTGTAAATAATAAATCTTACTGAATAGATACTCCCAGATATGTAATATTCCTATTTCATGATGGCCTTGTATGCAGCTCTCCCTAGTCAGTGCATAATACACTCTTCTACTGAAAACCCTATCCCATTTATACTTTTCCCAAAGAATTTACTATTTCCCCCTTAAGAGTCAGACACTAATTGTCTAACAATAAAATTCCCTTTTATTCCCCCAAAATGAATGAATTGCATGTTTCTCCCCTATTTATGTGTTATGAATTTGTATGTCCAAAGTTATTTCAGTAATATTTTCAATCCTGGTATTATAGTATTCCCATCTGATGTACATATTTCATTATCTTTAAGCTCGAACCAATAAAATAAAAGTGTCAAGAATAGCTTATAAGAATATGATTTATTTTAAGTAATATTGTAAAGAAATGTTTTAGCTGAGAACAGGTAATCCATTGATAAACTTAAAATTCACATATGTGTAAAAAGGCACACAAAATTTTGAGTAAACACAAGTATTAAGTCAGAATATTTTTAATCAGTATACTTTGTTCATTGTCATTAAATCCTTTTATTTAAAGCCTTATTTAGTTAACCTTTTCAGTAGTTGAGAATTAGAATAATCGTTATTACATGATTCAGTTACTATTTCTGGGTCACACAGAAAACCTACAAACTTTGAATACTTACCATAGCTAAAAGAAGAGAATATCTAATTTAAGCAACTGGTTACAGAATAAGGAAAGATTATGGTCTTTGACATGAATTGAGGAATGAGTCGTCATTTTCCTTAATGTACAAGTTTAATTCCCTAATTTCCCCAAACACCAGATAAATAAAATTATCAATACCTTAATTCCTAACAGTATATAGCCTTAGAATTGAAGAATGCATGAGCGAGAACAAAATGAGGTGAATCAATCACAGGGGATAAATATATGTCCCTAAAATGCTAAGGCGAATGCCCTTGAGTCAGATTGTACTGTCAAATTGATTGTATGACTAATTGCAATTGCCAAAAAGAACCATGGGGTGACATACTTGAGAAGCTCTGAATTTAATTTCAAGAGTACATTTGAAGTTTGAAATAAAGCATTGGCTTGTCCTAGCTGTTGTTTAACATGGAGGGCATTATTTCAGCCAAATATGAACAAAGCTCCTATTGCATGAAAACAACTTACAATATTTGAATTTTCCCTGTTATTGATACATGTAAATCATCAAAGCTGGAACTGGTATAACTCTGCTTCCGAGCCCCCCCCCCCTTTTTTTTTTTAAACGAATAAAAATTAATAGTCTATTGTAAAATGCATTTTTTAAAATGTCCTTGTTATATGAATTAAGAATGTTCAAAGGAATAAATGCTGCGAAAATTGATAGACACACAATTATAATGTTTTGATTAGTTTCACTGCTATTAAGCCCCTCCCCCTTTATCTCTCAATTAATGCAAGATTTATCAATTTTAAAAACACAATTACATAAGTATTCCTCAATCTAATATGTTTTTTGCTTGTAATACTAAAACGTAAACAAGTTTTATTACAAATTACGCCAATGTATGCCGACATGTCAAATTTCAATCCAAGCCAATCTCGTCTTTTTCCGAAAAAGAACAATCCATCCATGCATCTAATCATGAAATCAGATATTTGTCGATAACATTTTATGAAACTATTCAAAAACAATTGTGATTAAAAGCACATTTTTAAAAATTCTGTCTGCTACAAAATTCGTGTACCTTTCGTTTTAGGATCCAGGGCAAAGAGGGGGAATTTGAGATATCCCGATCCCGATCTAATTTATATTCTAGCTAACCCAACTCAAATAGTAACAACAAAGTTTTCCTCATAAAATAACTGCATCTATTCTTTAATTAATAGATGCTATTAAAAACTTATCTAAATTTTTTTAAAACAGTAGTCAATAGAAAATATGAAAGTCATTTCGACAGTATTTCCAAGAAGACTTTTTACTGTTTATAATTCTCACAAAATTATCAACTCATTGACAATTTGAAATAATCCTGATTCTAGGCAAACAAGCCCTTAAAATACATAGCATTAAAAGTCAAACATGGAAAGCTAAAACCAATCATTTTATATTTTTCAGCTGCACAGCGACTTTTCCCTTGCAGTCATGAGCGTTCCATCGAACTCTTTACAGAATCCATTTTATCCGATTGCAAATTTCTATTCTGTTCCTGCACAAAGGAAGCGTTCTTAAATGAACTTTGTATCCAAGAAAATTGTACACACATGGGATATGACGTCGACCAAAGGGCTCGAGGAGAGTTCTACGGATACACCCAGGCGCATGCTCCTTTCTGCATTACAACAACGACGGTACCAGCTAATACAGAAGATCAGGGATTCAATGCAACAGCAACACCAAATGAAGTGAAAACTCCAGAAGCACCTGTAAATAAGACGCTGTCCCTTAATGGAAATATCAATATGACTGAAAACTTTGAACCTGAACACGGCGGAACAATTCAAAGTACTCTGACCATTGTAGATGATTAAGTTGGGAAAATTATTGAAACCATTGTAATCATATTCATTAAAGTTATTCGTAAAAGATGCATCTAATTAATGCCTTTTTAAAAGTTGTCTTTCTTTGTATGCGCCACTACATCTCTGATAGATGATCTGTAACTTTACCAATATATCAAAAATACGCTTCCCTCTTTGTTGAAGTTATAAGGATTCTGATCAAGGTATTTCACTTTTCGGAATTCTTAAAAAGGTACATATTTTAGTTAATTAATTTTTTTTAATCTTTTGGTCTAAAATTTTCTTGTTATCTTATGCAAGGAGTCGTCAGTTATAAACTCGAAATTTAAATATAAAATTATGCTAAAGAGATACTTTACCAGACTTTGCCAATAATTTTTTGCAATAATATTAAAAAGGTCTCAAACTTAATTTTGAGTCAGAAATTTCTGTACCAAAAAATGAGCTCTTGTCCCAACGTTTTACTATTTCTAAATAACTCAAAATTTCTTACTTCTCAGCAGGTCATTAAAAATTTGATATAACAAAATATACTGAGTGTTTAGATTTTGAAAACTCAAAATAATATAATTTATACGTGTATTACCGATATTACATGCCAAATTTATGCACTTTCATTAAAAAATTTCCATATTTTCGGGGTTATTTCTTATTGTACTCTTTATTAATCTATTGTTTATTCTGCTCTCTTTGTCAAATTGTCTACATATAATTGTTTTTAATAAATTCATTTCCAAAAGAATCACTCTTCAAGTTCACTTTTTTGATCCAGCAGAATTCATATAAATTCTTTGATTTAGATATATCCATTATCAGTTAATGAGTGTTATTTCCATTCATATATCGACTCGAATGAACTTGAAATAAAAGCTACACCACAGTCTGACACAGGTTTCATATTTGGACATTGTACTGAAAAAGACTTTAAGGAAAGACGAGACGTTCCTAAATAATATATAATTTTTTCCAAGATTTTGTCATTGAAGAATTAATACTTTAACATGTTTACTCACAAAAAATTGAGGTACCTTACCAGGCATTTGTGCGAGATACCACAGGGTGGCATTTCTTATATAATCCTTTAGGGAAAAAACTTAGTTTGTTAAAATCAAATTTTAAGTGTTTCAAATTTTTAAAATCAATTAAAAACCGGTTTAGAAATCAGAAAGTAATGAAAATTTTGTATATTTTTCATATATCATGAAGATATACAAAACAGATATTTGGGGAACGTGTCGTCTGACCTTAATGGTAACCTAACAGTAAAGAATCATGATAAATTAACGTGAAGCCTTTAATCGTGAACTTCTCTTGCTTATGTACCCTTATCACATGCAGAGAAGGTTTATATGGGTTTATCTCTCAGCTGGGAATGCTCTATGTACAAATTTCAAAATGAGGTAATCTATAGACAACAAATACAATCAATCTTGAAGCCGATTGCTGAATTTTTAAATTTTAATTGTTAAGACTGTATTACTTAGTCACAATTTGCAATATTTCTTCAAATAACACTTTCACCTTCGTAAAATTAGCAATATCTACAAACTTAACAGATGGGCTAGAATTCTATGTCTGAAAATCTTTCAAACTGATTGTTTGTCTAAAATCTTTAACCTTGCCCTCATTTTTGAACGATAGGAACTAGGGCATTTATATTTTACTTAATATGCATTGCATGAGACAAACCTTCCTTTAAGTACCAAGTCAATATTTTTGAAATTTTTATCTAAATTTTGGAAATTGATCACTGTTAACCGTGGCTGCCATTGGGAAAATTAATATTTCACAGACATATCTTGCTTTTTTGGTATGCAAACATTTGTATTCATATGTTTTACTGAATAAAGAAAATGATCGCTAAAAACAATAAACTTGATGTTAAACATGACAACGCCAATTTCTTTATAATTTAAATACGCCCTCCTTTAAAGTCAACATTTCTATAATTCTTCAATTTCATTGCAAATTCGATCTGTCATTAGGAAGACTGTATTTGTATAATTATGTTAGTAAGTGTCTGTGAGTTACATTAAGTGATCATAATGTAAAAAAGAGCTCACAGGTTGTTTTATTTTTACACATATTGTGATATTGGGCAATGTAAATAAAAATAATTCAACCCTTAAAAATTTATAATTTTGGCTGACATTTTAAATACAAATAGTTTCCAACAGGCTATTGATATTTTCATACTGACTTGTCAATAGATGAGTTTGATCATTCGATGAGGACAAAGGTCTCAAAGTGGATGTGATCGATTCACAGGGAATGTTTTTACCTCGTTGACACCTGACTTCCTCTCTGATGTTTTCATGATCTGGTTTTTTTTCTGCTCTCAATTGTAATGTTTTAATTTGAAAAGCTTTATCATGAAACATATAGAGATAACGAACAAGCATGGTCATCCTTCGTCATCTTTGGTCATTCATTTCACAGCATTTCTACCAATTAGAAAATTCAAGGCTTAAACCTTCTGAATTCTTCAAAATTGATATAAACTTTTAAAAAGGATAAAATAAACAGTATGTGAGGACATTTATGCTAAAAGATCTCTTCTGATATTGTAAGCGCTCGTGTTTATGTTTAAAACATGTATCCTTATGAATATGAGTCGTATAATAAATAAAAAAAGGAAGCTTGAGATTTACTCACGGGAACTCGTAAAGATATTTGACCGAAAAAGACTTGTCATTGGAATATAAATGAGGGTTTTATGCGAGTTTATCAATGAAAAGTCTTTTAAATATTTTTTAAAACTAATTAATCATAATCAATATTTAATTTGAGTGTAGTCTTACCTTACCGTTAAGATAGGCCTGGGCTATCACAACTTTTATCAAAACTAATATTTTTTTCATTTAAATAATCAAAATAACTCTTAAGAAATGTCTTTGCATGCTTAGTTTCAAACAATCTCCCTATTAAAATATGAAATATATGGAGATAACGAACCGTATTCAAGTTCAAAAGTCAAAAAAAAAAAAAAAAGAAATAGGAGCAGAACAAACACGGATCTCCAAAACATCGGAGGTGAGAACAGGTGTCGTAAGGGAGTGGGCAACCCTTGCCGAGCGGTCATATCCGCCGTATGCTCCTTGTAATGATCGGGAAATAACGGAAAAATCCGTCGTCAATTCAGTATAAAATAATTGACTATCAATTAGTATGAAAAACGACAGTCAGCATTTGACTCAGTGGTAAATTTTATTTGCGGACAAGGTCATTGTAGCGACCATTAAACTTACGATATGATGAACTAAAACTTTGATACGTCTAAAAATTCAACAACCAAAACTTAACAAAGAGAAAAGTGAGTTCATATTTTATACCCCTAAGAATGACATATTTAGAATAAACTTTTAGAGAAGTTCTGAAAACTTTTGCTGAAAAGTACAACAAATTGATGTTCTATCTGCCCAAGTCCTTCAGGACAAAATCACAAAGTACCTAAATTTCAGTTGAAATCTTTACTGTTTACATGCCATTTATTCTCTAAAATTGTTTAAAATTTTATTTGATAAGATTCATAGAAATACACATTTATTATGATTGACTGCGTACTGTCCTTTCTGACATAATTTATTTTATCAAATAAACTCTGCAATATGACTATTTCATATTACAGCGCACCCAAACCTACATTGGACCTGGTGGCTGGAAAGCAAAACCATATCTTAGGGTCTTTCACTACGCCAGCGAGTTATTTAATTAAATTCCCAAATTAAGTGCGGTCACCCAAAAGGGCGACACGACAGTACATTTAACAAAAGAAAATGTTTCAACATGTATACATTTACTTGTTTTTTTTGGGGGGGGGGATATAAAGTATAACAATCATTCTTTGCATAATTTGGAAAATGTAATATATATATTTAAAGAATTAGAACACTTAAAATCAATAAATATGTATCTCGAGTTGCATTGATTTGTTAAATAATATCCATTATATCCAGAATGGTCCATACAAGCAATTAAAAACAGTGTGCCTTTGTGAGTATATAACCACTTTAAGATCTAACAGGCAGAGTGTTAATTTACAAAAAATACATTTCATATGTCTTGTGTGGACAATGACTTTATAAGAAACAGTTACATATTTGCTGTATAATTAATCATCATCTTAAAAATCATTCCCATAAAAAAGTTATGATAACCAGGATTTTAAGATTTGTGAATAAAAGTATAACTTATAAGCGGAGCCGTAAAACTGTGGACTTTCCCTAAAATATATTTTTAGTCCATAAATTGTGAGCATATTTGATTTTTAATCTTGGTTCCATTATGTACAATAATGATGAATTAAAATGTTAATAACCAACAAAACAAAGACATTATATAAATTTAAACATTAACACACGTCAGTCAAAATCAATACAGAAAAATATTTTCCTTGTTCTTTTTAAAAAACTGTCGAGGAAACTATTGAAATCTAAGGCATGAAAATATAATATAATTTATTTCCCTACCAGGAAAATGATTGTAACTTTAAATATTTCAAAACTATTTAGGACTCCTTAAACAGTGAAAGGAGTGACAAGTCATTTTCCTTCATTTCAATCTACTTTGGCGTGTAGGAAGTCCGTGATTTTCCCCTGACAAGCTGGGCATGTTATCAGAGCTGGAGCACAGTCAGAACAACAGACAAAGTGCCCACACGGTAGTAATACACAGGATATGCTGGCGTCCAGACAAACCTTACAAAGTGTAAGCTCCTGTAACCTCCTTCTCTCTTCCTGTAAGACTGCATATAAAAATTCATTCATTCAAATTGATACTTCAATGTATTTAAAAATTTACCTTTTTCTATTTGTTTAATAATTTAATATATCCTTTAGACGCATTTTGTGGGTAATGTCAAAATATAGAATTGATTTATTATTATCTTATTTTTATTTATTTTATTTTTTATTTATTATCATTTTAAAATTGTCAAAACCTTGTTAGGCTATATCTGACGGCATGGAAAAAAATATATCTGACCTAGTGAACAGTGTTGCAAAACCGAAACTAAAGATAAATTGAATAAGATTTAATATCTACCAGAGTTAAATTTATCTAATTCAAGTTACCTTCCATAACTAGTGTAGCCATCTTACTCGTGAAAATACAGAATTTATCCAGAAAAGCAGAAATGAAAATGTTTCAAATATGGAAACTATAAGCCTGAATCGGATTTTAAAGGGAATTCCAGCAATTATAAATAGCGACACATCACTCTATGCATCGTGACGTGTTTGTAGCTTTGTAGGAAGTTGAGGACTATTTAGCGTGTAGAGCTGAAGGTTTGGAAAATTAATGCTTTTAAATGTTTTTTTTTTAATCATTGCTTTATATCCCGCAATTAGAATAAAGTCCAGATGTAATTATCAGTTTGTTGATGTACTGGTTGTATTATTATTATAATAACAGGAAAAATATTTTACTTTCTTTTTGCAGACTACACATTTATCACTCACGGGATTCTCTTACTCAGCATAATAAATTATCGGTAAGGCAAAAAAAAATTCTTACATATTTTTTTTTCTATTCTTTAATGCGACATGTTTTTAGCAGCGGCATTTTTTAAAATTTTAAATATTTTTTCACACGATCTAATAAAATTGTGCATGATATTAGGTTACCAGTGTCATCCGAATGACTTATTACTTTCGTGTTACATTTCACTTAACTTAATCGGATATGTAAGCAAATATTCACTTCTTCATTTAGTTTTATTTTATTTTATTATATTACTTGAACTGATAGAAGATATGGCTGAACATTTGCAAAGTGAAGCTGCACAAGAGGTTCTCCAGGAGGGGTTCAAACCACGTATCATAGCAAAAGCGATTGAGAAAATTCTTCAAAAGACGGGTTAGTAACTTGAAGGAAAAGAATATTGTTTCCACTAAAGGTTTGTCCTTTATGACTGCTTATTTAGATTCTAAGAATTTATGCTTTGGAGATAGGAAGTCTAACGAGAGGGTAAGTGTTTTGATATTATGTTGGTTCCTTCTGTTTGTTTCTCGAACTTAATCTTTTAAGACTATAAGGGTACTGAAAGAGGGGCTTTTTTATTTTGTTGTTTATGCATGTACACTTTTAATAGAGATAATACAAAGGGCAAAATGTGCGAATGAGCCTTGGATATTTAACAATGTTATCATCATAGAGATTAAAATAACAACACAACAAGTAGGCAACTTGCGTTTTTTAAAATATTATTTCATATAACATTGATGCTTCCAAGCTAATTGTTGAAAAATATCTTTAATTTTGTAATCGAAGATTTTTTTTTTCGAGTAATTAATTTAAACGGTTTTCTTTTTTCCTTCAATACATATACATATATTTTTAAAATAACTTTTCGGAATGTACAATTAATATTGCAACGATACTGCAAAAAAATTCTTTTTTAAATCATTGGAATTATTTTTAATTATGTAGAATTATCAATGGTTTCAGGTTTAATTAGATTCTGTACCTTTATGAATTACATTTACATATGTGTTCTTATCTGATCCGTACATATATTCTGTTATATTCGTTATAAAATAGAATATGATTCTGAAATAATAGTAGAACTAAATCATTACAGGATAATTAAAAACAATTGTTTGAATGCACCAACAGGATTATTTATATACCACTATTGTTAACATGTTATAGTTTAAATATGTGCAATTTAATTCTTCATTTTAGGTGAGAAGAACATATTCAAAGATATCATTCTTCATGAAATTGAGCAAATGATCAAAAATGGAGAGATTAAAGAGGAATCGTGTAAAATACCCTCAACGTGCAATATTGATGATATCTTGAACAAAAATTCAACTTCAGGTATGTGGCAACGCACTTTGAAAAAATTACGCACTTTGAAAAAATTTTTCAAAGTGCGTAAGATTTTTCAAAGTGCGTTAAATTTTGGACACACTCAACGCACTTTGAAAAATTTTTACAAAGTGCGTTAAGAATGCACATAAAATTTTTTTACCATGGAGCCATTTAACGCACTTTGAAAAAAAGATAAGAATGAAAATAAAAATTCTAGACTTAGATTTTAGTAATAGAGGAAATCAAATTGTAATTATTATATCTTTCGAAAAACTTTTTAAAATTTACATGAACTCATTTAACATCATTGAGAACAAGGAGAAGGCGAGTAGAAGGTCTCTCATCCCAACTCTTTTTTTCTTAAACATTGTACATAGCCGTCGGTAGCAAATTGAAAGTTGACTCCACAGGTAAGCCCCAATTTTTAATGCATACATGTATATATTATGTATATCTTTGCAAAATATTTATGTGCCTACATGTAACCCCCCTTTCCGGTACTGATGCCTATGCTACACCCAAATATATGTGTTTACATGACTGGTATGACTTCGAAAACTTTCAATAAATTGAAGTTTACATAAAATGCCTGCAAACTTGAAAAAAAAAATTAGTACAGTAAAGCATTTAAGCGAGAAAGAATTTTCAAAGTATGGAAAAATCAAAATCGCTCAGTTTCACATCCTGATGTGACCTCTTCACAGAAGAATTATCAAACAGGTTCAATTATTTATCATACCTAAAATTTGCAAGAATATTGACAAATCCATACACAGTTTTTCAAAGTGCGTTAATATGGTCCATATCAACGCACTTTGAAAAGAAATTTTATTTTTTCAAAGTGCGTTGACTTGGTCCCAAAATTTAACGCACTTTGAAAATTTTTTTCAAAGTGCGTAATTTTTCAAAGTGCGTTGTAACACAGGTATTTCACTTTCATTATTTCATTTTTATTTTTTTTTTTCTAAACTGATGGTTTTAAAATTCTTTAAACACAATAATACTTAAACTTACATACCATAAAAAGTGCTTAAAAAGTTTCAATATTATTTTTTGTCCAAAGATGTACATACTCTACAGGAGGATGTTACCCAGTTAAAAAGGTGCTTGTATTGTTGTGTGTGCCTGACCAGGAAATCTGAGTATGTTTTAGAAGGATGCGGTCATCTTTTCTGCCAGAATTGCTTCCCAAGAAGTGTACGCCTATGTCCAGTGTGTGATCAACAGATTATAGAATGTCACGGAATCAAGCATACAAAGCTCTCAGATCTGAAACAAGATGAATGAGTTTAAAAGGGGACTGGATTTACAATCTGAAAGCATTTGTTTTTCCGACAATTTTTTTTTTGTGATTTTGATAAATTGATATTGAATATGTTCGAATGATAAATGTCAAATGAAAAAGGGCAGGAGGGAAATTTATCAAAAGGTGTGTTACTGTTTATTTTACTTTACAGAGTCATTTTTTTTACAATTGGTATTGTAGTTAATTTTATATACGGTTTTACAATTGTTTTTATTTTCAAATTTTATATTTTTAACATATTTTAAATGTTTACAATTGTTATTTTTATACACTTGTTCATTATTGTTGAGGTACTATAAACGCAACGTTTGTCACTTGTTTCACACGGATATATTTATAGACATCTTGAACATTCGCTGAAATATAAAAGGAGCTTACTTACTTAAGGGTACTGATTGCACACTTCAGAATACATACTTCCATGTACATGTATTACTAATGTTGGGTAAAATACTGTAATTTTCCCGTTCAAGACTATCATAAAATGGTCACAGAAATATTTGCAATTTTAAGACAGTAAAATACTCAACTTTTCCCTTAAGATTTCAGTTTGCAATTGGTTCAATGTCTTCATGTTTAATTGCACAATATGCAATCTCAACAGATGATGAACATTTAAAGGATATTATGTATGTATAAACGACAGGCACCTGACGTTACTTATTTTTCTTTTAATAAAAAAAATATACATATACCTAATAATTATTAGGTATGTGTATAATTTTTGTTATTAAAAGAAAAATAAGTAACGTCAAGTGCCTGTGGTATAAACCGTAAACATTCTAAAATATGTTAACGCTATAAGATAAACCAATTTTTTTGGAATCTGTCGTGATTTTGTTTATTATAAAATATGAAAATTCTTAATATGTAATGGATTTTCAGCTGTCCAGTAAACTGACAGTCATGAAAACATTTAACTTAAATTCCTCAAATGCTGAAGTTTTATGTAGCCATGTGTTAAATTTGTTTTACCTTATACAGGAATATTTAACTCTGTATAAGGTACTGTTATGAGGAATTGCATTCTTTTTATATAGCATATAACCGAAAATTCTTATAGGTATTTGATTAATGGATTTGCAAGAAGGCGTAAAAAGCTTTCTGGGGTTATTTTGAAGATGTTTTATAAGTATTTTAATTTGTACAAATATTATTACACACAAATGCTTTGAGCGTCGTGTGAAGGTTTATGTTTTTTTAATAAAGATTTGTATCATTAGTAGCAAAAACTGTTAATATGGTATGTGTTTTTTATTTGTATAAGTACTGAGTATTTGATATATAGATTTGTGCTCTATTAAATTAAGAAGGGAATCCTTGAAAGACTTAAACCTACTTACACTTATCATGTATCGAATTATTTTAAAAAAGAAACAGTGATCATGCTGAGTATAAAGAATGTTAAGATGTAAATATTTCTATCTTGTTGAAAATAAGAGTAAACCTTGTGTTTATATTGTACCATTAATAAAAAAAATTATTAAACTTTGGCTTTCTTTCTTCTTCTTTGTTTTTTGTTTTGTTTTGTTTTTTTTTTTTTTTGTTTTTTTGTTTTTTTTTTTTTGTTTTTTTTGTTTCTACACAATAGTGTATGAAAGAATTCACAAGTGGATATACTTTACATTCAGCCCCTGGGAGTTTCAATTTTAATTTTCATTGTTTTCATGTTTGGTGCTGACCATGAATAGATCAGTGAGCTACAGGGTTAACTTACGAAAGAATAAGAGAGGGAGTTTAGAAACAGATGGATTAAAAAGGATAACATGCCATTATTGTTTATCAAGATGCTGATAAACGGTTGAAGTATTGCAGAAAAAAGTATGCTATCCTTGATATTACTTTATTTATTTCTAATTAAAATTCCAACTGTGGGACGTGGGGACCGGTTCTTCGATTGGGTCCCGTGACGCAGTAGATGCTGGCATGAAAAAGGTCCCTCAATGCTCAACGGCCCTAAGTACCGAGCATAAGAAATAATTTGCAGCTCTCCACCGGGAAGTGGTGGTGTCTCCATATGAGTGAACAATTTTCGAAAGGTACGTTAAGGTACAATCAATCTAAATTAGTTCTTCTTCTAAGTAGGGGATAATATAAAAACTGTATTATTGATCCGTACATTTTATTTAGTCTAAATCCTGCTTCTTGAGAAATCTTAAGATATCCTTCAAGTGGGTGTCTTTAAAATCGATTAAAGCTATATTTTGTTTAATTATTGGTGGATTGATATCTGTAATAGGTTTTATAAGAAATTTTTTAAAAAAATTATTCAGTGGATGTGAAAATAATTTCTATCTAACTATTATGATGGTTTCATAATGAAATTTATGAAACTATCGTATATAAACTTCGTTAATACTACACTGTCGCTGACCTAAGCCTGCAAAATTTCTCATTGTTGATTGTGCAAATAATATATAACAGTGAAACTGATAAGACACTTGTACACGTAGTATAACTATATGGACCTTTCTCTTTTTACGAAGGGGATTTCCAATTTATTTAAAGAAACCGTTGTTCATAAAAATAAACGCAGACGCCATGTAAAAATAGGTTACTATTCATATATACATAAACATTCAGCATGCAAGACGGATTCAAAATTATTGGTAAGTCTTTCAAATATCATTTGTTTTAACACTTCCAATCTGTTATAAAATTAATATAATTAATATCAATTTTTTAAACAATGTGGTTTTATTTCATTTTTTTCCTTGTAGACATTGATAGGTTGAGGGCTGAAAATAGCAGACTACGGACCCAAGTCATTTGTAATGTTTGCTATGAGAAAAATGTATCGTCAATTTTTACACCGTGTGGACACTTGGTATGCTGCTCAGACTGTGCGCCCGCCATGATGAAATGTCCAACATGTGACAAGGCGGTTAAGAAATGGATTGTAGTAAATTTAAAGTGAAGAACTACCGAGGATCATTTGGTCAATGTGCAGAATTATGTACTCGTGCCATGGCCCTAGTGTCATGTGAAGAAGCAGTTTTTTAACTTCAATAATCTTTTGTATGTTGTAGTTGCATCAAGGAATTTGCTTATAAATACAAGTAAATGTATAGATATTGTACATACATGTATATATAACACTATGTAAAGAAAATATCAGAAATGAATTCATCTCTAATATGCACAAAATTTATGAATAAAAAGTTTTAATCAAATGCAGTATTATTGTTGAGAAGAAAATGAATCTTGCTTCTAAATTCTAAATATAAACTTACTATACGAGAGTACTGTATAAGTGGAATAAATATTGCTTTTTTTTTTATTTCACTAGGATGGCAATCAAAGAATTTTCTGCAAAACTTAAGTCATCGTGAATATTGTAACATATGAATGTAGCATTCATCTATTTATATATTTCATATAATCTTGTTATTCCTTTTTTCTGTAAAACAGTAAATGGTTAAAAAAAATTCCAGGAAACCTGAGTGCATGAAAAAAATGTTGGTTTAAAGTCAGTTTCTGTATCTTTTTTGAAAGAATAAATTCACAATTACAATATTGCAAATATAAACTGAAGAGAGATACGGTTACCGCGAAATTAAAACCACCGTGAAATGTTCAAGATAGGAAGTCGTGAAACATTAGACTCTTGAAATTAAAAACGTTTAGTTATTATCGCTATTTTTTTTCAATCTACCCTTGATATTGAAAAAAATGGAAAATTACTTGGTATCTCTAAGTTCTTTCCTAAGTCGATCCGCATCAGTTACAGTAACCTATAGTGTAAAGCATTTCCCTCATGATTGGAGGGTCTGAGTTCGATTCTCGGTGACCGTTTCTTCGCCAAGAGCCGCTCGGCATCAGAAGGGAAAGTCGCGAGTCTTTCAGTTGAGACAGTATAAACCGACGTCCCTTGTTACAGAAGGCACCGTGTAATTCATGGACTGGAGTCTTGGAGTGGAGTTATGGAGTGGAGTTTGGAGTCAATTTTTGGAGTCAAGCAAAATTGCGTTTGTTAATAGAAATAGAGTTCAGAATAAACTAGTTTTACCTAAAGCATAAACATTAATGGAACACATGTCCGTTTTCTGTTTATCCATACATAACACGTTATCTTGAACTGTGGGATGAATAGACATATTAATAAGTAGTCAAGACAATCAAAAACACACAGATTACCTCATGACATAACCTTTGATAGAATTTTTAATAAGAATTCTTACTTTCATATATGGTGATATTTGAATCATGAGGAATAAGTTTTTGATATTTAACATATTCATTTTTTTGTTAAAATAATTTTTTTACGTATTTCGTATCATTTACTTTTCCTTCCGCTTTAGATTTTTTAATTTATCGTCTTATCCCTCTGTGCCTTTTCTTTTCATGCCCTCGCAATAGAAGTTTCGAAGAGGGTATTTAGTTTTTGCCTTGTCTGTCTATATGTCTGTTAGTCTGTTATCAGCACAAAATTTAATCCTATCCAAAGCTTTTGAGTGGGTAGGGCTATGGCTTTCATATTTCATATGTGTATTTCTTGTGACAAAACTTCTCTTCTGGGATCACCAAATTTGACCTCTTGACCTTGAACTTAGGGTTTGCCCCACTTTTACCAATAATTTCTAAACTTTATCCATAGCCAGTATTTTTTTTTATTAGTTGATGCTAGGGCTTTCATACTTGACATGTGCATCCACTGTAACAAGACCTTTCATTAGGTATAAAATATTTGTACATTTGACTTTAGAATTTGACCAGCTTTTCAAAATATCTTTACCATAACGTCTGAACTGTTAGTAATAATGCTTTCATGCTTTTCAGGTATATTCCTAATGACAAGACTTCTATTGGGTATGACAATATTTGACCTTTTGACATTGACCTTAACGTTTGACCCACTTAAAAATACATTGACTAGATAATTTGAGAAATTTCAATCCTCGCCATAAGCTGCCATACAGGAGCATCAGTGTTTCACAAATACATCTTGTTGATAAATTATGATATAAAGAATATTTTTAAACATCTGCTACCTTGGAATAGTTCTGTGCTTTTCCTCAATGATAAAAGTCATTGAATTGTTCACCGAAAACAAACTATCAAATATCTAAATAACGGGACTGCTATAATACTTGTACGTTACTCTTTGGAGGAAATTAAACACTGGCTAATCCTCTATTCATTTTCAGTTTCCTAAAAAATGTTAGTACTTTATATGATGACTCGGCGCTCAAGGTGATTAAATGGCTCTGTTGTAATCACAATGCACTGCCGGCTCTTGTATAATTAACTCTTGACAGATACTGATAAACTGAGTTTGTGGGACATACAGTGGCAGTATTAAATTCATGAACAGTCTCTCATGCTATTTTGCCACAATAGAAATTATGGCAGGATCCCTGATAAAGGCGGGGCCGTAATTTAGATTTTTAATACACCAATACAATATAAAACCGCCGAAACACACTGCTGAAAAAACAATAATGTCAATAAGTAATAACTTATTCAAAACGATGTCAAAATCAAAGAGAGATAAGAAAAATCACAGCACTGTGTCGGGTCCTATAAATTTAGAATTGCGTGGCTGATGGGTGTTGCCTATATGCACTTAAATTAGAGGTTTATCTTGCCAATAATTTTTTTTTTAGAATATTGAAGACAATCATACAAATGCCATTTCTGAAAAAAAAATTCTGCATAATTATGTTTAAAGAAAATCTAAGACTCCAAAAATTGACTCCAAACTCCACTCCATAACTCCACTCCAAGACTCCAGTCCATGAATTACACGGTGCCGTTACAGAAAGCGTTGGGGGGGATAAAGAATCCTCAATTGCTATTCAATATAGTCCTCGGTGCAGATTGTAGGTCAAAATTTGTATTTCTTAACAGGTATATGGTTTCTACTCTAAATGCATGATTGAAAAAGTCTCTAATGGGACGCATCAACATCTACCCGTTTTAGTTCTAGGATAATACCTTTTTGTCTTTTGTCGTGCTAGTTTTATTTTTGATAATTTTATAAGGTTTATAGCTTTATATCTTGGTTTTGCACAAATTTTCAGTTTCAGGTCTAAATATATCCTCAATTTTCCTAGTTTATATTTAGTCTATGTGAGTTGGCTTTAAATATAGTACCCTGGCATTAAAAAAAAATATACAATATATTTGTGATCGCTTTCAGACTACTAGTATCCCACCGTGAGGACTGGTCCGAGAACCAGTCCTATATTGTAAATTGATCTACAAAGTAGCTCTTTAATTTAGTAAGTATAAAAATATTTAATTATTACTCATGAAAAACTGAAATGAAATTAAACAAGTGAATTCTTAGTTTTATTAATACGAGTAGTATTTTCTTCTCATTAATACATTTTTTACATCTGAAGATCTTTTTTACACTTCATAAAGGCATACTTGAAACCTGTGCGAAAATATTATTGTTTTTTCTTTTTTAATTTTTTTAAATTTTCTTTTTGTTTGTTTTTGACATTGTGTTTACTCAATTTATGTTAGGAACATGTAATATTTTGGGTGTTGCTAAAACGCGGAACGGAAAACGGAACGGAAAGCGGAACGGAACGGAAAACGGAAAACATATGTCAAACAAATAACATAGGTTCGATATAAATCAGATATAAAAGCAATATCCTTGATGCGAAAGTCATACCTAATAAAAATTTATTGTAAACTCTTATAATATAATGTGAATCATACACACCATCCGCTCAGAACTGTTGTACAAGCGATTATCTATAAAATACATACTAACTAGACTCAAAGTCCCGAGTATTTATCTGAGCGTTTCAAACAAATTATTTTTTTTAAGAAAGTTCATTGTTTCATAAAAAAAGATATGTTTTGAAATAGGGAGAAGGAAAAACAGTACTAGTATGTACATGCATATATTTGTCATAGGCATCGGAACCGGGAGGGGGGGGGGTTAGCCCCCCCTCCCCAGTCACAGACACTTTTATTTGTAAAGGTAGCAATGGTATAGGCAATGAATATTGGAGCGTACATGTATGTTTAGCCCCCACCCCCACTTCCAACAGGAATGTCGCAGATTAGGCCAAGGAAGGTTAAAAGGTACTGTTTGAAACAAAAAAATTGGTACTGAAAGAAGTTCGACCCCCCCCCCCCCACTCCCCCCTTCTCCACGAAATAGGACATATTTTCCTTTTTTGGCTTGTCAAGTTTTTTTGTGCGTTGTAATTTTTTTCTCTTCCGTTTAACCCCCCTTTCAGTTTGCTTCTGACGCCAATGTTTGTTAAGAAAAAAATAACTACACTTCTCTGTAGTTTTATCACTCAGATTATGCAAGCAGTAGCGAATCCAGGAATCTTGAAAGGGGAGGGGCAGTTTTGGGTATGGGTGGGGGAATACAGTCACTTAAAAAATCAATGTGTTAAAACTTGTATATATTTCGGACACAAAAAGGGGAGCGGACCTTTTGCAACTTCTCAGACCTTTCCGATGAGCGGGAAAAAATTGAAACTCACCCCCCCCCCCACCACACACACACACACACACACACACACGCACAAACATCACATACAAAGTTTAACTTCATTGAATGTAAAGATGCTTCATTAAATTTACCACAGAAAAGTTTTCGTTTATCCAGAATTTAAATATATAGAAAGCGACTCTATTTATGTCCCCCCTTTTTTTCAGTCATAACCTTTTACTATAGAAATGTTCATTGACAACCTTACGCGTTTTGTTGAATCAGATGTAATCAATATAATGTAGTAAGTTTAGTGTAAAAACATAGACTGAAAGATATTGGAGTTTGGACTTATCCCCTTTCCCGAAACAAATAAGTGTCTTTTTTTGTTTTTGGGGTGTTTTTTTTTCTTTGTTTGTTTGTTTGTTTTTGTTTTTTTTTTTGCTTGTCAAATACTTTTCAAGCAAGTTTACCCCCCCCCCCCTTTTTTCAAATTCCTGCTAGGTCACTGCTATATCAGCGATTTTCGTAAATAAGAGACTGGGCATGAATAACTCAACTTGTATTTAATAGTGGGGAATCTAATATGTATAAGATATATCGTTTATGATTAAATTTATGTATTTTTAGCGATTTAATCCGAAATAATATATTCCGTTTTCCGTTCCGTTCCGCTTTCCGTTCCGTTTTCCGTTCCGCGTTTTAGCAACACCCTAATATTTTTGCTTAAAGTGTTAAGAGACATGTGTTATTTTATAATTTAGAAGCAATATGAATAAAATCATATTATCATTCACACTTTAAATAAAGGATTTTTGAAGGATCTATTGATTGATTGTATGTTGTTTTACATCCACATTTGAGAAATATTTCACTCATGTAATGACATCAACATACACCGGTGAAGGACTCCAAATTTGGACGGTTTGTTCCCGTTTTGCACACATTTGAATTTCCGGCAGAGAAAAATTTGGGCAAAACGGGAATTTGACCAGGTGAGATAATTAGTTAATTGGTATAATCTATACCAAAGTTGGTAGATAGGGGAAAGGTGAACATATAGGAGAGAATTGGAAAATAAGATTAGAAATTTAACCAACAAAAATCATTATCATGTGTATTACAAGTTTTTATTTGTTTCTTTACTTTTAATAATTAATCATGAATGGTAATCGGTCTCAATTTCTGAATAATCAGCTTTAAAAATTATTTGTTTTTCAAGAAATGGCAGACTTTTTAAAAAATATAATGATTAATATTAAATAAAATATTCACTAAATGTTTATACTTTTTCCAATATTCATATATCTTAAATCAATATTTATTTTTCCAGTTCATGAGACATAGGTAAAATACAGATAAACCCTGGTAAATCCTAACCAGAGATCAGACTATAATTGTTATCAAAACACATTTCACACCTATTGTAATATACCTAATTATCAAATGTGTGCAAAACGGGAACACACCATTTGGACCTTTATTCGACACACAAGGCCATTGAGCAGTGAGGGATTTCTATCATGTCAACGCCTGCCGAAACACGGGACCTTGGATTTCAAGGTCTCATACAAAGGACCCGCAACTTTCACTTCAAGTGAAGAGCGCATGGCGAAGGAATAGTTGCTACCCCTTTCGACTTAGGTCAGTTGTGGCCGAGATTCGAGCTCATTTATCATTATTTGTAATCTACAAGACAGCAGATTTGGCCATTTTCAAAGAAAAATCATATTTATAATGTTTAAAGTGCATTACATAGGTTAAATCTTGTTAGTTAGACAATCGATTAATACCATATATACAAATTGATTTGGCGTTGGGGAAGCAGCATTTCCGTAACATAAGCCGGTAATTGCTGAACGAGCAATGAGTTCGCTAAAAATCTAATCATTTACATATTAATCAAAATCAATCACTATAGTTAGATAGGATGGCACAGATAAAAGTAGTTTCATTATATTTTAACAAACCCAAGTTCTCGACCTGAATGTAAAAGATGAGAATTTCACAGTTTTGGTATATCGAGTACCTATTATATAAAATCATCGTCTATTTTGCTTAATATGTCAGGGCATTAAAACAGTTGTAAACGTGGGATAATTAATTTTAAATAATGGGCGAAACCAATATTTTCTAACGTTTTAATTATTGTTCATGCTCAAGTTATGAGAGATAGATAAACATGTCCGTATGGTACAAGCATTTTATTTAAAAATGCTCATTTACATAACATTAATACAATAATATCCAATTAATTACTATGATGACGTCAGGAATGTACCCTGCACATTAGATGTCATAAGTTTATTGTTATAGTATTTAAAACAGCTTTGATATACTCAACACACAGTACAATAATCTTTGTCAACGTATTACACTTTATGTGAATGAAAATGAAAAATAAATAAAAACATTGTGTGATCTACAATATCTGTCAGTTGGCATATGTCGTGGAATTAGTCGTCGAATTGGTGGCAAAGTAATAAACTGTTACACAATGGTAATTATATTGAGTAAATCACATTTTATAGGCACATTTCAAAGTCTTTGCTGGACTTCCAAATGGCAACCCATCATATTGCGGTGAAAAATGGGGATGATGCATATGCTGACCCATGTTGTCATGGAAGTGACGAAGAAAGTTTGTCTGAGCGATCAAAAACAGAATTGGCTCAGGTATTTGATAAATGTATATATATGCTGAATCTATCATGTTTTTATAATTAGAAAAGGTTTGCTTTTACGAATCGCCGTGTATTGGTAAGACGATGTAAAGTCAGGACACCAATCCAGACTTTTTGACATCATTGATATCTGCTTTTTTTCGAGAAATGAAACTCGTAGATTTACTATCTTTCATATTTGTAATTTGCAAAAAGTATATTGTAACAAATATTCTAACTGTACACACAAGTACTACGAAGTTGATGGTAAAATGGAGCTTGGGTTTCTAATGGACAAAATGTGTATAGTATTTGATGATAATCTTCCAACAATTACTTGCAATTTTGATGGGTATTAATATACCTCGTATAGAGCAGATCTTTTTATGTATTCATATTAAACAGAGAAAAAATTCAAAAAAAAATTCCCTTAAAAATGATAGAAGGGGTTTTTCACCGTGGCCTTCAATTAAGAATTTAGATATATCATTAACACTTTGTCTATAAAACAATATTTCATTCATTCCTTCGATTAATTATTCGATATATCCCAGTAAACTAGAAGTACAAGATTCCACAGAGGACGATAAATGTAGATCTGTTTATTTTCGTACATTTTACAGAAAAAGACGTTAATGTTAACTTAACGACAAAACTTTATAATAAAAGTGATGACAACTTTTCTTTTTTCAACTTTCCTTCCTTATACATGTATGTACCACCATATTTTCGCCTGCACATGGAGTTTCGATACGCAAAAGAAAACCTACGCTAACAATTTCTACAACGAGGCAAGCTATTGACACATATTTCATGAAAAGAATATCAACAATTTCGTTTAATGTCCATATTTTTCAAAGTCTATGGTCAGTACAATGATCTTGTCGGCAAATACATTATCTCATCAGGTCGAGTGTCGATTGACGTTTTTCATACAAATTGTTAGGTCATTAATTTCTTGAATTGTCAACGAATTTTCCCGTTTGTCCGATCATGACGAGGAGCATACGGGGGTTGTGACAAGTCAACAGGAGACACCCCCCCCCCCACATGTATTCCAAACCAATTTCTGATGTTTTAAAGGAACGTGTTTGCTCTGCTCCCAAATCGTACAGTTTCAATTTTCAACTTGAATGCTTGTTTCAGAAAACGTGTTTCATATTTATATATCTCAGTTGATTCGTTACGCATGAGCATGCTCTACGTATGAACAATTTCTAAAACGAGGTAAATTATTCACAAACAAGAATATCAGCAGTCTCGTTTTAAGTCAATAATTCATAAGTTCTATGGTCGATACAATGACTTTGTCAGCAAATACAATTTATCATTGAGTTAAATGTCAACTGACGTTTTTCATACTATTTGTTTGTCCATTATTTATACACAACTGACGACAGATTTTTCCGTTATTTCCCGATCATGACAAGGAACACACGGCGGATGTGACAGGTCGTCAGGGAATGCTCACTCCTCCATGGCACCTGATCCCACCTCTGATGTTTTGGAGTCCCTGTTTGCTCTGCTCCTATTTTGTATTGTTTTATGGTTTTTTGATCTTGAATACTGTTCGTTATCTCCATATATTTCATTTATAACAATACACGAGAGATTTTTTTTTACTTACTCAATAATTTTTCTTCTTTAAACGATTTTAACTTTTTCCAGTTTCCGATCGGTTGCATAGCATGGCGTTACATACTAGAATACTTTTTTTACTGTTACCGTGTTCGAAGAATGATGCATTGAAAAAAGTACTTCAGCCTGTTGAAAATAGAGTATTTCATTCAATTTTTAAATAATTCATTTGCGAAATTCACCATGCAAAATATGTATTATTTATAAGATGAGATCAAAAAGCAAATGAAGCAGTTGAAGAGTAATGTTTTCATAAACGAATAAAACAATGCATTATACATGTCGTTTTATTTTTCAAACAAACTTACTGATTTTGTGTGTCCATGAAATGTTCTTGGAAAACTGGATAAAATAATACGAATACTTTCCTCCCTCTTGTGCACACCTGTTCAGAATGATCAAAAACCTTCTTTTTTAAAAAAAAAAAGATTTAAAAATTAATAAAAATTGGTTCAAAATAATGTTTAAAAAGCTTTGAAATCAGTGAAGATGTTTTTGCAACTTTTCTGTTCACTTTTTATCAGGAAAATACAGAAGGCTATGAGAATTCTGATTCAGGAGAAAATGTACTTTGGACTGAGGCAGCGCAAAGTGTTCTTGCCCTGAAATACCGTCCTGTGGTTGTGCAAACCGCAATCAATTCTATTTTACGTGATCATGGTAAGTAGTCTTACTCTTATGATACTAAAACATTTACAATTCAGATAATGGCTTTTAAATTGTAATTATAACAAATATGTTTTCTGTATTGTCGTGTTAAGCATACACTTGATCAGATGATGATTCTTTATACAATTACTTACATTTACAAATATTTTTCCTCAAGATTTTTTAAGCTTGAAATAGAGAAACCTCAGATGGGTTAATGTCTCTCAGTTAATTCTGAAAGCAAGAGCAATATCTATGTACGAATTATTTCTTAAACGAGGCTATCGACAAACAAGTGGATGAAACTAGAATATGATGCACCATTTCTTTTAAAAGGCATCATTTTGCAACTTCGAAAAATGGTCGATATAATGCCCTTGTCAGCAAATATAATCTATCATTACATCAAATACCGGTACTGATAGATTGTTTTCATACTAATTGCTTGGACATAAATTACAAACTGAATTGTCTACAAGTTTTTTCCATTATTTCCTGATAATGACAAGGAACATAGGTCGTGGCAGGTCGGCAGGGGAGGCTTACTCCTCCATGGCACCTGACTCCACCTCTTATATGCTTAGAGGTTCGTGTTTGCTCTGCTCTTGATTTGTATTGCTTGAATGAATCTCTGAGCTAGAAAATTCTTCCCTATCTTCGTATTCATTTGCAAATTAAAAGACTTTGCAATTGTCTTGAACTACCATAAATGAGCAAGTAGATCTCCATTATGACATCATAAAACCGTGCTAAATAAAACTCAAAATTATTGAGCATATACCACTTATACAAGCTGTCGAAAAATGAGATAATAATATGAGATGAATTTAATTTTACGCCTGTATTTTTGTCATAAAGTGCTAACGCGCTTCACAAAACATGCCGAAGTGTAGAGTTGTATTTCATGTCCTCTTGTCCAAATATTAGATTCATTTCTTAAATTAATGACGGTGCCTTTCAAAAAGGATAAATATAGCCTTTTAGTACAGAATGATAGAACCTAAAACTGCAAAATCGAACAAATTAAGTAAAGAAAAAATGTAATATACATGTATAGGTTAAGATATGTAATCGTCAGTGTCAATGGATTTACTTTACTTTTTACCTTTAACTAGGTGCAAATTCTGTGTTTTCTGCCCAAGATATCGTAGAAGAAATTGAGAAATTTAAAAGACGGGAAAATGTTTCAGACACAAGCCTGAAAGTACCTTCCTTTCCCGAGAATAAAATAAACGAGGCCATACCGAAAGGTATTCTTTTTACATAAATGTTTTATAATAGTAATTTATACGACAAAGAAAAATGGGAATGGGTAAGAATAAAGAATAATGGTCAATCTTAAATATCTATTAACAGTATTCAATAATTTATCTGAAAACAAGGTACAAATACTATCTCCGGATATTCCAGTGGTGAGATCAGGAGCCTAGAAAAGGTTGCATAATAACTTTTTCAGTACACCATTTTTAAGAGGATTGTTAATGAATTTAATTTATTTGAAAAATGTTTAATATCATTTTTGTACATATTGAATCAAAGCAGTACTACTGATTTGACCAAATCTGTTTTTTGAAACAAAAAGTTGAACAAAAATTAGAAAATTAGCTCGTTTTAGAATTCATTGGAGATCTTCCTGTAAACATATGCTTCAATCTGAATTATCTTGTTTTTATTTTGTCTCTGTATCTTCTATTTTTTTTTTGTTTACTAAAGAACCTGAGGAGTTAATCAAGCAGAATGATGAAATGAGGAGGAGGATGCTTTGTAAAAGTTGTGGAACACGGAATGGATCCAGTGTTGTTGTGGACTGTGGACACCTTATTTGCAACGAATGTGAAGAACAGAAAAATAAATGTTCGTTTTGTGAGCATGAAATAAAGAAAGTGATTCCAGTTCACTTTACAGAGGGTTCTCCATTCGAGTAATTGATTTGGAGACATTTCTAATGTTGAAATGAGAAGCAATAGCTGAAGTCAGCGCTCTCAAGTATAGGATCACCAAAGCAAAGCCGGGAAGGGTTAATGGGTTCAAATTGGATGTATGGTTAAGATTTTTCGTCTTTGGATTTTTTAATGCCTCGTTCTTTAACAAAATATTTTCACTCTCACCTAAATCTTTCGAGCAACATTTAATACATCCAGTGATGGGTTATAAAATAAGTTAATAATAGATTAAGAGGGCTGGGTGGTCATGCCTTTTTTGGGGGGGGGGGGGCTATTTAAAGCTCATAAAAATGAACGTTTAGTATGAAAACATATTAGGAAATTGCATCAAATTTTATAGTTTTCTTCTTTTTTTACAATATATAATGAATACAAAAATCGAATTTTTAATCTGAGGTTGATCTTGAAGAAAATTAACATGACCACTCAGTCTCCTTAAAATCTTAAAGTATTGTTTTTATTTTCTTAATTTACTTTTTTTCGAATTCTTTAAGGTATTTTTCATAAACACAAATATGGTTTCAAAAATTGAAATTAAATTTTTTTTTATAAATATTGAAATTAAAAAAAAATATGTAGCTTATAGGAAGAATGGATATTGATAAATATGCCTTGCAGAATAGGATTTTTGCAAAATGGGATAGTTAATATAACTGAAATATTTGTTGTATGAAGGCGGAAATACGTCCAAGAATTAGGGTGACGTTGTAAGTCCTTATAAATAACGTTATAGGTCCCCGATGACGGTGGGACATCTGGGTACATGTACTCTGAGTTGTTGAAAAGAAAATGAAAATGCTCAAAATAGTAAGCATAACAAAGAAAAAATTAGAAGATGAACAAGGAGATGACACTTACGTTTGTCGAGTCTTACTGTTAAGTAAGTTTGTAAGAAAATTAAAAATTAAAGGTGCAACTAGGTTCAGGATATTGAGAATTAAACAAAAATATTTTTTAAACAAGTATTCAATGAATTTTTAGATTTTACTTTGGCTGCACATTCAGTATTCTTCATCAAATTTGAAGTACGTAAATCAAATTCATAGTAATTTAAAAAAATATATATTGATGGTGAATTGTGAGGGGGCAGTCCTGCATAAGCATTTTTGGAATAATGGATGTATATAATTACTAAGTATATATGTATCCTAAAAAGAGCACTGTCCTAAATCTAGTTGCTGATATGTCAGAGAGACATACTCGATAAGTCATGAAGATATATAATAAAAGCTTGCTTAGAAGCGAAGCAAGAGAAAATAGTGACTATAATAAGTATTAGAGAGGATACTTATGTCGCAGTAGAGTCTGCCGTCATATGAGTATGATATGACAATTGAATATTTGAAGATTTAAACAAAAGTGGAGGTACAACTAGGTACAGGATAACCAAAAATAATTTTTTTCCAAATAATTTTCAATATTTTCTTCTTTTTTTTCATTTTTTTCTTAACTTGATATATGTATAGTTACATACAGTAAAGACCATTCTGAAAATTCTTGTAGTAAAAAAAATAATAGAAACTTTGTTTTCTCTCTAAAATTTTCAAAAAATAACGAATTTTATCATCTAAGAAGCGCTGCCCTAAATCTAGTTGTTAATACATGTACTGAGTATGTTGAAAAGACATTAAATTCAAGTACATGTATACATGTATTTTATTTATCGTAATTTTATATATTTATTGTTTTTGAACTATAATATCATTTTTGAACAAAGACCAGAGATGTTTATACATAAAAATAAACCATCATTGTAATTTTGTTTTTGCAAAAAATATTATAATTACCTCATCGAAAGGTAAACCCATTATTTTTTCCTTTACGGTTCACAGGTGTAAGCTGTTTATTTCGCATTGTGGGTTTTTCGACGAATGTAAAGGAGATAATAAATTATCATTTTCGTGGGTTTTACCTATGTTACAGTTTTTTAAATAATGTAAATCACAGCAGTTTACTTTCTTTCATTTGAAGATATGTTTCCGTTATTAATAAGCAACAATTTTAACTATGAAAGGAAGTTGCATAACTGCAAGTTATTGGAGAACGTTTACATCACAAAATTACTGGAATTAAAGTAAACTGGTATTATAAACTAGTATAAATGTAATTTATAGCAGTTACGAGGGGTGTTCAAAAAGTTCGCAAACACTTTTAAATACTTCTATAAAAGAATAAAATGTTAAAAAGACATTAAAATAATGTACATGTATACATTTATTTCATTTTTTATAAAAATTTACAAGATGAACAAAAAGATGACACTTACTTTTGTCAAGTCTTATTGTAAAGTAAGACTGTAAGAACACTGAAAACTAAAAGTGCAACTAGGTTTGGGACACTGAGAATTAAACAAAAATATTCCTGGGACAACTGAAGGTTTTCAATCAATTTTTGGTCTTTACACTTAATCAGTATTATTTTTATTCCAGTTTTGAAGTGGAAAACTTAATTTCATAGTAATTTAAAATGTTTTAATGGTAAATTATGAATGGTATTCCTGCATGACTATATTTTTGGGAAAAATGAATTTAGATAACTCTGTATCCTAAAAGAGTACTGTCCTAAACCTAATTGCTGATATGTCAGAAAGACACATGGAGATAAGCCATGAAGATATATTATATAACCTTGCTTAGAAGCGTAGCAAGAGAAAATAGTGACTAATATAAGTATTGGAGAGGATACTTATGTCGTAGCAGAGTCTGTAGTCATATGAGTAGATATGACGAATGCATATTTGAAGATTTAATCAAAAGTGGAGGTACAACTAGGTTCAGGATAACCAAATATAAGATGTTTTTAAAAAATCTCATTTTTTTTCAATTTTTTATAAGTACGTAACATACATACAGTAAGATTAAAATTCTTGTTTTAAAAATAGAAAATTTGTTTTCTCTTTCAAAATTTCCAAAGAAATAGCAATTTTTTTATGTAAAAAGCGCTGTCCTAAATCTAGTTGTAGATATGTTGAAAAGACATATATACACATATTAATGTATTTACTCCTTTCATTTTATCTAAATTCTACATATTATTGTTATCATATGTATTATTATTTATTTCCATCATTTTTGTGCAAAGAAAAGATATGTATATACATAAAAGAAATCATCATGACTTTCTTGCAAAAAATTCAAGAATGTCATCGAAAGGTATACCAATTAGATGTTTCTTTTACGGCTCATTTTCCTGTTTATTTTGCATAAGTTTTTCGAATATTGTAAAAGTGGTGTAATTTATAATTTTCGTAGATTTTACCTTGTCATATTTTTTATATTTTATTGCAGTTTTCTTTCTTTCATTTGAATTTTTTTCGTTTCGAAATAGTATATGACCAAGCTGAACAAGCAACCAATTTCATTTATGAAAGGAAGATAAATAACTGCGATTTATTTGATAATTTTTACTTTTGTCTGTATCCTTCATTATGTGATTATACATGTATACTTGAATGTAAATACCAGTTACGAGGTTGATCAGAACGTTTGCGAATACTTCTATAAAAGAATAAAATGAAATTTCGATGTTTATTTTTTTGTTTTGGAAGTTATCCCCTCCGGATTAAATAAATGCTCATTTACGAAATCACGTGGACCAGATTGTCATGTGACATGGTTTATATAGTGTACTGTTCACAGAAGCCAAACATGTTCTATATTTCGAACTATGCATGTTATTTTATATAACAGACATGGTCCAATTGTCACAAATGACCTAATTCTCGAGAAGGACGTTTCACAGCATACAATTAACCAATCAATCATTAACCTTGCACAAATAATTACATAATACATGTATTGCAGAGGAATTACTTGGATATATGTTAAACTTTACAGTCGTTTCTTGCTCGAGTACGATCGACTGAGCCAATCATTTTTTGTCAGAGTCATCTACATACTGACATCATTTTCACATTGTGACGTCCTAACCATGGAGCAAAACATTGCGTAAAATTAAATCTGTCATGTATAGAACATAATATGACTACATGTGTGCCACATTTTACCTGTATAGAGATAGTAGTTCGCGAACTTTTTGATCAACCCTCGTTTATATCATGAACAATAGTATGTTTAGCTTCCATTGCAATAATAAGTGAAAAATAAATACATTACATTTAATAATTATTTTTTATCTCGTCTCCTTTTACATTTTTCCTTTCATCTTGATCACAGATTTGTATGTCTTCCTTAAAAGTGAAATCAAAATAGAGAACATTGGAGAGCCCCGATTAAAAACCGTAAGCCCAAGGACTGTTAAGATACCAGGGGAGTTATTTTGAAAAAGATTTGAAATTCCGTAGTTGCAACAACTTACCATGAACTCAATGTCGTACACACACTTTTCAAAAAAAAATTACTAAATCGCAAAACTATGAGATCAAGTCAATAAAAAAGAAAATACATTCAAAATATTACTCAAATACAAAATCCATAGTACAAAATATTTAACACCGCAATTACAGTAATTTCTAAATGCCCAATAAACATTATAAAACATACAGTAGAACACAAGTAGAATATAATTGGTGTTTAGCAAATACATCAGATACTTAATTATTCATAACAATGCTGTTACTTATTTATAGCTATAATACAATGAAGCGCATTGAAGTGGTAAAATTTTCCTTTTGGATGAAGCTTTCTGAGTCATATTTTCAACGTCAATTATAACATAATGACACGCCCATTTCTTTAGAAACGAAAAAGAAATATTCGTCGTAATGTTTATAACGCACCACTCTTCGCGACAAGCAACATGAGTTACCCCAAAATTGAGATTTTTAAAGTTATAAGAAAGAGAGTTAGAGAGTACCGCTTCTGTAAAACACGTATTGCAACGAATTTGTCCATAATCATGAATTTATCATGTTTATTGGAGTTACCATAACACATGTATCGATCGAACACGTGCGTACTCTGTGTTTATGTAGACCGTCAATTTGATTGGCTATTTTATTTTTAGAATACCTGTTCTACGGGTATTCCAGTGAACCATTTGACCGATTTTTCTTTTCTAAAGAAATGGGCGTGTCATGTATGACAATCATCGTTCTAAAGATAGCTCAAAACGTTCCAGTCAAACGGAAAATTTTACCACTTCAATGCGCTTCATTGTATGTTTTCAGATATTAGATATTTGTCATAAAAGATAATATTTTACGAACCCTTTTGTAACTGGTTTTCATCAGTGATTTTACAAATTTTCATTTTTATGAATTATTTGGTTGAAATTGGGAAAAGCAAAAAATAATATTTTTCTCTGTGCTTCATATTTCGGACAGAGCAAAAATGAAATGTTTTTCATCTTCAATATCAAGATTTTAACCACTTTACACGACCTTTGTTTATTAATTTTAACATATCTACAATTTTTATTCTGCGCCCGGATCGATAGATCTGGAGCGTATATTGTTTTGGTCCTGTTTGTTTGTTTGTTTGTTTGTTTGTTTGTTTGTTTGTTTGTTTGCAAACTTTAACCTTCGCCATAACTTTTGAACCACGAAAGATAGAGACTCCATACTTTGTATGCATACTCCACTAATTAAGTTCTTTCAAGTGACACCAAGGTCAATGACCTTGTGACCTTGACTGTGGTCTATATGCTGAAAATAGTTTTTTCTGCAAACTTTAACCATCGCCATAAGTTTTGAACCATAAAAGATAGAGACGTCATATTTGGCATGCATACTCCGCCAATCATGTTTTTTTCAAATGACACCACAGTCAATGACCTAGTGACCTTGACTGTAACCTAGATGCTAAATATGGCTTTTTTCGAACAGGGCGCATAGTGTTTCACAAACACATCTTGTTAACTAGAGCCGAGCTCGTTGCAAAGCAACGAGTAGGTCTTCCGTCCTGTTTGACCGGAAGTAACTTTCGTTTAAAAAAAAAGAGTAATTAAGTCCAAAAATGGGTTAATCCTCCAAATCTGTGTTAAGAATTGCAAACTTAAGCCATTCTTTGGTACTTCCGGTTTGACCGGAAGTGACGACGACGGACGAAAAATTAATATTTAAGCTTCTAGTGACACATGTTACCCAAAAACCTGTCAAAAACGGCAAAAATATGCATTTTCAGGCTACTTCCGGTTCGACCGAAAGTGACGTCGCCGGACGTATTTTGACGACCCCATTAGATAAAGCTTGATATTTTGAACAACTTTGCTTCTTTGATGTAAAACAAATTCTCAATACTTTTTGAGATATCTGGAAAAAACTTTTGGCCCCTCTAGGTCCCTTAATTTAGGGGTCAGCCCTTTTTTCGACATATCATTTGAAAGATCTTCTAATTCTGCACAAATTATGTTCTATATATTTTAACAAAATATTTTTAGTTTAGAAGATAAAAAGAAAAATATGAGTAATTTTTGGTTCTTTTAAGCGTTCTAATTTTTGACCCTATATAGCGCCATTTTGAATAGAGAAATCGAAAAACAAAAACCAATGTGCACAACTTCAATCCTTCTATTATCTAAAATCAGTAGAATTTCTGCTCCAGATTTAGCCATCTCTGAGCCTTTGTCTGGAAACGAAAGCCTATAAATTTTCCTTTAAAGGTAAATAACTCAAAACCGGAAGTGGCTTCTTGAAATTTTAGACAAAATTCTGATAGAGTTTATTAACGTCTATAACGTCTGAAAATTTGAGCGAAATCCGTTGAGAAATGAGTGA
This sequence comes from Saccostrea cuccullata, assembly GCF_032062105.1. Lineage (NCBI taxonomy): Eukaryota > Metazoa > Mollusca > Bivalvia > Ostreida > Ostreidae > Saccostrea > Saccostrea cuccullata. The sequence continues at coordinate 424,467 of NW_026933264.1, read as the reverse complement.
GATATGAGGCCTCAAAGTTACGGTCTAGGAAGCAGAAGAAAAAAAAGAATAATAATCTTTACCAACAGAATCATTAGAAGGTCTTCCGTTGGAAACGGAAGACCTTAATTAATTTCTAAATTACGAGGGTTGTCCAAAAAGTTCGTGGACAATGACGTTTTTGTGAAAATGAATGGTTCTATATACATTTTTTGTATGTATCAAAATATTTCTTACGAAAAATGGAGTCAGATAGATATCATTTTTATTGATGTAAATTCATCTTTTTGTGAAAATCAGGGTCTTTCAATGTCACAGATAGTGCACACGGACCAGTCTGACGTTAAGCTAATTTCATTATAACGTCAAACTTGGAATTTTAATTTTTAATACATGTTCATGGACACAAACTACATTTTCTTTATCATATCACACTGCAAAGTGCTAGCAATAATCTTAAAGTATAGATTATAATTCATTTAATTTTTAAACTTTAAAACAATACACAATAATTTACGAGCGTCACCAATATAAATAATTCCTATACATAGGCTGCACAGTCCAGTCTGATGTTGCGCTAGATTTATAACAACGTCATGAATAGAAATATCCATTTTCATTAAATATAATGTGTTTTCTAATCCTTGTAGTGTCTTTGAATTTGTACACACCGTTGAAAAATCGTATACAGTGTATACCGATCTCAAATCATTAAACAAAAATATATTCTGATAACTTTGAGTTGTTTGAACAAATATTTTGTCTCTGATGTCATTTCAAGCGTATTAAAATTTTTTTTTGATCGGACGCTGCCCCGTTCGGACGGCCGACGTCGCTTTTTCTGTCGAGTTTTGACAAATATTTGTAAGGGTTCTTGTTTAATATTTTCACTGTCTATATATAGTAACCGATACTTTAGATATCAAAAAAAAAATGATAATAGCTTCTTTATTTGTGTTACATATAATTTTTACTAAGCTTTGACTTGCTTTATATAAAAAAAAATAATCATTTTATTCCAAACACTTTATTTCAAACTTCATGGCATTTTAACCTTGGTCCGTGCGCACTATCTGCGACATTGAAAGACCCCGATTTTTACAAAAATATAAAGTTACATCAATAAAAATGAAATCTTTCTGACTTGGTTTTTCATAAGAAATATTTTGATATACAAATGATATTTATAGAACCATTTATTTTAACAAAAACGTCATTGTCCACGAACTTTTTGGACAACCCTCGTATGTGCACTTAACCTTATTTTCGATAAAGTTGATCAATCATATAGTGACTTTATTTTTTCAACAAAATGTGCAAGTTTATTATTAAAACAAAAGTTCCGATAAAATGGTACTTTTGAGGAGTTCATGGTACGTGCATTCTGTTCTTGTAATATTTTTTCATGAAAACGTACGTTGTTTAACAATGCGAAGCACTGGTTTCAAAGACATATTGAAATTGATTAAATAGGAAAACCCCAAGTTATTAAGACAAGTCTTTAAAATGAAGCGTATTTATTGTTTAAAAGCATTTTTTTCACTTAATTGAATTTTTTACAAAAATAAAGAAAATACAGGTTAAACAAGATGTGTTTGTGAAACACGTACTATGCGCCCGGTGGCGACAAAATTCGAAAAAGCAATTTTAGCACATAGATTATCAAGGTCACAAGGTCATTGACCTTGGTGTCGTTTGAAAGCATTAATTACTGAAGTATGCATACCAAAAATAAAGTCTCTATCTCCAATGGTTTAAAAGTTATAGCGAAAGTTCGAAAAATCTATTTTTAGCATATAGGTCACAACTAAGGTCAAAAGGTCATTGACCTTGGTGTCAGTTGAAAGTGCTTAATTAGTTGAGTATGCATATCAAATATGAAGTCTCTATCTCTCATGGTTCAAAAGTTATGGCGAAGGTTAAAGTTGACAACAGACAGACAAACAGATAAACAGACAAACAGACAGACAGGACAAAAACAATATGCGCCCTGAAAAAATTCGGGCGCATAAAAATTTAATTGCAATTTATATAACTGATTTTTAAAAGGATGTTTCAACTGATAAGTAGATTGACGTCGTAATAACTTGTGTTTTTTGACGTTATGATAACTTGAAGATCTTGAAGAATTAATGAGCAGTAATTAAATGTTTTAGAAGAAAAAGTAATATATGCTATTGAAATTTAAAACATAAAAATTTGAGAATCTATCCATCGTTATACTAATTATTTGTATAAATTCTTTGTATCCGTCATATTTTTAGTACTCTATAAAAAGATCTATAATTTTTGGTATTTTGAGATGCCCCTCTGGAAACAAAACGGTAGAATTTTGTGTTTCTTATAATTATAATGTACATTGTAGTATTACTCATCATATATTATAGTTTGAGCAGAAAGTCTATTGTAGTCAGTATTTGAATAATTGCTTTAATTTAAAGTGCAAAAAATTAGCACTTTTCTATATAATATTATAGTAAATGTAACTGTTAGTAGAGACAGACCCTTAAAAATACCTGGACGGTAGATTTTCCCCAAACTTGGCCTGTACACTGAAGTCAATGATACAAAAATAAACTCTTTATTGTTCTTTTCACACAATAAAACCCTAGTCGGTCCCCTTAATGCAATGTTTCTTGTACCTCTACATTTTCTTGTGCCTTTACGAGGTTTGATCCCGGTATTTAAAGTCTTAAACTTTTTTGTCAAGTATATTTTAAGTTTCTACACACATCGTTTACTTGAAAAAAAAATCAAAAGATATAAATGAGGTCAATATGCTCCTTTTGGCGTTTCAGTACATTTAATATGACCTTTTGGCACTGAAATTTGAGTCTTAAATAACAATAAATCTTCGACATCCAAATATAAATAGGTCCAAATAAACTATTAATTTTTAGCCGGGCTTATTGAAAGCAATTGATGTGATCCTGTTCAAATGTTAACCCAATAGATTTTAAAGTTACTTACAACCGCTTTTGAGGTATATAAAACAAGTTTTATCTATATGAAATAATTTATTGTTTGAAAACTTCATATGTAATTAGCGTTTTTTGATAAATATATTCTCTACACATGTAAAACAGGAGAGGGAACCAGACTAGCCTGTTTGTTTACATTCAGCTGAGATTAATTCTGATTCTGACAAAATGGTGCATTAGGATTGAAAAACTCACTGTCAGTGTCTTATCATTTACATGTATATTGTAAAAATAATTTTTTCATCAGAATATAAACGTGATTCATGTAAGAAATCCATTCTACTCTATAAATGAGCCCGGCTCTCTGTACTTCTGAGTACTTTGATTTTTTTATGACACTTTAATATTGCCATCAGCGAAAAGTTTTAAATTGCTTCGCATAATCAATTAATTGACCTTTTTCAGTCAAAAATGTCATTTTTCTGACATCGAAAATGTAACAAGCAAGAAAATTATTTTAAAGTCTGAATTTAGTGAATTTAAGCAGATTGATCAAAGTTATCTAATATATTAAGAAAAGAAAAACAAAAGGGTGATTAATGGCGTAAATTTTAGATATTACTAAAAAGATGTTAACATAAACTTTATGCTAAAATTGGTTCAATTTTTTCCTGGACGATATATTCACTATATTTGTCACAATATAATGAAAAAAATGATCAGATTTAATTTATGAGATATTTCAGAAGCAATATAAAATATTTCAATGCATAAAAAAGTTCTGTGTGCATTCAGCATGGAAAAATAGGAATCTAAACTTAACAATAGTGTATATGTTTTAAAAGGGAAAAAATTGATCATCTTCTTCTAAAAAAAAATCCGCCATAAAATATTGTTGTTGGGTAGTTTTGTTGTTTTTTGTTCATTTGATGTAGTCTAATTTTCATCGTAGCAATTGCATTTTAATGCAGAACTTGAAAAATTAAAGATGATGCAATAGGTGAACCTCTTTAAGTTTAATAAGTAAATAATATAACATTTAAGCCTTTCATACATTGGTCTTGGCATTTAGACGTTGACAGAGGTGTGGCACGATGTCCCTCCTAGGCGATGCCGAGCAAAGGCCTAAATTTGCAGCCCTTCACCGGCAATGGTGACGTCTCCATATGAGTGAAATATTCTGGAGAGGGACGTTAAACAGTATACAATCAATCAATCGTACATTGGTTTAGTCATGATGAAGCCAGTCAGAGTTATGTCATTTATTGATTTAATTATATCTCTACCAACAGACAAGGTCTTTATTTGTCAAATTTTTTTTATTTCCAAAAGGAGATATATTCATAAAATTTTTTTTTAAACATGAACTGAGGAAAAAAACAAAATGAAAAGAAAATGTTGCCTGAAGAAATATATGCATTTTGTTGCTTATGTGTATATTTTTTTTGCATACTAAATGTTGGCCTTAGGCAATTCACAGGCCTAATTAAAATTTGTATTAAAGTATCTGACACTGATATACATGTATATATGTATTTGAAACTTGAGAAAATTACATCAGTCGTGACATGATTGTGACAGGATACTAAACCTTTGTTCTTTCATAATGTTTAAAAACTGTTGAACATAATTTATCAACATAATTTATCAATATATGTAATAGATAAGTCAGTCTTTATCTGGTTGTTTAAATACACTGTCCAACTTCCGTCTGTCTTCTGTCTATATACATGTATAAACTTTTCACATTTTTTCTTCTCCTGACTCCTGAATCAAATAGGTTGCATGATTTCAACCAAACTTGCCACAAAGCATCCTTGGATAAAGGGGATTCAAGTTATTTAAGTAAAGGACAATGCCCTCTTTCAAGGGGAGATTAGTGAAAACTTGGTGATGTCATCTTTTCAAGAACCACTATGTCAGCAAAAAAAGAAACTTTAGTGGAAGCATTCTCAGGTAGTCTTCAAGTTTGTTCAATTTATGATCCCCTGGTGCAGGACAGGCTTCTAGCTACACCACAATGGACAATGAACAAAGTTTTACGAAGGAATATACAGGGAAAATCTTTAAAAATCTATTCTTTGAAAACAACAGTACCATGATTGGTCATATTTATATGGAAACATCCCCAGGGAGTGTAGACTATTGCAGCTTTTTATTTAAAAGTCAATTCTACTTCTGTACCAAATCATACTTAAACCAGACCATACTATATGAAGAAAAGAGGTTTAAAAGTACGGGGGTATTTAGCAGTAAATTATATTTCTCACAATCAAGGCCATGACGTTCAATGAAATAAAAAAATGTTTATCATGTTTATATAAAAGTTATGTATCTAAGTGTAATCTACCTTTTTGTTAAGTTTTATTTTTCACATTAGAACAAAACTGAAGGAGGAGTAGAGTTATGAATTTATTTTACTGAATTTTCTAATTGAAAATAGATGAAAACTTTAAGCAATGTTGCATATTATAAGGATATTTAAAAGAGGCATCTTTTTTAGTAACTTTGACGATATCATTTATTGGCCCTCACTGTCGTTAAAGGGAGGGGACATTAAATCTCATTTGCCTGTCCCTCAATGAGTCTGTCACTAAAACTTTTATTAACCTTGGTCATTTACTTTTGAATGAGAGGAGATCGGGCTTTCATATTTCACATATATGTACATTACCTGTGTCAAAACCTTTCCAAATGTACAATTTATTTTGACCTCTTGACCTTGAAGTTTGGCCTACTTTCAACAATTTTAACATTACTTTAAATTGGTCATTACTTTTAAAAGAGAAAAGATAGGGCTTTCTTATTAAATATGTATATTGCCTGTGACAAGACCTTTCTGAATATACAAATACTATGATTATTTTTTTATCCTTTTTTTACCTTATCCTTCATGTTTGACATAATTCTTAACAACTTTTAAATGACATATGATAAGGCGTTCATATGTGAACAATATGCTATAAATACTGGCATCCCATCCAATAAGATTATACTCAATGTGGGGGACCACAATTCTTTGAATTTGCTTGTTGAAATTAAAAACTAATGTTAGGAACCGTTCATTGAAATTATAAACTGATACATTGTATACAGAGTTACGTACTAGTATCTTAGTATAGCTTAGTGCCAAATCATGCTAAGAGCAGATAAAAATGAAAGAATTTTTTAATTTTTTGTTCAGTTTACAGACAGATAGGCAGGCAGCTAGAAAGACAAAGGGGCTGACAACAGACACATTATTACAATTGTTTTACTAGCTCTCTTCAGTAGCACTAAATATATTTAGTTATATTTACTGATAAATCCTCTATAAACATACCTTATGTACAGTGGAGAGTTTGAAAAAAGTCCTATAAAATGCACAGTAGTTCTGACTCCATTTATGTATAATTTTAGATTAGCTGAACAGCTGAATGTACACAGAAAAATAACTGGAGGTCAATGTATACTGGAGTTTCCTGGTGGATATCCTCATGCAGTTTCTCTGACAGATGGTGAGGTGTAAAATAGCCATGCATTTTAAAATACTGTCGATTAATGAACTATGGCAAAATCTTAGCAACTACTTTGATTTTCATAAAATGAATCAGATTTTTTTTAAAAAAATTTTGTAGTTTGAATGTTCTAATAGAGGATATTCAATGTTTTGTAGCTAGATTTGGAATTTATTTCACGAATCGAACAGGATTTGATGCATTCTGTTTTTATTTGTGTGATATGAGTAAATATATTTTTAAAATGTGATGTTCCCATATGATAGCATTTGGAGAAAGTTGAAATTTCTTAAATGCAAGTCAAACTCCAACGTCAAAAATTAAAAAATGTTGTAACCCGTAGAGGACTTTTTCTCAATGACAGTGGCAGATCCAGGAATTTCGTAACAGGTGGGATGGGGGGGGGGGAGTCCGGAGGGCTGCACTGCAGGAATCAATGCTAACTAAACATAGTTGCCAGCAGGACTAGCAAGTTCTTATTTCTACTGCAACCCTCTTCATGTATTAGTTGTCCAGCAGCCAGAGGCTGCTGGCCGAGTCACGAAACGACAATGTTGACAAATTCTTACAAATAAGAGATATTTTTTCCTTCATTTTAGGATAATGGACATATAAATTTTATAAACAAAAAAATTCAAAGGGGGGGGGGGGGGGGGGTGGGGCATGCCCGGTGCGCCGGCCCTGGATCCGCCTTCCAATGAATATATCTTTAGAATATACAAATCCAAACATTAACCATTAAAAAGTTATGGTGAAGGATTAATTTCTTTTTTTTACAAAAATGTGGTCCAAACTTAGATGTCAAGGTCAAAGGGTCAAATTAAAGATACCCATGGGAAGACCTTGTCATAAGAAATAGTTACATATCTGTCAAATATTAAAGCCCTAGCACCACTATAATAAGTTATGGTCAAGGTTAAATTTCTTCAAGAGTAGATCCAACTCCATTGTAAGAATCAAAAGTTCTAAATTGTTGATATCCAAATTTAAGAAGGCCTTATCTTGTCATATAGGAATACCCCTGTATAATATGATGACCCTTGCACTGACTGCGTAAAGTTATATTAAATGTTTGAGTTTTTTTTTAAAAATGGGTCAAATTCCTAGGTCAAAGGTACCCCTGTTCATTACCTTTTGATTTCACATTTGTCTATGTCATTTCTTAATGGAGTAACAAAGATTATATCTATGACATCTTTGAATGGGTATGAAATGCTATTGCTCAGTCATTTTGAGAATGAAAATTTTACAAATAGGAAATTTAGACCTACTTGAGAAAGAGCAGCTTATGTGAATAAATAAATGTACCACTCATAGCTACTATTCACACAAAGTTTATGTTGTGAGTTCAATTCTTAATAAGCTGGAAGTCCACTTTTACTTGTGAATTCTAAGCACTTCAAGTTACTCTTTCATGAAATATATGGAGATAACAAACACTATACAAAATCATAGAGATTCAAGATTTTTTGAGACTTAAAACTGTATTCACTATTTTATACATTAGTGTAGAGATTTAGCGGTGAACAATGTAAGCAATATAAACAATATAAATATTATAATGTTATGACCCCATTTTAGCAGTAGTATTTGTTTATTGATTTATTTATTGTTGACATTGTTTAAATATTGAATGCAAATATTTATGGGAATAATAATGGTTAATAATTATTCCTGAGATATATGGGAGATTCATATTTGTCATATGTATTGACATTTACTTTAGTGCAGTACTGTACTAAAGTAAATGTCAATACATATGACAAATATAAATCTCCCATATATCTCAGGAATAATTATTATACAAATATGGACTCAATGTAGGTCAATATGCATTTACAATGACCCAGGATGACAGATATTGACCGAAGATACATGTAGTATATCGACCGAGGGCGCTAGCCCGAGGTCGATATACTTCATGTATCTGAGGTCAATATCTGTCATCCTGGGTCATTATAAATGCATATTGACCGTGCATTGAGTCCATATTTATTATATTATATAAATAATAATTTCCCAAATTTATTAGTGCAGTGTATATCATCCTATTATTTACAGAGATAGTATTAACCATAAATAAGTTGAATGTAAATGTTTCAGAATTCATTGAATATTACTCAGAGGAAATTGTTTCTGCAATAAATTTCCCATATCATAATAATGACACAAGATATCTATCTCCGAATAACCGCGACACAGAGTAACCCCTCCCCCAGATTGAGAATCGCTCTCGTTTACACTTGCAGACGAAATGCACTGACAAAATAGATATCCTATGTCTTCTAAGAACAGATACAATCTTACATGGCATGCTTGTCAATATTTTCTTTAGTCTTCGTAATCGCGTAAACAGCGTTAAAACTCTGCTCGCCGAGTTGAAATGTCGAACTCAATCATGAAATGGTATGCGCGTACTATTCCCGAAAAATATTCACAAATATCCTAGTAATTGTTTTGTATTATCAGTCTCAAGTTCTGTATATGTTTTAAATTTTCCTCATCTACAACTTGCGAACTTCCATGTTTGTCTAAAGCGAAAGTGAAAACGAGGCAGCTCGTGCGAGTCATTATTCGCTTTCAGCGGTCGTTATTAAAAAATAAGTACTTCGTATTGACCAATCAGATTACCGGATTTCACAAAGTTATATAATATTAACCATTATTATTCCCATAAATATTTGCATTCAATATTTAAACAATGTCAACAATAAATAAATCAATAAACAAATACTACTGCTAAAATGGGGTCATAACAATAATGAAATGGTTAATATTCAAGTGCACAGGCATTTGAAACATACATTTTATTTTTTTTAAGTTCTCAATAAATATCAAGATCTGAAATTTCTTTCTTTCTTGTCTGAGAAGTCAGGCTTGACCTTAATATATGAGCCTAAACTGTTGTCTAGCTTCAAATTTAACCTTTCTCTTTAAAAAGATTTTGAACATGGACCAATTTCCGTCTCTTAAAGCATTATGGTCTTTCGTACCCCTGTTTTTGTTGATTGATTACTTTTTTAGATTGGAATCATACAATCCTACAATTGTTGAGGTTCATCGAGTTCACTGGAATGGTCAGTATTAATCCTTGGCCAGAAGACAATGCCTCTTTTATAGACTATCATATAATATTTGATAGCTTGTATGTTTTCATTGGATCATTAAAATTGGTAGTTGACCAATCGTTCTACCTGGAAGAAAATATAAAAAAGTCTCTCACAGTGTTAGCTACATTAGATTACGTGGGTAAAACTTCATATTGTGAATCGAAAATACTTCAGTCTAGGGGTATTGATAAAGAAGTGGTCAAATACTCACATCAAAGCGTAAGGGTGGATCCAAAAACAAGACAACCATTGGAGTTTCCATCTTTTTGGAGGGAAAAGTACAAAAAATATGCCACAGGATTGCCATTCATTATGAAAAAAATAACTAGGCCAGAAATCTGTGTTATAGAGTACCATTATAAGATTCAAACTTGTGATATAGATGAACAGAACCATACAAATAATCTTGCTTATCTAAGAATTTGCTTTGAGAGCTGCAAAAGAGGGGCCATGAAAAGAAGGTATAAATGCTTTTCACCTGAAATGTTTAAAAATGGATTAAAGGAACTCCAAATAAGATACGAAAACGAGGCTCTTTTGGGTGAGGAGATCATAGTTTATGTTTGGGAAGCAACAGGAAGAATTGATCAACTGTTCTTCGAAATTGTTAAAGGTTTGGATGTGTGCATTCAAGCAAGCATAACATTTCATGAAACACCAATAAACAATCCAACTGAGGTAGTAAACAAATGTAACTTATGATGAGAATATGTCATATTTATTGTATTGTAATTCTTTTACATTAAAGTAATGAAAAAATCTTCAATGAGTTATGTCTGTTTAACATTTCACGATTTTAAATCTTTAGAGCCATTGAATGAAATGCAGGTATATGGAGACAAAGAACAGCTTGAATACTGTTCTTATTCTTAAAAGTCCATTTAACAATACGAAATAGGAGCAGAGCAAACACGGGCCTCCAAAATATCAGAGGTGGGATCAGGTTCCATGGAGGAGTAATGAAAAAATCTTCAATGAGTTATGTCTGTTTAACATTTCACGATTTTAAATCTTTAGAGGCATTGAATGAAATGCCGGTATATGGAGATAAAGAACAGCTTGAATACTGTTCTTATTCTTAAAAGTCCATTTAACAATACAAAATAGGAGCAGAGCAAACACGGGCCTCCAAAAGAGGTGGGCTCAGGTTCCATGGAGGAGTGAGCATCCACTGCTGACCGGTCACACCTGCCGCATGCTCCTTTTCATGATCGGGAAATAACGGAAAAATCAGTAGACAATTCAATGTGTATATAATGGCTCAACAATTAGCATGAAAAACGACAATCAGCATTTTATATAATGATAAATGTATTTGCCTACAAGGTCATTGTATCGAATATAAAATTTACGCAATTAAACGAGACTGCTGATATTCTTGTTACAGCAACTTGTTCGTCAATAACTGACTTCTTCTTAAAAATTGTTCATATGCAGAGCATACTCTTGCATATCAAATCAACTAAGAGATCAAACACCTTATGCAGGTGATTAAGGTATATTGCTGCATAAATAAGGCAAGTTCACGATTGAAAGTTAAAGTCACCTCGTTTTTCATAAAACTTGGTTGTTACATTAGGTTAGCGCGCCGGCCCTGGATCCGCTTTTGAATGAATATATCTTTAGAATACACAAATCCAAACATTAACCATTAAAAAGTTATGATGAAGGGTTAATTTCTTCTTTTTTTAAAAAAATGTGGTCCAAACTTAGATGTCAAGGTCAAAGGGTCAAATTAAAGATACATGTACCCATTAGAAGACCTCGTCATAAGAAATAGTTACATATATGTAAAATATTAAGGCCTTAGCACCACTGTAAAAAGTTATGGTCTAGGTTAAATTTCTTCGAGAGTAGATCCAGCTCCATTGTAAGAATCAAAAGTTCTAAATTGTTGATATCCAAATGTAGGAAGGCCTTATCTTGTCATCTAGGAATACACCTTTATAATATGATGACCCTTGCACTGACTGCTTAAAGTTATATTAAATGCTTGAGTTTCGTTTTTTTTTTGAACGGGTCAAATTCCAAGGTCAAATGTAACCCTGTTCATTACCTTTGATTTCACCTTTGTCTATGTCATTTCTTAATGGAGTGTGAAAGGTTGTATATGACGTCGTTGAATGGGTATGAAACGCTGTTGCTCAGTCATTTTGAGAATGAAAATTGTACAAATAGGAAGTTAAGACGTACCTGAGAAAAAGCAGCTTATGTAAATAAATAAATGTACCACGCATAGCTATTATTCGCGCACACTTTATGTTGTGAGTTCAATTCTTAATAACCTGGAAGACCACTTTTACTTGTGAATTATAAGCACTTCAATATCTTTCATGAAATATATGGAGATAACTAACACTATTCAAAATCATGGAGTTTCAGGATTTTTTTTAGTTTTAACACTGTTCACTATTTCATACATGAGTGTAGAGATTTAGCGGTGAACAATGCAAGCAACATAAACAAAATAAATATTATAATGAAATTTTTAATACTCAAGTGCACGGGCATTTGATATTTATGTAGAACTTTTTTTTTTAAAAATCATATGCATTTTTTTTTTAAAGTTCTAGATAAATATCAAGATCTGAAATTGATTTCTTTTTTGTCTGAGTAGTAAGGCTTGACCTTAATATACGAGCCTAAACTGTTGTCTGGCTTCAAATTTAACCTTCCTTTTAAAAAAAAAAGATTGAATACGAGGGACGTTCAATAAATAATGTCATGGGATTCGGAAAAAACAAAAAAAGTTTTTTTTCTATGTCTTCATGAATTAACTAAAATATTCTCTTTTGATTAAAATGCATGTCCGTAACATTTTTATTCAATTTTTAATTGTTTTTAGAACTCATTTTTTGAGCATGACCCTTCGTATACTGGGATATGGCATACCCTATGATTTGCTGTACTTGGTTTTTTAGCTCTACTGGTCAGAGACCAGAAGAGCTTATGCGATAGTAATGCGTCCGGCGTCCGTCCGTCTGTCTGTCTGTCTGTCTGTTCGTCTGTCTGTAAACAATTTTTAAAAACGCTACTCCTCCTACAATTTTAGTCTGATTTCAATATTAATTTCACACAATGTAGACTAATTCTTTTAAATAGTGGAATTCATCGGTTTTTGATTTCGATGAACGGTGTTGCCATGGTTACTAAAAATAGAATTTTCTGTGAAATTCCTTTAAAACGCTACTCCTTCTACAATTTTGGTACTGATTTCAATATAACTTGGCACACAAGTAGACTAAAAACTAATATTTTCATAGAATAGTGCATCGGTTTTTGATTTCGGTGAACGTTGTTGCCATGGTTACTAAAAATAGAATTTTCTGTGAAATTCCTTTAAAACGCTACTTTCTACAATTTTGGTCTGATTTCAATATAACTTGGCACACAAGTAGACTACACTAAGATACATAGAATAGTGCATCGGTTTTTGATTACGGTGAACGGTGTTGCCATGGTTACTAAAAATAGAATTTTCTGTGTAATTCCTTTAAAACACTACTTCTACAGTTTTGGTCTGATTTCAAAATAAATTGGCACACAAGTAGACTACACAAAGATACATAAAATAGTGCATCGGTTTTTGATTTTGGTGAATTTTGTTGCCATGGTTACTAAAAATAGAATTTTGTAAAATTCCTTTAAAACACAACTCCATCTACAGTTTTGGTCTGATTTCAATATTACTTGGCACACAAGTAGACTACACTAAGATACATAGAATAGTGCATCGGTTTTTAATTTAGATGAACGGTGTTGCCATGGTTAGTGAAAATAGAATTTTCTGTGAAATTCCTTTAAAACGCTACTCCTTCTACAATTTTGGTCTGATTTCAATATAACTTGTCACAAAAGTAGACTACACTAAGATACATAGAATAGTGCATCGGTTTTTGATTTCGATAAACGGTGTTGCCATGGTTACTAAAAATAGAATTTTCAATGAAATTCCTTTAAAATGCTACTCCTTCTACAGTTTTGGTCCGATTTCAATATAACTTGGCACACAAGTAGACTACACTAAGATACATAGAATAGTGCATCGGTTTTTGGTTTCGATGAACGGTGTTATCAGAATTACTAAAAATAGAATTTTCTGTGAAATTCCTTTAAAACGCTACTCATTCTACAGTTTTAGTTTGATTTCAAAATAAGTTGGCACACAAGTAGACTACACCAAGATACATAAAATAGTGCAATGGTTTTTGATAAGTACAAACCAGTAGAGCTACAGTCTCGACAGAGACTTCTGGTTTTCTTTCTGATGGTTGTTTTTTAAGTTTGGAAAAAGTTTGGAAAATGAAACAAATCAAAGGTTGAAAGATCTGGCAAATTCTGTTGGTGTGACGTAACATTGACCCTCTGTTTATCCCCAAAACTCCTTTACTCTTCATGGCCTGTGGATTTGGACGCTGTCCTGAAGAAATTTATAATGTAGAATGACTCCTCATTCTGTTTCCTTCCTCTCATGAATCTTTCAATTTTTTTGCAAAAATTTCCTTGATAGACTCCTCCAGAAAGTGAACTTCCTCCCCGAATATGAGTTTGAACAACAAGACAGCTAATATTTAAGAAAATAGCATATAAAACTATTGTTGTGCTCTTACAAGTCTTTGTTCTTCTTACGCCTTTTCATTTTTGTCAAGTACATCTTATTGTAAATTTGTTTTGAGGGTTTAAAGCAAAATAGATTCAAGTTTCATTATCTATTTGAATTTCAGAAAAACGTGGATAGGTACATTTTTTGATATTTTAAAAATAATTGTTTAGGTATTCCTAGACGCTGTCGTTTTCACTCATTTTCAAAAGATAGGGTGACCTTTGAGTATTAAACTTTTTTACTATCAATTGTTTCTTTAAAACAGTGTGAACTACCCCAAACTGATGTCAATCAATCTTACTATGTGTCTAAAAGTCAATAAAACATAATCAGTGATAATTAGGGCCCCGCAAGGATTTGCGGGTGCCCTATAGTAATCACTCTGTCTGTCTGTCTGTCTGTCCGTCTGTCTGTCCGTCTGTCATTCTTCCGTCCACAAATTTTCTGTTTTTTCCTAATAACATTTTTTATGGTGGCCCAATTAAGTTCAAATTTGGTATGGTAGTTCAGTAGGCAAAAAGACATATTTTGATGCTAAGTTTGTCTCTCTATGTCCTCTGGTTTGAAGCTAGGGTGGTGGGGTAGATTCCTTAACTATGCATAAGAATGAATGGGCAACTTTTTTTTATGGTTGCCCAATCAAAGAAATTTGGTATGGTAGTTCAGTAGGCAGAAATACATATTTTGATGCTAAGTTTGGTTCTCTATGTCCCCTGGTTTGGAGCTGGGGTGGTGGGGTAGATTCCTTAACTTTATATAAGAATGCATTGGCAAAGAGAGTTAACTGCTGAAGATGTTCCCATTGTAAACTGAATGCTGCTATGAGTCCCTTGGGATTAATTAGCTTTCCTCCTGAAGAAAATCCAGAGCATTATCTTTATCTGTCACATTGAGATGAATTACCACCTCTGTCTGCAAATGAAGTTTGTTTTGAAGTTAAGTCAATTTGGAATGCTATGAACACTCTGAAATGTGGATTTAAATATAAATTTTTATAATTTATTTTTGTTTAATAGTTATGATTTCATTGAATTCTAAAAACAAGAAATAGATTAAAGAAGAGTTTTTGATTTACTTTTTTTCACTTTATGTTAATTCAAGAATATTATTAATTTTTAAGGTAGTTGTATAAAAACCCCATTTTATCATTAATACTGAAAAAGTTCTTATTGTAACTTTAGAAGAAAATGATGAGAGATTAATTATCTAGCCTGCTGCAGAAAATTTAGTAGGCTTTTCTTTATCTGTCACTTTAAGATTAATGAAAACCTTTGTCTGCAACTGCTGTTTGTTTGAAGTTAAGGTCGAGCCTTCATGAGGCCTAGAAAAAAAATATGTTTGTTTCTGCTTTCGGGCTGAAAAAATATAGGGTAGGTAGGTAGGCAATTTTTTTTTTTTTTTTTTGAAATTTTTTTTTTTTTTTTTTTTTTGCTTCTTTAATCAAAACGTGTATAGAAGTAGCATTAATTACAAAAAAAAATCAAGTTTTTAAGCATCTCTGTGACTTAAACTTATAATAGAAAGTTGACCCAAACTTCTTTCTGTCTTGAAAAGCTTGCAAAGTTGAAATCTATAATACCCTGGGTGAAATATTGCACATCATGGGACAAAAGCATTAAAAAAATAATTTAGGGTCGGCACTATAAATTAGGGTCGGTCGGGAAAGCGGAAACAAACATATTTTTTTCTAGGCCTGATATTTGCATTCATTGAAGGCTGGCATTTTATATAACACAAGCTCCATAATTGTTTAAATATACATTCAATGTTAAGTTGTTCTTTACTGCCTAATGTAAATACAAGGATATTATTTTCAGGTTTTTGAATATTCAGGAATTATCTTGAAATTTTAATAATACAGTTGCTGTTGCTTATTTTTCGTACATTTTTTAATCATTCTGTAAGCTGCACCCTTTTAATTCTACCCCATGGCGGGGCCCTTGCTGACTGGTCAGTTTTCTAGTTTGTTGAATTTTTGCAAATATACATTGGTTGTTGTATGTCCTTGTTGCCAAGGACGGTACGCAGTTTTGAAGCCCATTGTATAATTTTTGTTCATTGAAATCCACCTGTTCATGTGTGTATAAAACAGACATTGGTTGCTGTAATTTTCACATATTTCATTTAATATATTTTTGGGATATTAACATGTTTTACAGTTGCTTAAATGGATTGTTTAATTTTACTCTAGTTTACTGATTCTTGACCATTCATTTTTAATGCAGTGTCTCGACTAGCCCTTGTTTTCCAGCTTCCAGCAATGAAATAATGCGATGAAAAGTGGTCACACAAACTGTTATCAATTCATTAAAGATTTAATAATGAGAGAACGTCAAGCTTAATGTCATATGATTTCTATTATTGTATGTCATCGAGCTAATGACATTATATTTATTGAACATCCCTCGTATGGACCAATTTCCGTCTCATTAAGCATCATTGACTTTTGTACGCATGATTTTTGTAGGTTGTTTATTTTTTTAGATTGGAATCATGCAATCCTACAATTGCTGAGGTTCCTCGAGTTGGCTGGACGTGTCGGTAATAATCCTTGGCCAGGAGACAATGCCTCTTTTATTGACTTTCATATAATATTTGATAGTGTGTATAATGTCATTGGATCATTGAAATTAGTAGTTGATCAATCGTTCTACATGTACTTTAAAGAAAACATGAAACAATCTCTCACAGTGTTGAGTACATTAAATTACGTAGGTAAAAGTTCGTATTGTTTGTCGAAAATACTTCACTCTAGGGGTATTGATAAAGAAGTGGTTCGATACTCACATCAAAGCATAAGGGTGGATCCAAAAACAAGACAACCATTGGAGTTTCCATCGTTTTGGAGCGAAAAGTACAAAAAATATGCCACAGGGTTGCCATTCATTATAAAAAAAAATAACTAGGCCCGAAATCTGTGTTTCAGATTGCCATTATAACATTCAAGCTTGTGATATAGATGAACAGAGCCATACAAATAATCTTGCTTATCTAAGAATATGCTTTGAGAGCTGCAAGAAATGGGCAATGGAAAGGAGGTATAAATGCATCTCACCTGAAATGTTTAAAAATGGATTAAAGGAACTCCAAATAAGATACGAAAACGAGGCTCTTTTAGGTGAGGAGATCATGGTTTATGTTTGGGGAGCAACAGGAAGAATTGATCAATTGTTCTTCGAAATTGTTAAAGGTTTGGATGTGTGCATTCAAGCAAGCATAACATTTCATGAAACACCAATAAACAATCCAACTGAGGTAGTAAACAAATGTAAATTATGATGGAGATTTGTCACATTTATTGTATTGTATTTCTTTATCATTTAAGTAATGGACAAAATCTTCAATGAGTCATGTCCGATATTCAACAATTCTTGATTTTAGATCCTTAGAGCCATTGAATGAAATGCCGGTATTTAAGAATACAAAATAGGAGCAGAGCAAACACGGGCCCCTAAAACATCAGAGGTGGCCACGATCAGGTTCCATGGAGGAGTGAGCATCCCCTGCCGACTGGTCACACCCGCCGTGTGCTCCTTGTCATGATCGGGAAATAACGAAAAATCGGTAGACAATTCAATGTGTATATTATGGCTCAACAATTAGTATGAAAAACGTCAGTCAGCATTTGACTCAGTAATAAATTGTATTTGCTGACCATTGTTTCGACCATAAAGCTTACGATATGATGACTTGAAACGAGACTGCTGATATTCTTCTTTCATCGACTTGTTTTATGTTCTTGCGTATCAAATCAACTGAGATATATAAACTGCGTATGCAGGTTATGAAAGTGTATTGCTGCATAGGTAAGAGAAGTTGACGATAAAAAAGTTAAAGTCATCACGTTTATCAAACTGCTTGGTTGTTAGATTACCATTAACGTCTTTTTCAAGTAAAATATCCAAGTATGAAAGAGATGTGTCAGGTTCTGTGATATCTATTATCTAAAGCTTACCAAGATATCGTATCGACATAGGAATGGAAATTACGATTGAGTTGAAGGCCACAGCAAGTGTTTTCTTCTTTTCAGGCATAAGATTCTGCACATATTCTGCTTCATATGAATACAAAAATAGGTCTGCTAATTACGGAGCGCAATTGGTACCCATTGGAATTCCAAAAGATAATGCAAATGACCAATGACAAGGGACGTATATTTTTATTGAAAAAGCAGCGGCCAATGATATCAAAATGCCTGGTCTTTAATTTATCGTGAGGAATGGCGGTACAGCTCCAAGCACTTTTTAAATTCACATCGTTTTTCGCACAAATTAAGGTCACAATTAAGGAGGCAACAGAATATATCTTAAAAGAGATTTATAATTTAATTTTATTTCACCAACTTAAAAATATATTTCACACATAATAATAGGTAGGATTTTGATTTGCTGTTGCTGAAAATTATGACTTTTTCAAACGGTTTTTCATGGTTTCACGTCAAATGAAGCCGTCTTTATATCTGCTCATTTGAAAACAGCCCTTTCCCTTCCCTAGACGCAGAAGCAATGCAGCTCAGGTAACTTCTGTATTCTCTTTACATTAATATGTAAAATATGTAAAATTTGCTAAATTTGAACGTTTCAGACCGTAAATGTAAAAGAATATGTACATTGACAGGTGAAATTCAATACTTAATGGGGTAATCTCTCTTACCAAAATTCGAAAATGAAACGTTGCAAAAAAGAATGTGACCTTAATTTGTGCAAAAAAAAAACAACACGTGAGCTTAAAAAGTGCGCGGAGCTATCTACACATGTATGAAGTTGGAAATTCCATCCGTTAAAATTCTGTTGATTTTGATAAAAAAAAGAATTGTGATTTCAAATTTTCTTAAAATTCCTTGGAATTTTTAAGTATCCACATTTTGTAACATCACTTCTGGAATACTTCTAGAACATATTGTTGCATAGTACTTTTGAAGTTTCTCATTCACTATTTTTGATATTTTAGTAAGGAGTAAAGAAGGGTGCTTGCTAGAACATTTACTGGACCCCGCTATGTAACTTTCCTTGTAAGGATCTTAATGAAGTTTTGAATAAAATATAGATATGGTTATTCAGTTTTATTCTTGTTGTTAGGAATAAAAAAGATAATGAAAACTGACTTATGATTTTGAAGAATTCCTCTTTAGAAAAGGAGCTATGGATATAAGCTGGATTACCACTAGAAGAATTTAATTCACATTCTACAAATTGAACTAAATTGCCACACAATATCTTTGTTTGTTTAATTGAAGAATTATTTTATTCAGTTCATGGTCCTAGAAAACTAGGACGAGGCTACAAACAAATTACAGCATTTTGCAAGAACAATAAGAATCTTTGGAATTTTTAGCTCACCAAAGGCTCAAGAGAGCCTTTCTGATAAAATTTTTTTCGTTATCTGTCGTCGTCGTTGTTTGTGTCGTTGTTGTAAACTTTTCACATTTTCATCTTGTTCTCAAGAATCCCTTGGCCAATTTTAACAGAACTTGCCAAAAAGTATCATTAGGTGAAGGGGATTCAATTTTTTTTTCAAATGAAGGGCCATGCCCTCTTCCAAGGGGAGATAATTATGAATTAGTGAAAATTGATGTCTTTTTTTAAACATCTTCTTTCAAGAACCCCTTGGCCAGGAAAGATGGTCATGTGGAAGCATCCTCAGGTAGTGTAGATTCAAGCTTCTTCAAGACATGACTTCCAGGGGTAGGGTGGGTCCATAGGAATATATAGGACAAATATTTTAAAATTTCTCAAGAACCACAGGCTCAGGAAAGATGAAACTCATGTGGAAGCATCCTTGGGTAGTGTAGATTCTTCTTCTTAAAAACAGCAAAGACATGATTGTTCATATTTATATGGAAGCATCCCCAGGAAGTGTAGATTCAAGTTTGTTCAAATCAAGACCCCCAGGGGTAGGGTTCCACATTGGGTGATCAAAGTTTAACATAGGAATACATAGTGAAAATCTTTAATACTTTTTCTTCTCAAGAACAACATAGCCATGATTGATCATAGTTATACATGTATTAAAGCATCGTCCTGTAGTGTAGATTCAAGTTTGTTCAAATCATGACCCCTGGGGCAAGCTTTAAGTGTAGGGCCAGTATGGGTGATCAAAGTGTTAAGAAGGATTGTATAGAAAAGTGTTTTTAATCCTTCTTCTCAAGAACAGGAAAATGTTCACTTGTCGTGTTCTCCTTGGCATGATCAGGTAATTGGGAAATCTGTTAACAAATCTGAGTGAAAAGAATTATCTAACAATTTGAATGAAAACGTTTATCAGCATTCGACTTAAATAATTATATTTGTAGATTAGGCCATTGTATCGCCTTAGAAGTTTGGAATTGCAACGAAACTTTTTCACTTCGTCAAAAGCTATTGTTTATATTTGCAAGTACTTTATTTAACCTTATCTATACATCCTTCTGACCAACATGACCATTTTAAGCATGGATAGAGACGTTGAATTTAAGGATAAAGATAAGGCATTTTCTTCAAAAATCAGCATATCTCATAGAAAAATATTCAAAAAGGTAAAAGGAATTTTATGTTCAATATATGGTGGTAGGAAATGTAGTAAGATTTCGTCACAATGTAAAAAAAATGTGCAAAATTTTTGTAAAGAATTAAATAGTTAAACAGAAAACGACACAAAGTCGCATATCAGAGCACCAAAGAAAGCTTACCATTTCTTTCTGTGTAATGTTTGGATTATATGTTATTTACATTCAAAATCAGTTAAAAATATATGCATCAATCCATGCATCCATTTTTGTTAAACCTTAATTCCTTTTCTAAAAATTTGCTTAATGTTTTGATAAATCATCCATAAGGAAATATATTTTTAAGAGATAATGCTCCTAAAAATATCAATCATCATTTTTAAAGGTGTGGGTTTTTAAAAAAAAAATATCCTTATAATATAAATCTTTAAACAAGGGCCTGGTAAATACACAGATATTATATGAAATTGAAGTCCTTAGGCGAAAATCAAAGAAAAATATAATTTGTACTTTATGTCGACCACACTTTAAGACACCGTTTGTTTTGAACTTTTAATATCGATAGAAGTTTGAGTATAATTAAGGGCAACTTAGATATACTTGATGATGTTTGCACAACCTCATTTGTCAGCATCTGTTGCTTCTGGTGCCTTTATGTCGTCACCATGGGGCTTTTAAAGTCCACATGGACATAACACAAATTGATTAATAACCTTTTTAAAAGTTAGCATAAAACAATTAAATATGTGGATGATCAATAAGGAGCAAGAACATGAAGTGAAGCAATTAATAATTTCAAGATGAGGAATTGCAGTTTAAAATCACACTCAATAAAAAGAATTTCACTATATGCAAAATGATAAAATTTAGAACTGTTTCTCAAATCAAATCTATTTCCTTAATCCTAATGAGTAATTTTATTTATGTCCCACCATAAAATCAATAAAGAGTTTGTCATGTCCGTCTTCCGTTAGAATGTTAGCTCTTTTACGACATTCTTTCATTTCATTTTCATCAAGTAATCTCATTGAAAAACTTTCTTTACTTTTATCTAAAATAAAGAAACCTTAATTGTTACGATCATTTACATTTACATATGAAGTAAATGGCTATATTTCAAAAAATTTACTCTGCATTCAATTTTTTTTTTTAATTTCGGAAAATTGAGTAATTATCAAATTAAGGAAAATTTGCTATACTTAATGAATAAGGGAAAAAAATCCTTTAAAAGCCAGCATTATTTGAAATTTGAAATAATTGAAAATTCTGAAAATATTTTTTTTTAATCTAGCCAAATTATATCATTCCCAAATTTTTAAGATTGTTTAACATTACATGTACGTCTGATTTTAATTGCTTTTAACATCATGAAAAAATAATGAATTCAATACAAGCTGACAATTATAAACTTTAAATACGTACATGTATATAATGCACAGTTTCAATACCCTGCATGATAACTAACAGTAATCAACCTTAAAATACAATGAAATAAATCGAAAGCTAAGCAAAAACAAACTTCTAAGAGATCAGGAGTGGGATTATTGCCTGGGAGGAGTAAGCACCACCTGTCGATCGCTCACATCCACCGTATGCTCATTGTCACATGATCGGGCAAAAGAAAAAATCTGTGTAAAAAAAAGCCCTAACAATTAGAATGAAAAAATATATTAGTCAGCATTTAACTAAATGAGAGATTATGTTTGCAGACAAGGCCATTTTATCGACCAAATAACTTTGTGAATGTTTTTATTTTTTTTTTAATGAGACTGTTGATATCTTTGTTACAGCGATTTGTTTGTTTTGTTTTAAAGAAAATATTCCAATGTGCACGTAGAGAATGCCGAATGAACTAGGGAACATAAGCTTTATGCTGGTGATAAGGGTATAATGATAATTTTCAGTAGGCCTAAATTAGCAGGAGTTATTTACCGTTGACTCTCATATTAAAGGTCGACATAATCCTGAATTATTCTACTAACTTTAATTTTTCATACTGACCATTGTTTTATGGGAAGCATAGATTTTCTGAAATATTTTTCATTTAATTTTATTCGATTAAGATTTTCTTCCAAATATTCTACTACTACCTATCAACTTTGGTAAGTAAATGAAGATAAATTTCCAAGTTGACCACCAAGATCTCGAACAATTCATGCAAGGGAATGGCCCCTGGATCAAGAGTGCTGGTATTAGGGTAGGGCTCTATTGATTATTTGGTGTAAATGTATGAATTCTTTGAAAAGCTTCTATGCTTTGGGTTATTATTAAGTTAAAGGAAGTGCATGATTATGATAAGCAAGAATGCCTCTATCAAAATTTCGGAATTCATGGCCCCGATGTTAGTAGTTTTGATGAGGAGGAGGGCTCTTATTGTTTTTAGTCTTTGAGGGCGGATGGGGGGAATCACAGAAAAATATAAAGTAATCTAAATATGAAAGGTTAGATTTTTTCCTGGGAGGAAAACACTTGCGAATTTTCGTTCTTTTTCTTAGATTGCTTTCAAAAAGTATCAAGAAATATGTTTGCTTGTAAAATCAAACTCAATTGTTATATTTTACAATTAACAAAATGAGTCACATTAAAAATACCTGAAAGTCTTTAATTAATTATAAATTTAAACTAAATTCTAAATTTTGAGAAAAAAGGGATATTTACGTATACGTTCCTTGCTCCAAAATTAATGTGCTTGCTTGATTTCAAACTCAGTTTAATTTTTCTATTGAAGGTTGTACAAAGTACAAATAAGAGGTGGTGAGATAGATCGATCTTTTAAGGAACCCCCTACGTTTTAATATATATTGACTTATAAGCTTTACTTTTTTATATTCTTTGAATATTTCATTTAGCTATACATCAAAATATTTATTATTTTAAATATTTTTAAACGTTAAGTTTTTCACACCACATTCTCACATATACGCAGCGCTAGTATAGTAATTAAAGGCATTAAATAATACATAACCCTGGTTACATAAATATGAAACATATGGAGATAACGATCAGTATTCAATATCAAAGTCCATAAAACAATACAAAATAGGAGCAGAGCGAACACAGACCTCCAAAACATCAGAGGTGGGATCAGGTGCCATGGAGGAGTAAGCATCCCCAGTCGACTGGTCACACTCGCCGCATGCTCCTTGTCATGATCGGGAAATAATAATAATATGATTAATCATTAAAATTTATGTAATAATCGTCAACTTTAGAATGCAGAGGAAGTGGACAAACCAGGAACAAATTTATAAATTTGATTAAAAGTTTTCGAATATTTTCTTAAAGCTTAATTTGGCGTATGAAGCCTAATGCAAAACCGAATGAGATTATTACTGATGCTTTTTATATCAGTTATTAGATGAAAGGAATATTTTTAATGCATACAAAATTTGTCTTTTATGATGACAACTGGTATGTAGTTTTTCAAATAGCTATACAACCGGGTAAATTATCATTTTTTTTTACAGAATTATAATCTGCGGTTGCCTACGGTGTATACCATATGAGAGACGATGCAAAAAGAGGAAATTAAAACTACTGTTGTATTTGGTGAAAAAAAAACGTAAATTAAATGGCATTGACTGAGAAGCAGAAGGTAGCGTTGCATTTGCTCACGTGCAAAAGATCACATTTGGAGGCATAAGACACTGATTGATTCCGGTTCACCTATAAATGAGATTTGTATTTTTAAACAAGCTGATATCGTTTGTAAATTACGAATATTATGTATTGCCTGATTTTTATTTATATTTTTATTTATATTTACTCATTGATGGCCAATAGTGAAATATTACCAATCACCCTTGGCAGTGTCATTTTAGACTCACTATATCTGTCAGTCATTTGGACACCATATTTGAGTTTCTTCATTAATTTTTGGTTCCTACAACGAATATTAGGCTAAATTCAATAATCATCTCGACAATATCTTCAAGTGTTAAAAATTTTTATCTATTTAAACAAAATTAATTACATTTAATAATTAATGGAAATAATTTAGTTTTCAAAACAAATTTTTTTTTTAATCTTGCATTGATAACAACTTCAATGTATATGTTTGCTTTGCAAATCATAATTATCTTTGCACAGATAGGATAAAATCAACTTTGAAATGATAAATCATCTACTTTCATTGTACATATGGCAAATATAAACACGTGTTCGATACTTCTTTCATATTTAAACATTATTGTAATAGTTCAGATGGATACACTAGTAATGTGTCATTATATCTAACCAAACATATCAAGCCTGAATCAAATCCTATTATCTACTTTGCACCAACTGGCAACATTGAATAAAACCTTGCGCACTTTTTTATACTTTCTTAATCAAAGTTTTGGTGCCTACTTAGATATACGAGTATTATAATTTTATAACGAGATACTAAGGCTTCTCTTGACATTGAAAAAAAAAATTCTCAATGGAGGTTGAAATTTCAAACTTTCGAAATAATATTCAGGACTGTGTGTAATAGCAAAAACAAAACATAAACAAAAGAAGATTTAATACTTGACTTGGACTTGAAAATTCTTGAAGCTACAAAGAAATAGCTGAACGATGGAGTATTGAAAAAGTGAGTATGAAAATAAATAAAATCAATTATTAAATATAAAATGTTGAACTGTCATGCTCGTTATTGCTAATAAGGGTGAAGTTTATGGTTATTTGTTTCGTGGATCAATGCTTTTCAATATGTCTTGTGTCATATATACAATATGTCGAGGTTTTGAACAAGAGTTGTCGATAACGAAGTACAAAGATGATACTACACAGCTTGTGTGGTGTCAAGATGAAACGATATGCTTATGTAATTAGAAAGATTGATGGTTCTTGTATAAGACAAACTGCAGTTTAAAGCTTGTCCAGATCATTGATAAACAATCTGTTTTAAAGAACACATGCACTGGGCAATGGGACCTATGCATGAAAAGAATATGTGCAGTTGAAAAGATAAAAATAAACATTCAAATTAACCCAATTATAATTTTTCAGATTGATTTCTTTTTTCCATTTAACTTTAAAATTGACCTTTGATATACGTTAATAAAAATACTAATAACTGCAATTTTGAATAAAATCTATTGGTAGATGAGATCCGAAGAGATGTATATGAAATATATGGAAATTATGAACAGTATTCAAGCTCAAAAGTCAATGAAACAAAACACGGACAACCAAGCATGAGAGATTGGATAAGGTGCCATGGAGGAGTGAGCATCCCCTTCTGACCAGTCAAACCCACCGTGTGCTTTATGATCGGGAAATGAAAAGGAAATCCGTCGACAATTCAGTGTGTATATACGGGCCTTACAATTATGAAAAAATTTGACTTTTTCAAGTTAAAGGGCGATGTTTTGAGTAACATAAGTTTAAAGCAGGCATATGTTGTGACAATGTTTATCTTTAACTGATCAGGAATTACTTCGTTATTTGTTCTCTATTGTCAGAACTATTGGTGAATCATATGCAACAGTTGTTGCTTGGAACTCTAGACGGGGGTGTTACTGGTCAATAGATGATCTGTTTTCTTATTCTTCTGTTCTTTTTTTGTTGCTATGATACAAACCTGATCATTGGCATTTTGTATTTTGAAGGTCAAAAATAAATCCATTTGTATCTTTTTCATGGCTTTTTTTTTTTTTAAAAAGATACAAATGTAAATTTTTTTAAAAAATATTTATCACATGCAATCTGATGTATATTCGCATAAAAATTTAACCAAAGACACATTTTATGCTTGACAAAAGCAACCAAACAACCATTATAAAACTTAGTAATTTTGCACGTTTAATAAATTTGATTTAATTTGCAATTGGCAATGCACATTTTTCCTCGTATTTTTCGGAAAGACTTTCATTGCTAACTGACGGGAAGTCATGTAATTTTCATCAATTTCTTCATTTGATATCTTTTTGTTGATAATGTATCGATCGGATAGTCACAGATGCTGCATTCTGATAAAGGATGGACAATGTATCGCTCCTTAACTCTATAAGATGATAATCAACATAACGGTATTGTATGTCATGATTTCTACGTAGTGTTAGTGATTTCCTTTATTGGAGATATTACGTAGGTGGAGTGAGGTCTAACCCGGAAACAATCAGATGAAAGGACCACAGTTTAAAGTGAAATTTGCATAAGGTGAAGACAGATTTGTATCGAGGTGATAAAGACGTATTTCAATTTAAGAAATTATTGACTGGTGTTTTTTTTCTTACATCTGGTCCTTTATCTCATCACAAATGCATATTTGATAACCATCTTATCTCTCAAAACATTTACATAAGGATAGGTAGCAATTATTCAAATATTATGATTTGTAAGGAAGCAAAACTGTTTTTGGCAAATATCGAAAATCTTTAAAAAGGTTTGAACTTATATCCTTAGCATGTCTAATCTATTTAGTTTTTTTAATTGTCCTTTCCATCATACAGTAATTCATGTCAGGTTTACATTAAATAATTAGATAAGAAAGGTTATATAAAACACATTAAATAACATTTGTTCACTAAAATTAATATCCCATTCAATACTTTCTTAAAAAAAGAATAAGATTATCTTGAAATAAATGCCCAACTCACATGCAAATATTAGATGTGTAAAATTCAAAGAAAATGAAAATAACTATGGGTTGAAATGGCAAAAATGATTAATTTATTTAAAACAATTGCTTTTGATTTCTAAAGTAAGCTGCTGTAGACCAAAATACTTAAACTGTATGGATTGGTGATCTCTGACAAGCGAAGTACTGAAAGAATTTAAAACAAATCCACTGCTGGTAAAGTGCGAATCGAGAAAATCTTGGTTTCGGACACCAGCTACTATTGGTGTACATCAATGAGGCAGTTTATATCAACTAAACGATCAGAAATGATATAATATTTGATTAAGACGTAATTATTAATGTTCAGTATGATTTTATGCAGTAGAATTGCTTGTTAGTTGAATACATGTAAGGAGCAATCCAATAACAGCTTCAGAGTACACCCGTTCAATGTGTATTTCACTAGATCTATGCATATTTTCTTTTTACATGTTAAAAATTGCACGATTTACACTGCTTTACTTGTGTTAAAAGTGATATGAATATGTATTGTTTGAGTCATTTATAATTTCCCATGCCTTTAATGTTTCACAAGATTAAAACTTTTGATGCAATATAAAGTTTTCTGATATACAGCGCGAGTATGGTTGCTGTATGTGCGACTTTCGGCGCCTGTAATTGCTACGTTTGGCTTCTGTTCTGTTTCATAAGGCGCGACGTTTTACTGCTGTATCATTGTTTTCCTAGTAAAGCATCTAAAGACTTTATTTTCGAACATTAGATAGTGCAATGTCCTTGAATACGTCCCAAAAACATATACCTCCAGTCCTTGACTAGTTGTTTCATAAATAAAGCTTCTATCAAATATTTCATGTGTATTGCATATACCAACCCCCCCCCCCCCCCCAACATAAATTGTTCGATTATGTGATTAAAGTTAAAGGATAAAAAATGCAGAATTCACTCTGTTTAGTATACTTTGGATATCATTCTTTAAAAATAATCTTTTTCACTAAAATATGTTATATGTCCATTAAAGCTCTATCCCATAGTTCAATTTAATAATTCCACTTTCATCTTGTTAGTAATCTTCAATTGACTACCTATGTTTTAAGGGTTACTAACTTTCAATGTAGAAGAAACGAAAAAAGACCTTGGACCCTCCCCCCCCCCCCCGGAATAAGAGATATATATATAAGTATTAGAAGGAAATAGACGTTGAAACATGAAAGTGTGTTATATCTTTTTTATTCACCTCCTGAATAATTTTTTAACCTTTGACTTGGAAATATGGATGGACAGGCATTAAGTATATCCGATATTCAACTTGTATGGAATATTTTAATATTCAACAAGATATTCTCATATTTGAATGACATAAATAGACCTATCTATTTATTAAACAAGCAGACCCGTGATTTTTTTTAAATGTATATGGAAGAAGAATGAGAGTCGCAGGTGATTGACAAGCCAACAAAAATAAACAGCCCAGTCTCGGAAGAACACATCTGCAGAACTGTAGTGTTATGGTTTTATGTTTTAATCCTTGACTATCAAGACCAATAAAACCATAACGCTACATAAAGTTCTGCAGCTAGGAAAAACAGTCTATTTCTTGGTGTGTGGGAGACCTTTCCTCAAATATTCCATTTTTCCCAACGGCTGGATTTGCCAGAGTTAAACCTTACGGTTAGCTGCAGAACTGTAGCTCTCCAAAAAATATATTGACAGACGGGCGAGCTGCAGTGCCACCAACTGGAATAAAAGTGTATGTTTACTGTGCATAAAAAATGCACTGTTTCTCGGTTTCAAACTGTCATATATTCTCAAACTATTTCTAATTGGATGTTCCAAATACAAGTAAATTCCTTTACAATATCCACAGCCCTCCTTGACATGAAATTGAGACCATCGAATTTCGCATTTTTACTTCCATTTTTAAAGAAAAATCATTTCAATTGCAACGCGATTCGTGAACAAGTCAACTACAAGAGTTGTTGCTAGAGGTCTTAGGATTATGTTTTTTAGCTTTTGTGCAGTTGAGATAAGAATCTGGAGAAATTAATTTAGCACCAAGCACAGCTTTTGTGCGTAATAATTTTTTTAAACAGATTTTTGTATGAGTGGCATTTTGGTCGTCTATCTCATTTTTTTAGACCAGCGATTTACAGGAAGGCAGCTACTTTAAGATTACTAAAAAAGGGGGGGGGGGGGGCAAGCATATCTGCATAAAAAAATCATGAACGTGATTTAAAAGAAAATCAAAATACTATTTTCAGAAAAAAGTATACCTCAACTTGCATACTACGATCCTGAGATGTTACTGGATAATTTTAGACTATATGCAACTCAACTCTAAAGATACTCACATCGCGTAAACATATACTGCAAGGAAAATATTTCCATTATGCATTCGTTTCTTGCTTTAAAAAAGCATATTCGCTTGATCACAACACTCGTATATGTATACCTTGTGCAGTTTTGGATTATTTGGTGTCATCGTCTTACTCATTCACACCATATCACTCTATTTAAAAGTAACAACATAATTTAACCAAAAACAAAATATCCGTAAAAAAGAATTGATGGAACACTGTATTGATTCAATCAATAGTCAAAAATTACTTTAAACTATAAAAACAATTATTCTTTTCAGGTAAATTTGAATAATTTCATATTATTCACGTTAAGGAACATAAACCAACAGTCTCAGAGACGTAAACCAGTAGTCGCATTTACACAAATAAAAAGTCGCCTGTGTCAAAATTTAACAGAAACCAGTTGTAGCACCTATAAAATGGATTTGCTAGTTATTGCCAAATCCCATGGAAGTAATTCATTTAAAGCACATTGTTTGTGTCCATAGCATAGAAAAAAGTTGGATTAAAGTTAATTTTATCAACTTAACTGTCCAATTAGTCCTGTAGTACTTTATGTACTTTGCAAATGCGAGTACGTGAAAAACACGATGTAAACAGTCATTTACAAGTAATATTTCGATAAAAGCAATCCAGTCGCTTAACTATTTAATGAATTTGCTTTCTAGAGAGTGATTTTTATTGTGTTTTATAAAAAAAATATGTATTAAACTAGATAATTCACAGGTGTCAATAGTAGCTGGTGTCCGAAACCAAGATTTTCTCGATTCGCACTTTACCAGCAGTGAAATCGCTGAAATCGGTGGCCAAAAATAAATTTAAAAAGTCGTAGTTTTCGTAAAAATGTTTCCATAAAACTCATGTTCGATAAATAAAATTAACAATCAGAAATCATTTTTATAAGCATAATCAAAAAAATCCCTGATAAAACGGTGTATAATTGAATTGTAAACGAAGTAATTTTCATAGAAAATAAGTCAATTTGGATGAAAATTGAGTTTTATTGATGAGATGATGAGCTAATCAGAAGACAATTATCAAAAAATAGGTTTAACTTTAACGGATATGCAATAATAGAAAATTTCAAAATCTAATGGTCAAAACCTTCGTAAAAATTGGTCAATTTACACACTAAACAATATAAAGTAACATACCAAAATCAGATTCTTATCTCCAGGCATGGCAAAAGAAGTCCAGAAAACAGTGAATTATAAGAATTTTGAAGAAGACAAATGTCATTATCTTTTAGGAAAATGGGTATTCATTACAAAACAAAAAAAATACGAAAGTCAAACAGTTTCTTTGCCATCAATATACCATAAAAAATACCATAAAAACAACAAGTTGCTCCGAGTACGGCCTGATCCCACCTCTGTTGTTTTGGAGGTCCGTGTTTGCTCTGCTCCTATTTTGCATTGTTTTATAGACTTTTGATCTTGAATACTGTTCGTTATCTCCGTATATTTTATTTGTGACTTTTATATTTGTTATCAATGAAGAAATATTTCACCGACGCAATAAAAATATAACGCCTCAATTCCCAATGTGCACATTGTAGCACAATCAACACTTCATGATCTGACATTTGTTTCGGGTGTCAAAGAGCAAAACATAAATTTATTCATTCAGCTGAGGTAAGTATTTTGACCAATAGGTCCATTTATTTATTCGTTTTTTTTTTTTTTTTTTTTTTTTTGCCTCTTAAAATTTAAACTTTAATCCACATGGGAGTCATTATTCTAGGTTATTTTTCTTCACGTGGGTTACGCAAATTTTTAGGGTGAGGACACTTTTCCTACGGGCAAAAGGGCCATTTTTCGACGTCGAATAATGACCGGGGGTCATTTTTCGCCGAAGAATAATGACCGGGAGTCATTTTTCGACGTCGAAAAATGACCCCGGTCAATATTCTATGGGGGTCATTATTCGTCTTTACACGGGAATGGGATGTCATAAGTGGATACTCAATCCTCCTAGGCGCCTGACGGTAGCGGTTCTTTGAGATATGAGGCGTTAAAAATTAAAGTCCCGTGTCACGGTAGGTATTGTCACGATGAAGGAAGCTCCCTGTTAAATGGACCCAAGTACCCAGCAAATTTTTAGATTGATGTCCTCAGTAGTTTATGACGACGTCTCTATATGAGTGGAATGGGATTTTAAACAATCTAAAATCAATCAGTCATTGCTGTGCGAGAAAAAGTAGAGAAATAGAAGTCAAAGAATTAGCCGTCTGTTTCAAGGAATTTTTCAGTAATGACGTATAATTTGATTTTTAACATGTAATAGATTACGTGTTCTCAAAGAAAAATAACGAAAGATGATGGATTTGATAAAAAGATTGTCTTTGTTTTTAAGGCTAATTGCATTTTAGAAGAACTGGGACTTAATTCTACTAGTGGTAATGTAATCCAAATTACATCCACAGGATGCATATCTATATTGGATTCCTTAAAATCAAATATACATGACGGGTTCCAGTAAATGTTTTACAACGCCTGTTTCTTTAATCCTCACTAAAATATTAACATTAGTACGAGGGTTGATCCAAAAGTAATGTCACAGTGTCCATATCTTTTATATTTGGCGTCATATTATAAAATATTTTATACCAAAAGATGCACAAATATAAATTTAAATAAATTTTAATTTTTCATTCAATAATGTTTAACTGAATTTACGTTATAGATGTTTAAAACATATAAGGTAGGGGGTGTCGCCACGTCAAAACTGAACGTCACAAATTAAAGTGTACTTTTTCAGTATAAAAAAGACAAACACTTAAAAAGCATCTTTTAAAAGCGCCTAAACGCAAAATACTTTAAAAAACAAAAATTTACATCATTTTCCAGTCTTAAATTGAAAATTATGTGACATCACTGCTATTTTTTATGAAAAACATCGTTGATTTATTCCGGTGCATTGAAAAAAGGAAATGTCAAAATGGACAAAAAAGCCAGAACAAACTGTAATGCATTTTTGCTTCAAAATGGAGAAATCGCCAGTAGAGACAGTTACGTTGATTAACCAGACTTTCGATGGAAAGAATGTAAATAAGAGACTTGTTTAGATGGTTTCAGCGACTTTCGGTGGGTGATGGGTCATTAAATGCTCAGTAGATGACAAGAAAACCGAAAGATGGGAGGGCGGATGGAAATGTTCAAAGGTGTGTGACGTTGTCAAAAAGACAGACGGATAGAGCGATATGTGAAATTTTAAGTTGGTCTTTTACTACTGTTCAATGAATTTTGACAAAATTAATTATGAAAAGAATGAGTGTACGATGGGTACTAACGGTAAGAAAGTGAAATTTGTGAACGTGTTCGTGAATATCAAATCTCAAATATTTTTTAATGAAACGAAGGGAAGCGTTTAAATGTATAACGGCGCGTATCCGTCATATGACGTTATTTAGCTGCGGCGAATACCATAATCGCATGTTGTATATAATCCGATATTTTGAAAAGTATAAATCATGTTGAATTGAAATTTTCAGATCTGATTTGAAATAATTGTAGCTTTCATCAATTATAATTTTGTTGTTTTACGTTGACGGATAGCGATTCTATCGAAGTTGTGACATTACTTTTGGATCAACCCTCGTACAAGATATTTTAGGAGTATTTAGGAGTACTTTGCAATAATATATTCATGAAGTGGTGTAAATCAGATGTGGATACTTAAAAATTCAAAGGAACTATTACGCTAGAAAATTTGAAATCATAAAACTATACCAAAATCAACGGCATAAAAACTTAAGACTTTTCAACTAAATACACAACCATTCCCCACGATAAATTAATGTCTAGGCCTTTTTGATATCATTGACAGCTGCTTTGTTCAATAAAAATGGAAGTCGTTTGGTCATTTGCAAAATTAGTTTGTTAAAAAAAACATTCTGATTGTACACACAAGTACTCTGAAGGTGATATTAAAAAGACGCTGGAGTTTCTGATTAACAAAATATGTCTTTGTGGCTTTTAGAGACCAGGACTTCTACAAATCTGTTGGAATTCCCATTGGATCAATTTCGCCACGTCTTTAGCAGACTTATTTTAAATTCATATGAAGCAGATTTTGTACAAATTCTTTACATGAAAAGAAGGAAACAATTTCTGTCCCTTTCATCACGACATTTAGATATATCGACGACGTATTGTCAATTAGTAATAGTTATATGTCAATTCTTATGTCAATACGACATATCCCGGTGAGTTTGAGATAAAAGATACCAGAGAGTCTGACACATCTGTTTCGTATTTGGATATTTTACTAGAAAAAGATGTTGTTGGTTATCTAACTACCAATCTTTATGATACGAGTGATGACTTCAACTTTTCAATTGTCAACTTTCCTTACTAAGGCAGCAATATGTCTTCATTACCTGCATACAGATTTTATATCTCTCAGTTTATTCTATACGCGAGAGCATACTCTTCGTATGAACAATTTTTAAAACGAGGTAAATTATTGACAAACAAGTCGATTAAACAAAAATATCAGCAGTTTCATTTAAAGTCATCAAGTTCTTATGTTCGCTACAATGACCTTGTCAGGAGATACAATTCATCACTAAGTCATATGCTGACTAAAGTTTTTCATAGTTATTGTTAGGCCATTATATACAAACTGAATTGTCTACGGATTTTTTTTCTTTTTTTTTCCCGATAATCACAAGGAGCACACGGCGGGTGTGACCATTTGGCACGGTATCCTCACTCCTCCATTGCACCTGATCTCACCTCTTATGTTTTGGAGGTCCGTGTTTTCTCTGATCCAATTTTGTATAGTTTAAGGTCAGACGAGACGTTCCTAAAAATCTATTTTGTATATCTTCATAATGTATATGAAAAATATTCAAAATCTTAATAACATTCTGATTTCTAAACCAGTTTCTAAACGTTTTTAAAAAATCCAAACACTTAGACATTTGAAATCGGAAAATTATTTTCCTTCCCCAAAGGATTATATAATCAAAAACTGATTTGCATGGCCAATTTTTTGTGACCATGTTTAAGTAGCAATACTTCAATGACAAACTCTTAGAAAAAATTAATATAAAAGGAACGTATGTTTCCTTAATGGACTTTCTGTTCGTTTCTTCATGCGTTACGAGTAATTTTGTTTCTTTATAATCTTTTACCAGTCTCTGTTTTTGTTTCGATATAAATCAACTGATTTTATGGCTATAAGCTTGGATGCTAAACCCAGTAAATATAAGAGCGTATGTTTAAAATTTCCTTGTGGTATCTTGTATTGACTTGTAATTTTGCTTTGTCATTATAAACTTGGTTTTTCTACCTATCTTTTTTCTTTTTTTCTGTGTTATATATGTATACCAATAAAAGCCCAAATTGTATACATATATTGAACAAAATTGAAAGCAAACTTTTTAGATGAGGAAGTTTTACCTTCATACTTGCTGTTTTATCCCATTTTTTAAAAATAGAATTATCCAAAATTGTTTTCCTCGAATAATTCGAATTATTGTACTTAGAGATGCCAATATTTTCTTGATTTTGTCTATATTTCCTCAATTCAAAGAAAAGCAGCACAGCTGTAGCAAACATGTACACGAAAAACGCCGTGATTTCATTGAAATGAGTTATATATACGTAACAAGTAGTAACTTTCAGATGAGTCGATGTGATTTCAATCGTGAAATATCACCATGAACCAATGACAAATCTTTGTCTGTAGGACCAAAGGTTAAGTTTATCAATATCAAAATTTTCAACAAGTTTTACAAAATACATTGAACACAAATTTTAGGGATTTCTTATTTTCTGCTAATGGATTAGGTAAGTATGATTTTAGCGCATCGACCACTCGGTAAGGACGGGCCATTCGTCCTCAACATCTGTCGTCTAATTTGTTTCCCCGTATTGATCCCCCTTAACTTTGCCTGTGTCGGTATGTATATAAAACATAATAGATAATATCGTATCTTTTTGGATGACCAAAGCATTAGACTAGGATATACTACAGGTCTTCCAAAATCACTGCAAATTCCGAAACATTCCGAAGGAATTATTGGACCTCAAGGTATATTGTATTATTCTGTTTATCTCTACATTGACAGCATAGGTATACGCCTTGCATCATCTTTGAATATTCCTTTTTGAAAAAGAAAGATTCATTTACTTTTTTTAATTTCCACTTTTCTTCATTTTAACAAAATATCAAAAATGAAAAAAAAATGACTACAAATTTTTAATCTACATTATCTGCATTTGTGATTATTGTTTAATATATACAATTTTTCCTTTCTTAGTAGTTGCCATCGATATCGGTTGAAATATGTGTTTCGTATTTTGTATTCAATTATTACGCCAACACATGCTTGTTTATAATACATCTTGATGCACTCTTTGAAGATATTCACTGCTGTGAAAGAAATCCCTATTTCTTTGTTATGCATAAAACCTTTATATTCCTCTGTGTCATTCTCTTAAGAATGATTCCTATTTGATTACAAATAAAACAAATTAATTTGGAAAAAGAAGAAGTATAGTACCAATGTGCATTAAGCGTACAACAAAAATGCACACAGCCAAGAAATAAAAAATATATAGTGCATGTATATTTTTTCAATCTTTTTTTTTTTATTTTTGGAGACCCAGGGGAATACGACTAGTATACTCATAAAATCTGCAGCAGATTTAATGGTGTATTTTTCATCTGTACTCATGCAAACAAAGAGCAGTTACTCTGAATTTACAGTATTTCATTTTTTTTATCCTAGAAAAAGTTCTACTCTTTACTAAAATTTATAATTTTTTGCAAAACCTGCATCGTAAACAAATGTGGGAATGTGTTATGTACGTAAGCCAACAGGGTTTTTTGTTGTGAATTATTTTTTCTTCTGGATTTATTTTTTTTTATTAAACAGCTGAAAAATGTTTAAACATAATTTTGGTATATAACGTATCCAAAATTTATAGAAACTGGTTTTGTTTGAAATTCATTTTAAACAGAACTAAAACAACCTGCATGTAGAACCAGTTTTATTATTTTTTTAAAATATTCAAAAATTTACTCTTCACAAAACAAGATTTACCGACGAACGAAAAAACTCAATAAGCATGCAAAATATGTCATTGAACTCATTTTCCAAAAACAAATAAAAGTATCGGGCTAAATAATTAAATATTTAAAACAAAATATCCTCTAACTCAGAGCAACGCAATCATTTGAATGTATATACTTATATACGAACAAAGTTTAATCATTCTTTTCATTTTTGTAAGAGGAAATCATCCCTTTCACTTTCCATTCGCTTCCAAAGATCTTTTACATGCAAAATTCTAGTATTATTTATAATATTTTTTTTTCTTTCCTTTGTCCTTTCACATTCCAGATACGTTACATTTACATATTAACGTCTAAATTTTGATTCCAATTTTCCATGTTTCCTAATTTTTTGTTGGATATCCAGAATTCTCAACACAATTTCTAACTTGATGAAAGAGGTGAAGAAACGAACAGCGATCTGTCTCAAACAACTCAACACAATACAGTTCTTTAAACAGGACTTAATCACAGAGCCTCTGAAATTTCAGAGGTGGGATCAGTTGCCTTTCAGTGCAAAAACAGAGGCTAACAATTAATATGAAACAAGTCAAGCAAAATACCAAGTGATAGGTTTTTGCTAATAAAATCATTATAACGGTTGTAAAACTTACAAACTTTGATTTTTTAACGAGGTCGTTGATATCCCGGTAACATCAACATTTGTGTGGGTAGCCTACCCCGGTTATAAATTGATCGTACTCCGAGAATGCTTTTGAGTAGCAAATAAGTTGCAAGACACAAACATCAAGCTACACAAATAAGGAAAGTTCACGATGGAAAAGATAAAGTAATCTCGTTGTCATAAAATTTGTTATTTGACTATTTTTAATTCTCATTATCCATATTTCTTCTCTTTTCTTCAAGTGTTATGTGTTTCTGCATATATCATTATTTGGTTCAGATCATTAAAAATCATGTTGCTTTCTTAAATGCAGTACGATGTATGTGGAGATAATGTATAGTATTCGAGCTCAAAAGTTCATTAAACATTACAAAATGGGAGCAGCTAGAGCAAACACTGATCTCCAAAACAGCAGAGGTGGGATCTTTTGTAACTTAAAAAATGTTGGATAGATTCATATCTTTATATTCTAGTCATTTTTCAAGAAACATAGCGAAATCTTAATTTACTTTAAGCCCACAATACACAGAAGTCTTTTCCCCCTTAAAATTTACTTGCCCTGTACACACTAGACACATGTTCTTAAACACTGTCACTGATTTGTAACCCCGTATGCATTGTCAAAATTGTATCTTTACTGCTTTGATGTTCGTAAAGAATGTGCTGGACTTATCGAAAAGACTACTGCAGTAGACAACATCATACATAAATTTACGAAATTCAAACCCTATTTTCTATCGTGACCTGTACATGATATACACGGGTGTGACCGATCGGCAGGGGAAGCTCACTCCTCCATGGCATCTGATCCCAACTATAATGTTTCGTAGCTTCGTGTTTGCAATTTCAATAGTTTATTCTCTTAAACTGCACTACAGTACTAGTATAGAGAAGATACAAACATTAAATATGTACAATGCAATACAATACAGCATGCGTGAGAAAAATTAAAAAACGATGAAAATGACAATGTCATAAATCAAGCAACCAACTCTCTCAATAATAAACCTATTAGATTTACATAGTTTAACAAGTTGATTTAATGTTTCAGATTGAATAATGTTCTAACTCAAAACTTTAGGATTTGTATGATATACATTATCCTGGAAGGGTAACTCTTTTATTAATTTACAAAGGTTATTGATAACGGAT
Organism: Saccostrea cuccullata; assembly: GCF_032062105.1. Classification (NCBI taxonomy): domain Eukaryota; kingdom Metazoa; phylum Mollusca; class Bivalvia; order Ostreida; family Ostreidae; genus Saccostrea; species Saccostrea cuccullata. The sequence continues at coordinate 386,100 of NW_026933264.1, read as the reverse complement.
ACTTTTTTTACATGAAAATAAATTTGAAAACTTGCAACACTTAGTCGAATTGTATATGTTGACGGGATTAACAATTTTCTACTATTATTTAGAGCTGGACACGACATAATATAATGGAATTTGCTCTGCTCCTATTTTGTATTGTTGAATGGACTTTTGAGCTTGAATACTATTCGTTATCTTCATATATTTCATACATGCATGTCTATAAGCACATTTAATCCCAATACAAACAAAGCAGACCTTCCCACCACCAACAACAGATCCATAATTATAACACAATCGACAATATATTATTATATATACTTAGTTCGAATTCTCACAGTACCCTTGCACTTCAAATCTTGATTTATTCAGACTATGGAAAGAACCTACATTCATATATACTCTAGTAATCGGTCACTGGCCTTTTCCCAGCATGAGGGGAAAAATCTTTTTTTATAAAGCGTCCTATAATTCGACATTTCTTAATTATTACACCCTTTATAACCTCCATAAATAACATTCATGGCAAATAAAGTGTTATGGAAGATGTGAATCTAAAATACTGCTTTGTCTGCGTTAATTACTGCGGCAACATCTGGATGGCTTTTTTGTTAAGTGTCCAAAGATTTCATCGACCTGTGGACATAAAAAGTTATCCTCATAATCCCCACTTCTTCTTATAAAACCTACAAAATAAGTCACTAAATAAGGACAGTTATTCTTATCTCTTTTTTCGCTTTTTATAAAATATCACTATGTACTTAAAAGCGTAGGTTATGAAAAAGAAAGCAAATTAAATATTAATTAAACTTATATATTAACTTTAAAAAACTGCATGAAAAAACCATGTCAAATGCTCTTTTTCTTTTGAGAAATTGAATATCAATTCATCAACACCCGGTCTTTTTCTCTACTAGATTGTCCTTGGCTGTTTTTCCATATTTTCCATGTTCATTGTAACTTATCGAAATCTTTTGATGCAAAGTACAAGATGTTTCTATTAAATTTGAATTTGAATTCATCATAAAAATTCATTAAAGATTCAACAAAAGCTTTTTCTATTGCCCTTTTATCTACAACATATGCTTTGATCATTAATTCGAGGAATTATTTGGAAGCAATTTATTATTCTGTAGGTTTTTTTTATGTCAGTTAAAAGAATTGAGGAAAAATCAAAGAAACACATACTAAAGAATAAATAAGAAAAAATATAAGGAAATGAAATAGATAAAAAGAGGGCATTTTTTTTTTATTTAAAAGATCTAATTCTAAATTGGAAACAGTTGGTATGGGGCAGGAAACTAAAGTTTATATGCCAAGTCTGCACGACATATAATCAACACTTAACTTAAAAAAAAAGAATGACACTTCAATTTGCAGACAAAAATCATTTGTAGAATATACGTATATGCATTTTCAACGTTGAAAATAGATTCCTGATTTATAAGATTGAAATAGATGGAGATCACGAAGAGTATTCAAGCTCAAAAGTCCGTAAAGAAGGATATGGAGATAACGAACAGTATTCAATAAAGTCCATAAAACAATACAAAATAGAAGCAGAGCAAACACGGACCTCCGAAACATCAGAGGTGGGATTAGGTGCCATGGAGGAGTGAGCATCCCTTGCTGACCAGTCACACCCGCCGTGTGCTCCTTGTCTTGATCGGGAAATAACGGAAAAAATCCGTCGTCATTTCAGTGTATAAGTAATGGACTAACAATTAGTATGAAAAACGTCAGTCAGCATTTGACTCAATGATAAATTGTATTTGCTGACAAAGTCATTGTATCGACCAAAGAACTTACGAAATGATTACTTTAAACGAGACTGCTGATAGCCTTGTTTCATCAACTTGCTTGTCAATAATTTTACTCGTTTTAGAAATTGTTCAAACAAGCAAAATAATACAAATTTTGGAACAGAGAAAACACAGACCTCCAAAACATCAGACGTGGGATCAGGTGCTATGAAAATGCATTTCTCGATGAAATATACAAATTCCTAGAGAAAAGCAGTCGTATTTTTTTTTTACACATTGTGTTTACAAACATTTTAAGAAATTTATTTCTTTAATCAATTTTGGTATTTGCAAGCAAGGAAAAATAGCATTTAGATTGGTGATCATTGTATTATATTCTTTAATTTTATCGTTATATTTTTCAATCTGAAGTTGTAAATGATTGCATAAAAAAATTATCATTTTCAATTTCGGAAAAAAGAAGAGTTTTAGCATCTTTTATCAAAAGTATCAAAAGATCCCGATAGACACAAATGAGAACTTTTTTGGCAAAAATAAGTAAATTTTCATATTGCATAAAACCTGATAATAATTTATATAAATTTTACTATTAATTAAGAAGAAATCGTACTAAATAATTGCTATAAAAGACTCAACGTAAAAAGTTGAGATAACGAACAATGATCGATCGCATAAAATCTATAAAATAATATAAATATGTGATTGTGGTATAAAAACATGGACCCCTGAAAAATTCCACACGTGGGATCAGGTGTCATTTAGAAGTAAACATCCCCTGTTGACCGGTCACTCCCGCTGTGAGCCCTTTGTGTTGATAAGGTAGACAGAACCTTTCTTAGCCTATTCAGTATGGAAAAAGGCCTCACAATTTGTATGAAATAAGTCTGTCAAAATACAACCCATCCAGTGATAGGATTTATTTGCGTACAAGGTCTTTATAACGTCTATACATTTACAAAACGTTCGACTTTAAACGGGGTAGCTGAAATCCCTGTGACATCAACTTATCTATGAATAGCATGTCTCGCTTTAAAAATTGATCGTACCTAGAGCAACCTCTTGAATAGCGAATAAGCTGGGAGACAAAAATACCATAAGCAGGTGATAGTGGAATAACCGAAGTGTAATGCTCGACCTCAATCAAGAAAATGATGATAAAAATGATTTTTTTTTAATGATAACATTTATTTATTTATTATTCAAACAATGTCATAAGTGTGTCAAATATTGATTTTTGTATTTAACCCCAACCTCCATTAGAATAAATGCAATGTACACGTTGTTACAATCCAGAGTGAAATAGTTTTTTTTTTGTATTTGAAATTAAGATGTTACCATTATCTTTAAATTGATGGACAAAATTTGCTAGATAAAGTGACATTCTTGCAATATATGCTGTCGAATTGACCATGGTTTCATTCAGACGTGACAAAAAACATGTAGGATGAAAAAGAGAATGCAATTTGATTACTTCAAGTACATATTTTTTTTTATTGAAATGTTAAATGTCGGTTGTTTGCTTGTCCAGAAAAAAAACAAAATTCAAAGAAAGAAAATGATTAAAACGTATATAAAGATCAGGGTGAAAAATGTGTGTGCAATATATGTGCATATATATTAAATACACTTTTTTATTCTTCAAACTAATATTTTGCTTCTATAGTGATTATAAAATAGAGTTCTGTTCTTGCATTTTAACTACTCGGAACAAACCTTATAACATAACTTATACGTGCATCTTTTCTTCCATCATTCAATTTTAGAATGCACACTATTATAAATTAATAAATGTTTTAACCGTGATTCTGTTCTTTATCATATTTTGATCAGTTTTTTTATATATCTGACAGTATTTTTTTTCTAATTCAGTGTAAGTAGAGGTCCCGAGGAACTGCTATGAACACAGTCCAGATTCTCACTGCGGCAGTGTGGATATCCGCCCTAGTATCTGTGAGAGGTAAGCAAGATCTTTACAAAACAAGCAATTACTGTTATAAAAGCAGGTAAACAACGACACAGAGAGTTAAAATTCTTGTGTATAAATATACAAGTACATAAAACTACAATGCAACAACGACATAGAGGGTAAACACTATAACAAACAGGAAAATAATACGATAGAACAAGTAAAATACAAACTTAGAGTATTACAAAGTAACAGGCAAAACAACGCTTTTGCAGGTAAAAAATATAACAAAGCATACTATGCTATTCGATTTAGCAGGTAAAATACTATAATATTGTCTATTTCAAAGGTAATATATACACTATAAATAAGCAGCAAAAACACTTCATATAAACAATTTAAATACTATTTCAAAAAAAAAAAAAAAAAAAAAAAAGACAAGTTAAATATTATCAGATGTCAGGTAAAATACTACGATACATCGGATAATACACTAGTACATAGTAACATAGCGGTTAAAGGAAATCCTACTATCAAAAATGGAGATAGCGAAGAATAATCAAGATCAAAAGTCAATGGAAACAATACAAATTGGAAGCAGAGCAAACATGATCGTATCTCTAAAACAGCAGAGGTGGGATCAGATGCCGTAGAGGACTAACCATCGATTGTAATCGTGTGTCATTAACTTAGAGCGTCTGCTCTAGAAGGAGTTGATCCTTACGTCGCGGGTTTGAATCCCACTGTGGCACGTGTGTGGCAACGCATTTTAAAAAAAATTACGCATTTTGAAAAAAATTTTCAAAGTGCGTTAAAATTGGGACAAAATCAAAGCACTTTGAAAATGTTTTTGAAAGTGCGTTAAATTTGGGACATACTCAACGCACTTTGAAAAAAGTTTTCAAAGTGCATTAAGAGTTTACATCAATATATTTTACCATGGATACACTTAACGCACTTTGAAAAAAAAAATGTAAAAACAAAAATTCTGATTTTAGATTTAGTAATGGAAGGATTCTATTTCAGTGTTATTTATCTTTCAGTAAACTTATGAATTGATTTACTCCCGTCGAGAAGAGGAGAAGATAGGTAGAAGATCTCTCTCTTAAGAATAACGCTTTCTCTTTCAATAGAAAGGCGTCGATAACAAATAAAACGGGGGAGGGGAGTAATGAACCCAAAAAGAGTAATCCGCATTTTCAATGCCTACATGATGTATATCTAATCAAAAATAAGTGGGTCTAAGCCCCCCTCCCCTTGCCCTTCGCCCGGTTATGATGCCTATGCTATACCCAAACAATGGATATGTATTTAGATTACCGGTAGACGTTGAAAACTATCAACAATTGAATTAACTTAAAACAGTTGAAAACAAGAATTTTACAGGTACAGTAAAACGTATGAGAGAGAAAGAATTTTTATAGTCTTGGAAAATCAAATTGCCCCTTTTTCTTAAGATAAATCTATTCGTTCACTTTTAGCCCCCCCCCCCCCCCCCCCCCACATCTACTTACTGCAGACTAGAAATTTTAAAAAGTAACGAAATAATGATATTAAACAATCATCTCTATTTCCCTTTTACAATATTTATCAAAACCTAAAATATTTAAAACGTCAATATCTCAGGTCCTGAAGTGACCTTATCACCAAAATGTTATCCAACCAGGGTCAATTATTACTTATTATACCGATTATTTGTAAATATATTTGAAAAGAAATTTAATTTTTTCAAAGTGTGTTAGCTTGGTCCCAAGTCTAACGCACTTTGAAAAAAATTTTCAAAGTGCGTAATTTTTCAAAGTGCGTTGTAACAGACGTGGAGACCGGCCTTAGGATGAGACCGTATAAACTGAGGTCCCGTGTCTCAGTAGGTGTTGGCAAGAAAAAGATCCCTCCCTGCTCAATGGCCCTGAGTGCCGAGTATAGGACAAAATTAGTAGCTCTCCACCCGCAAGTGGTGGCGTCTCCATATGAGTGAAAAATTCTCGAGAGGGACGTTAAACAACATACAATCAATCATTAACTTACCCATCTCAACACACACATTGCAAGATCTTTTTCACATCGATGCATTAAAATGTGTTGTAGAAAGTTCTTTTTCTCTAAGAATTATCAACACCACAAATTTCGGAAGGGTTTTGTTGTCATACATCTTTAATTTGTGCCTTGTCGTATACACTTTACTAGTATCCTGTCAAACATTTTAAATTAAGGAAAAATCATAAATGTGACTGTATGGTTTTTGTTACTTTAAAAATTAGAATACAAATGTAGGAAAGCAAATTCAACACCTAAGTGTTGGTAGTTTGGGTCCAGTGACATTTGTAGTGTTATCACATCAAACTTAAACATCAAGCATTCTGAGAGTATGGCATAAGAATAACGTTCCTACCCCCTATTAATCATTTGCAAAATTGTTTTGTACATACAAGTACTCCGAAGTTAATATCAAAATAATGCTTTCAAGAATATCTGATTGACAATATTAATGTCTTTGTTATTGCTAATTGCGACGTAATTTTGCATTTATATGACTGTATTAGGCTAACAGAATTTTAAAACTTCTACGTGAAAATTAGTCCCCTGCTGTGACCTTCAATTTGATATATCGACGATGTTTTATTTATTAACAATAATTAAATATCTATTAGATATACTAATTTTCATTTCCTACACATTGATTCTATATATCACATTGAACTCGAAATAACAAAGATAGCTCAGAGTCTGACACATCTGTTTCATATTTGGATATTTCACAAGGAAAAGAAGTTAATAGTAACCTTACAAAAACTTTTCTATCGTCAACCTCCTTTATTTGTGTAGCAATATACATGTACCATTATCAATTAATTCAAATTGTGTATAGAAATTACAATCCTAACTGATTGATACACAACAGCATGCATTCTTTTTGTATGAAAAATTTCTGAAATAAGGTAATTATTTACAATAAGTTGATGAAACAAGGATAGCAACAGTCTCAGCTCGTTTGAAGTCGACATCGTTCAATATAATGACCTTATTAGTAAGTTTTTACACGTCTATCATTAAGCCGAATGTTGACTAATCTTTTCTCATATAAAGTTGTTAGGCCAATATTTTCATACCGAATTGCAATTGTATTCAGATTTTATCTTTAATCGGATCACAAAGAGCACGCATGTCACTGGTCAACAGGGAGATGTTTACTCCTCCATTGCACCCGACCCCAGGTCTAAGGCTTTTAGGGGACCTTGACAACTTCGTTCAGGCAGGGTGGTCTGGAGGGCCTTGGTTTTCATGTATTTAAGAGTAAAACCAAGCATGATAATAGTGGTATTTGCTTAGTTATCTTCCAAAGTATGGTATTGTTAACATAAGTCTTATCATACTTTGTATGAAGGGGGCAAAGGGGGCGAAGCCTCATGAAGCTTCTAGGTTTTGTGTATTTAAGAGTAAAATCGGGCATAATAATAGTGGTATTGGTTAGTTATGAACCAAAGTATATTATAGCATTGTTAATATAAGTCACACACTGTATCATATTTTGAAAATTTTAGGGGGCGTGCGCCCCCACCCCCTCCCCCCTTAAATCCGCCAGTGACTTCTCTTCGGTGCGTGGGGAATAATCACAGAACTATGTAGAACCATGTTTAAATAATAAACAGAGATTTTGGTAAAAATTCTTTTCAAAAAAAAATCTTTCTAAAAGATATCATTCTTATTGTTAAAAGATGTACATGTTTCTTGAAAAAAGAGATATCTGTTTTATGATGCATTGCACCAAAATGTTTCTTTTCACTCTTTATTTGAATCAAACATTCCCATCGGCGTAAAGCAACACCTTGTTCCACTGGCTGAACTCTTTAAAGCTGATTGTCTGGGGCGGAGTCAAATTAAAGACACAAAGCACGTGCAAGTTTTCTGTAAACTTTTTAATTTGTTCTACATCACAAAAAGCTAAACCGAGTCAAATCAAACTGGCTCCGTCTACTACGATTTAATTGGACAGCGATTATCAATTCAATTGCGTAATACTTAGTAACCCGTTGTCAAGTATATGTGATTTTGGTTTTAACTAATCAGCAATCAGAAAGACAGCCAACGAACATTTTTTAATGGAGCAAAGAAGAGCTCAGTTCTCACGTAATGCGAAAAGAAACACTGGTGCAATGCATAATAATAGGTATCTCTTTAAGAAAGAGATAAACGTAGCTACATGTACATACAGTATAATTTTAGTGAGAATTTTCCCCAAACAGTAAACATTGTTTGCAAGTGTTTGGAATTTAACAATTTTAAAAGGTCTTTTACACGTTTTGTTTTGTTTGTATGTTGTTTAACGTACGTCCCTCTTGAGAAATTTTCATTCATATAAAGATGCTCTTCAACGCGTTCAACACGTATGAGTAGAATATGTCTTTTCCAAGTTACTTCCAACATTTACAAGTCGTTATAGGTTCATCGTTGGATGAAACATATTGAGATAACGAACAGTATTCAAGATCAAAAGTCCATTAAACAATACAAAATAGGAGCAGAGCAAACACGGACCTCCAATTAAATCATTCAGTTGGAGATGGGATCAAGTGCCATGGAGGAGTGACTATCCCCTGCCGACCGTTCAGACCTGCCGTGTGCTCCTTGTCAGATCGGAAAATAACGGGAAAAAAACAGTGTATAAATAATGGACATACAATTAGTATGAAAAAGGTCAGTCAGGATTTGACTCAATGATAAATTGTATTTGTATCGACCAAACAACTTAAGAAATGATGACTTTAGACGAGATTGCTGATATTCTTGTTTCATCAACTTGTTTGTCAATAATTTACCTCGTTGTAGAAGCTGTTCATACGTAGAGCATGCTTTTGCGTATCTAATCAACTGAGATACGTAACTGAACTACTTATGCAGGTGATGAAGGTATATATTGCTGCATAAGTAAGGGAAGTTGAATATAGAAAAATTAAAGTCATCGCGTTTATCATAATTAGCTTTGTTGTTAGATAACCATGAACGTCTTTTTCAAGTAAAAAGCAATTTAAAACAACATAGATATTGTCAATCAGAAACTCAAGCATCTTTTTGATGTCAATTTCAGAGTACTTGTGTGCACAATCAGAATGTTTTAACAAAATAATTTTGCAAATGACCAATGACCAAGGTACGTATGTAAAAATATGATTTCCATTTTTATTGAAAAAGCAGCTGTCAGTGATATCAAAAAGCTTGGACTTTAATTTATCGTCAAGGTGGGAAATGGTTGTATATAAAGTTGAAAAGTCGTAAGATTTTAAGCTGTTGATTTTTGGTAAAATCTTCAGTGGGGAATGGTTATGGCACGCCAAATTCACAAAAATGAGATAAACATAGTTTCACAGTCGATAAACTAGGTTTATCGGTTGTAAACTATAGTTTACGAACTGTAAACTATAGTTAACAACGTTAATCTATATTTTACATCTGTAAACCATAGTTAACGCGATAATCTATGTTTCACAATCGTAAACTATACTTAACACTGAAAACAATCATTTGCGATTGCAAAACATAGATTATCTGATAAATACAGTTTCACGATTTGTAAACTATAGTTTACAAACCGTTAACTATAATTAACGATCTGATAAATATAGTTTCACGATTTGTGAAACTATGATTAACAACTCTTAACTATAGTTTACGATTGTAAACTATAGTTTACAAACGTGAATCTAAGTTTATCAACAAAATCTATTGTTAACGCTTATTACAGACACTCAGATAAACTTAGATTATCATTCGTAAAGTATAGTTAACAACCGTTAAATATAGTTTTACAGATGAAAACTATACTTAACGAATCGTTAACTATACTTAACGAATTGTTAACTATAGTTTACGGTTTGTAAACTATAGTTTACAGTCGATAAACCTAGTTTATCAAATGTGAAACTAGGTTTATCTCAATTTTGTGAATTTGGCGTGCCATAAATGGTTGTTTATAGCGAGCGCAGCGAGCTCAATAGACTAACGTGTAAGAACAGAGGAAATTCGGATTGAAATCTGTACATACGTCAGCCAAATTTCTCTGTGCAACATTCCCAGAATTCCCGCACTACCCAATGTCCTTTGCGCAAATAAATAAATAAAATAATAACGTAAAACATAAATGGCTAGATCAGTTTGTAGAAATCTTTCAAAGAAACAAAAAATAACTCTACAATGTTTTTCAACCAAAATTGCACTAGATCTATAGTTTCAAACAGACGCTCGGTTGTCTCTGGTTTTTATATTTCTCCGTAAGCTCCGACGAGCTCCGTGACGTCGTGTGACGTCACAGTTAGTCGAGATATCTCGTGCGGCTTGATATTTGAAGTGGATTTAGAGTGTTTTTGATGGTACAACTGCGCTCACCCCAACGGTCACACCGTAAAACATATTAAAGTTGAAAAGTCGTAAGATTTTAAGCTGGTTTTTTTTTGGGGGGGGGGGTGTTAAAATCTTCAGATTTCAAATTGTCCAAAAGTTCCGTGGAATTTTTAAGTATCCATATCTGCATGATTTACACCACTTCTTGAATATATTGTTGTACAGTACCAGGGACCTATTATATACTATGGTTAGTATATAGGTCCCTGTCAATACTCTTGAAGATTCTCCTTCACTACTGTTAATATCTTAGTGAAGAGTAAAAAAGAGACTTGGTTGAACATTTACTGGAACATCCTGTGTATCTTTGTAAGGATTCTTTTGAAGTTTCAGAATCCAATATAGATATGGTAGGCCTATAGTTCAAACTGTTCACTTTTGGTTCTTTTTAATTGGTATATTCAGTAAAAAATATTCAAAATTGACAAATAATTATAATAATTTTGTTTGGAGTAAGGATTTTTTTGTCAAAATCATGAAATAGTTTCAATAAAAAAGCAAAATTTTATGGAGCATTTTCTTGGCAAACTTTGCTGTGTGTATTTGTGTGTTGCGTATTAGCTTGACCGAATGAGTCATTGTACGATCTAACATACCCATACGCGCGAAATTCGGATGCAGAGAAAGACAAGAACGTATCTTTCTAAAATTCTTGTAAATGTAGGTGTTCGAAAACCAAACTAAAAGGAGTTAGTTTAAATAATGCAACAGTTTTCAAGTAGAAACAATATCGTAAAAATTGAAATGCTAATGATGTAGAGAAAATATATAACGGTATCCATGGTATCTGGGTATGTATTGTGAGGGCATTTTCAGAATAAACATAGCACTCCAATCTTTACACTCTAACTTTAATATTGCTTATGAATTAATAACAAATGAGTATTACAAAAAATGGATCCGTAATTCTTCCTTTAATAAATATATAACAAATTTGATTAAACAGTGATGGTAATATTAGAATTTATTTAGGCCTAGCTATTAATATTTTCTATCATCATCAGTTTCTTTTTGATATTTAGGTGTAACAGTGAATTCAGAAGATGGATGTTCAGTAGATAAGTACGTAGTCTGTGATGAGAATGCTGACTGTGAGGACACTTCCAACGGCACGGTAACCTGTACGTGTAAGGGGGAGTACCAGGGGGACGGACTGAAGGGGGACAACCACACGGGCTGCAGACTCCGTAAGGAACAAATCCACAATTGTATCAAAAAATAGACTATCAGGCTTTTTTTGTTGTTGAATACAGCTAATATTATGATTGACTGTTAGGCTACAACTTCAATTTACTAAGTTACTAAGTATATATACATGCAGGTATAACATTTAAATTCAAAGGATTTATGAATGATGTTTTATTATCTATATTGTTAACAAATAATCTATACACCGCCTGATAAATATTTTCTAACAAACTTGAACACAATGCTCATTTAGCCACTAATAGATAAATACAGAGTTTATCTGAAAATTAACCAATTTAAGTTACAAAGAAAGTATGTGTAATATATACACACTAAGAATCCCTTATAATTTAATTAAACTATTGTTACCCCAGATTTCTATTATCATGCACAGCGGGTGACCACCATCCCTGTACAAATGAGACAGCAGCTGAGGAGTGTCATTCTTATGCTGTGTGTTCCCCCGGCGGATACTGCGAGTGTAAATCTGGAAATAGATATAAATTTTAACATTGTGCCACGTCCATGTGTAGGTCACACATATGAATGTGTGCATAAATTTTATTACAGGCAGTGTAAATATAAATTTTTTTATGCAAAAACAAACTGTCTGAAAAAAAAAATACATTGTACATTATAATTGTCATTAGATTGTGGGCATGTCATTTCAATATTTAGAGTCTAAAATTACTTAAAACTGTTCATTTAGAATGTGAATAGTAAACTGATTTCAGATGATATACACTTATACATCATATACATGCTGAAAATATGTTAATTCCCAACAATATTGTATAATTTGGAAATACATATACACAGATATTTTTTGATTTTACGTAATAACTTTCCTTTTTTTAAGATATTGATGAATGTGCCACACTTCATCCCTGTCATGTTCATGCCAACTGTCAGAACCAGTTAGGGACATTCCAGTGTGTCTGTAAAGCAGGATACAGAGGGGATGGCTTCAATTGTTCATGTAAGTGTAGTTTTTTTTAGAGTTACTGTATAAGCATATTATTTTCATTGATTTGTCATCTAAAAAGGTTTTGAAGGCATTATATCAAGTTTTAATAAACAAAATTTTATCCCCAATGGATATTTCTGCTTTTACAGTATTTCTCTGTGTGCTTTTTAGAATTATTTAGCACACTGCTTTCCTGTGTTGAGATTATTGAGCTTGCTGCTTTTCTGTGGTGAGTTTTTCAGCTGATGTTGTTTGTTTTAGTTTATTGTAAGCAGAATGAAGACTGCCACAATGATGCTGTCTGTGTTGACAAAGAGTGTGTTTGTAAGGGAGGTTACTCTGGCAATGGAACACATTGTACAGGTACGGATTATAGATTGTGTTAAATGTCCAGAGTACAGAGAGTGACTTTTATTTTATTACATGTACGTTCAACAACAACAACAAAAATCATTTAATTGTTAAATCCAAAAAATTGGATAACATTACATGACATTTTGTCCACCAAATGATGAGAAAAATTTTATATTGTAATACATCTGGTACAAGCATAAGCTAACATTTTTAGTTTATAAGTTATACAACAACAAAAATTTAATGTTCTTAAAAGTTATAAATTGTTAAATCCATTTGTAAACTATATTGATATGTATTAATTCCTGTATCCACATAACATTTTGTCTTAATATTTCACCAAATGATGAGCTAAAAATTTGAATATATTGAGTGTGATACATCATATATCTGACAAGCATAAGCTGCTTAACATTTTTAGTTTATAAGTTATAAATTTAAAAAAAAAAAATCACAAAATTTTGCAGATGTTGCAAACAGAGTCATATGGAATAAAAATTTATTTTATTGTAATTGTAGATATTAATGAATGTGACTTAAAAACCTACACCTGTGACCCAAATGCAAATTGTGAAAATATTGTGGGTAGTTATTTTTGTGTGTGTAAGCCAGGGTATACTGGTAATGGAAAAACTTGTACAGGTAAGTCATTATACATGTATATAGAAAGCCCAGTACGTGTATATGATAAACCTCTTTATTTTTAGAACAAAGTCATTAAAGACAAATAAATGGAATTATGCACAATCTTCACCAGTCTTATATATGTCAAGTCTTAGGTACACTTGCTTCATGTTAACTTGTTTTGAAAAAAAGAAAATTTTGAAGTCTCTTTGAAGCTTTTAAGACAAAAATACTATTAATACTGTGCATGCTTGTATGATTGCAGTATTACCAAAGAACTGTGATGAAATTTTACAAAAGGATAAAAACTCAAAGGATGGAGTATATACTATAGATGCAGATGGGACTGGTCCTTTATTGGAGTTTCAGGTATATGCTTATTAGACACCTTGTGCAGGATTATTTACATTGTCAGAAGAATAAAAATTGCTGCTGCTACTGTATTTACAAATTTTCGACACAATAAGATTTTTCTCATTTAAGGTTTACTGTGACATGCGGCCTGATATAGGAATCACCATTATGAACACCACCGCCCCCACCACTGTCATTACTCAAGGTCAGCCAGAGGTCAACATTACCTACAATGCCACACTGCCACAGATCACCAAGGTCACAGAGATCTCCAATTTCTGCTATCAATACATGGGGTAAGATATGTCGGAAGATATTTGAACATTGTATTTGCCTTAAGTTTACCGTATTTGAATGTCTGTTTTCACAATATCTGACACCTGTGTATATACAGTAAGTATGTAACATTGATATAAAAAGGTAACTTAAGAATTGATTATAAATTCTAATACACTGTGTCATTACATAATGCTAATCTGAATAATCCATTGACTCCTTGCTATGATATAACATACACAGCTATGTCACAGGTGTTGGTTGCATCATTTCATCATTTGATAGCATGATCAATTGTCAGCTTTCTAAGGGAATGGAAGTGTTGATATAATACTATTACTAGCAATGTAATAAAAAGCTAAATTAATGTATTAAAACCATTTGTTATGTTTTTCATACAGAACAACCTGCAGAAACAATGCCAAAACTCTAGATGGTAATGATTACTGGGTAGATGGTAAGGGGAACCAGCACAAAACATGGGGAGGAGCAGTTTTTGAGGGCAAGGTTAGATGGCACATGCACTATGTCATAAGATAAATTTTATATAAACTATATATAATTCAGTATCCGTGGAATGCACATCATTAAATAAAACAATTTTAAAACAATGCTACATATTGTTCAGTATTTTTAATTTTAAATTTTGTTAAATTTTATTATAGTGCTCCTGCGGGCAGCTGCGTTATTGTGAAACAAGACAAGCCAACTGTAACTGTGATGGTACTCGCTCGGGAGCTAAGGACGAGGGGAAGATTCTGGACAAGAACCAGCTCCCCATACAGACAGTAAGATTCGGTCTGGATACCTCATCCCAGAAAATGGAGGTAGAGATCGGGAATGTGGTTTGTGGCCCCAAACCATTTGGTAAGTCTGTAAATACATTCATACAGTACAGTGTATGTAGAATCAGTTCTTATTCAGTGTTAATTAAAATTCTATTGGACTGTGTCACATGTAAAAAAAAGTTCATGTTTTTAAGAAGAATCTCAAGCATACACACATGTATTTTAAGTACATTTTTGGTACAATAGAATCAGGGACTTTGAGGAGAGTTTCAAAATATAAATTGTTTCTTGTAAACCTGTACATGTATTTCCAGGCCCTCAGTTTATATTAGACTGTTCTGATAACAACAATAAGCTATCTACCATCTACATCAGTAACAACTCTGTACTGACTTTGTTTATGTTTTTCAGATTTCCCAATAGACTGTGATGATGCCAAGTTTAACAATCTGTATAAAGTGAAGAAAGACGGAGCCCAGATTATTGACATTGACGGCCCTGACGGTCCTACAAACCCCGTCCTTGTCCACTGTGACATGGAGTCCTACCCACACGTGGGGATCACAGTTATCCCCCATGACAAGTAAGGAAATGACCACCTCTCTCTTGTACACAGTTATTTTGTTGACTTTCATTTGCTTGCTTCTTTTTAAAGCATTCTTGTGACTTTATTTCTTTGTTTTCACAGTTTGAAATTTAAATCTGACTGTTCAATATTACCTGTGAGCTTCATGTTTCTTTTTTTATCTACTGCATAATCCAATAAGTTTTATAAAAACATATATGTATGGTTAATTACATGTATATAAGATCTGTACTTGTAGCTATGACCCAGTGTCACCTACCACTCCAGGACAACACAACCTGACCTACGTAATAGACAAACCCTCCATCCTGAAGATCATAGAGGAATCACCATTCTGTAGACAGGATGTGGAATACTCCTGCACAGTATGTATAGTTATAGAGGTCATAGCTATTATTAACCTTTTCAAAAGAATGCTAAAAGTAGAAAACAACGTATTGAAGTGGTGGATATCAGTTTAAATGTTTGATGAAAATAAATATAGTTTTCCCATCTTTACTATGGAAGTGCTTGAAAATGTAGGACAGAAGAATAATTTAGTACATCAAACATACATTTAGTCTTTGATATACATTGTACTTGTATAATTTTTGTAGGATTCCAGACTGATGAATGGTGGGGACAAGAAGGGCTATTTTACAGACATTAATGGTGTGATGAAGGACTACTGGCCTGGGGGGATGGGGATAGCTGGAATGTGTGGGTGTGGCCTGACCAAGTCATGTGCTGAACCAGACAAAAATGTAAGTAATAATAACAGTCAAACCTCGTTATCTCAAGCTCAATGGAACTAATAGTAAATATCCTGATATCCAAAGATTTGAGATATCCAGGGTCAAAAACTAAAAGGTGTTAGAACTTCCAAATAACTCTGCCATATCCATGGTATTCGAGGTCTTCATGTCTGAGATACCAAAGTTCAACTACATGTACCGTAAATGTATTTTGAAAAATAAAGAATGTGTGATGTTAAAAAAGCAAATAAGAGCTGTACATGTAACATGTTTGGTATCTTAATTAAATGGGGGATTGATTATTTTAAATCATATTATTAAAAATTGGCTATTCATGTAATGTTCTTTTTTTTGTGAAGTGTAACTGCGACACAATAGATGGAACACCCAGGAAAGATATTGGTGTGGTCAGTAATAAAGGGGATCTCCCTATAGGCTCCGTGTCCTTCAGTGACATTGGGGGGAGCAAAGCGGGAGAGTATTATGTGGCAGCCCTCAAGTGTAGTCGACAAGAATTTGGTAATTATTAAATGATTTTGATTTATATTCTTTAGGACTTAAGGGGGCCTACTGTAGTTTCCATTGCGCAATATTTCAAACATCATACAAAAATTAAGAGTATTTACTGTTTTAAAGCAATTTTTTTTGCTTGATTAATAAAATTAAACAAAATTAAGAAATTACAGGTTCAAAAATGTAATAACAATTTTATATAACTGAATTTTTAACCAAGTTTGCAACTGATAGGTAGGTTGATGTCGTAATAGTGTGTTTTTGACGTTATGATAAACTGAAGCTCTTAAAGAAAGGGATAATAAAAATGTTATTAAATAAAAAGTATAAAAGATACACTCTTAAAATTTAAAACATAGAAATTTGATAATTTCTCCATTATTTTTATAATTTTTTCATATAATACCTTTGTGCCCACCATATTTTGTAGTACTCTATAAAAATAGGAAAATTCGTTAATTTTTGGCCTTTTGAGATGCCCTTTCTGGTAACAAGGCGGTAGAATTTTGTGTTTCTTACACATAATGTACAATATAGTATTACTCATCATATATTATAGTTTGAACAAAAAGTCTTTTGTAGTATTTGTATAATTTGCTTTAAAGTGCTAAAACTGGCACTTTCCTATATAATCCTATAGTAAATGTACCTATATTTTGAGATAGTCCCTTAAAATACCTGGACGGTAGATTTCGCCCAAACTTTGCATGTACACAAAAGTTAATGTAAGTTATTTATGGCATAAAAATGAAGAGTTTCGCTATTGTAGTTTTCACACAATAAAACCATAGTCGGCTCTCTTAATATTAGATGAATTTTTGATCATGTATAACTCTTTTAAGCGTTTTATCTGAAATTCAATGTGAAAATTTATGTATTGAGGAAATGTATGACAAAAGTACCATAAATCAAAAAAAAAATAGTTATAATTCTCACTGACATCAATAAAGAATATTCTTTTGAACTGTGAAAAAAAAATTGTGCATGAATAATCATTATACAATGTTTTATCACCAGGATTTGAGGTCAATTGTCAAGGCTACCTGAACCAAGGTCAAAACTACAGTTACACCTACATGGTAGATCCTGATGGTCCAGTTCCTAGGGACAAATCAGACCCCACCAATGTGGCCCCCCTCCCAGTGGAGTGTAAGATGAAGGTGCAGCCACCACATGCAATAACAATAGTCCATCACGAATCAGAATCGGAGGTAAACCTAAAAAAAACATTGAAAGATCCATTGGAAAAAAACTCTACCCAATGGTTTGCATTCTAATAGAAGTCTGAAAACCTAATTATTGCTAATTAAATTTGATTTCTTAACAAAGAGAAAAAGTTGAAGACTTTCATCAATGATCACATAATTAAACTATGCTATGCACATAATACAGAAAGAAGATGGAAAGTTGATTTTTTATGTCTATATTTTACAGCAAACTATAATAGGAGGAAGTATAGTCTTCAAGTATCGCTATGCAACTGATGAACAACTTATAAAGCTGCGGGAACGTTCTGTGTATTGCTCACAGTCGGTTGTCCATAAGTGTATAAAATCCCCAGTGTTTGCACAAGGTCAGTCAGGTTTTACATGTATATAATATTAATTAAAATGTAATCAAATCTTATTTTTCTATCTGTTCCTTGAGCTTTGATAGTGAAAGGAAAAACATGCCAAAAAATGTTTTTATAAAATAAAACAACCATCTTTATTTGTGGGTCATGCAGTATAAAGATGTCATACAATTATCCTAATTGCTATGCCATGACTCTAATTTTACAGATGGTTCCTCCATTGGTTACTGGGAGGATGTGAGTGGATCCAAGCATTACTACTACACAGGCAAGGAAGGGGAGGGGTGTGCCTGTAAACTCACCCAGAGCTGTGCGGGGGGATCTGATGACAAATGTAACTGTGACATCAATGACCTCACCCCCAGGTCAGGAAACTCAATAATTAAGAGGGGCATGCTTATTTTCTATCAAGTCTGAATATCTGAGACATTTTATCTAATTCTTTTGTTTTCTTTGCGTGAAGGAATGACTCAGGAACACTTCTTAACAAGGAGGACCTTCCAGTTAAGAGCATGTTCTTCAGTCCCACTGGAACTTCATCTGTTGACATTGGGCCATTGGAATGTCTTGGTAGAATTTCATCATTTTTTGCTAGCATGCATACTTTCTTTTTGACTTTATTTCCTATGATATGAATAGATTTTAGTCAATGATAAGATATAATTTCAATGAAATAAAGGAAATTATTTTCTGACACACATAAAAAAATCAAAGGAAAAAAAATTATATGTTTTCATGTATACTTGTATCTGTAGAGGTGTTCCCTACCTGTGCTGATCTGTACTTCTTTATGGCGGGTAAGCGCTTGAAGAGCGAGAACATGGTCAAGAGTAATCAGGACTACACGGTAGATCCAGATGGACCAGGAGGAGTGGCACCGTTTGCTGTCAGCTGTCATTTCCCAATGACTGTCGTCAAAATTGGTCCTGGTGAGTTTCTGATAGGCAATGTTTTGTTGTGCTTTATATAAAACATTTGTGCAGGAATTTAAAGAAGACTTTGAAATCAGTGGGGTAAAAGGAGATGTTTTAAAGTTCTGATAAAATTGAAATGACACAATATTGTGTCCAGTAGAAAGACTTTGATTTCAAGAAAAGAAGAGTACATTTCTATCATTCTATGTAAAGTTTGTATGTATGAAAAGTAAAGTATTTTCTTATTCTACAACTAAGGTTACTTTAACTACACATTTGGCAAACCTGGAGACTCCCCAGTCACTAAATGCTTTAACATCGAGTATAAACCAGATGTCTCAGCAGAACAGATAACGGTGGGTTTTCTTTACTGACTTTTAGATAAATTTATTTTATGTTCGAACCTTACTGGCAGGCCAAGGCAACATAGCAGCTCTGTTTGTTTCCAAAATTCATAACAGAAGACATGTTAAGTGTAAAAAACTTGTCATTTAAATGAAATCCATAAAAACAATTCTTGACTTATTTCCAACACAAATTAAAGCTTTGAAAATTAATGCAGTAGCTTATTTTAAAGCAAAATTTAATGTTTTTAGGCTTTGGTTGCACAATCCACTCACTGTACACAGCACCTCAGATACACCTGTACAAATGCTCCGAAGACAGACAAAGTCACCTTCAGCACCTGTGATGGAAAAAAACAGCCAGGTAAATCTAAGAATCGCCTTTTCTCACAAAACCTATAAATTTTGCCCGCAATTTATGCCCACACAAAAAAGTTCACTTTGTTTACAAGGAAGATTAGATCTTACATGTATGTTTTGTAGAAAATAAGGAATGATAGGATTTGATATTTGTATATTCCCTAAGGTTGGGGTGGATCCGGGGGTATGGACATGTGTGCCTGTGGGACCAGTGGAACGTGTGCTGGAGAAGCAGGGGCCAAGTGTAACTGTGACCTGGAGGACGGACAGTCCCGGGGTGATGACGGGTGGATCTATGACAAGACTCGCCTCCCTGTGTGTGAAGTCTGTCTCACCCTGGACCCCACCAACCCAGAGGCACCGAGCAGGACAGCAGCCTATGTAGTCTCCAACCTCCACTGTAACAGTGGACCTATAGGTGAGAGGTTACAGCTAATAGTAAGAGCAAGGTGTATTTTTTTTTCAACTTTTATAAAACTTTAACTTGTAAATGTTTTGCTGCAATGCAAGACATATGTGTATTTTCTTTTGCAAAATTCCCTTTCTGAAAGTCATATCAAAATGCACATTTACATTTGTATACTTTATAGATTATACTTTTTGATAATTATATATAAATTAGAAATACATCTACATAGACCACTTTCAATATTTTTAATAAATGAAGGTAATTTTTCAAAGGGATGTATGGTTCCTGCCAGGCAAGAAGAAATGCTGGAGAGTATAAGAATGCCACCACTTATGTGGACCCTGATGGTCTGTGGTCTGGAGAACAGGGATTCCCTGTGTACTGCTCCTACGTTCCTCATCCACCTCTAGGGTTCACTGTAAGTTAATAAATTCTACTCTTAGCTTTTATTTTCATCTCAAGATGTAAATATATGCTATGTACATGATGTATGTTAATAAAATTGCTATATTTCAGTAAACATTCTTATTCAGGGAGAGTATTTGAATAATAATACATTCTTTCCATCTCAAAACTGAACAGAGGTTCAATATATATGTAACAGAGTTGCTTTCTCTTTACTAATAGGAAATTCGACCTAAGGAACCAGTGATTACAATAGAGTTCATTGGAGGAGATATTGAGATCTTGTACTATGTATTTAATCTCAGTCTAGTACACATGCTGGTTAACAAATCAGTGTACTGTGAACAAGAAATCTACGTTCTTTGTAATGGTGCACCAGAGCCAAGCGAAGACCAGGGACGCAAAATGACCGACTGGGAGGTACAGGCTGAAGGTAGGTGCATTGAACTTAACTTGTTTTAAGGCTGCTGTGACCACTCATATAGTATATATGTGATTTACATAGAGAAATGAAATTTATGAAAACACTTGCGAAATGCACAAAATTTCATTTATGGTGGGCAATATTTAACAAAAATAGACTTTAGAATGGAAAGTTTTAGACAGGAATACTATAGATATTTTTTTATCCTAGTGGGAGTTGTCTCTCTTGTAGGAGGGTCAGTGAACCTTAAGAATGCTTTCTTTTATATGTATTTGTGGTGGGGGGAATCCAGTGTAAGGCAGGTAGTTGTATCTGTACAAATGATGGGACAGAGGTTTTTAATGTTTTCATTATATTTCTGTTGTAGGTGGTGGAATTCAGTGTAAGGCAGGCAGTTGTCTCTGTACACACGATGGGACAGAGGTTTATGGAGGAATTATTGGTGTTCAGGATCTCCTGCCAGTGAGCAAGATTAATCTCCCCCAGTCTACACAGCGAAGAAAACTCAGCACAGGGGCCATGAAGTGCTATGGTAAGGGAAACTCAAGGAATTTTTAATGAATGATGTCCGTTGTGGTATGTAAAATCACATGTGACATGTAAAATCATAATACTATAATATTACCAATTTCTAAGAAAACTGCTTTTGATATTATATATCTGTTAACTTTTTATTAACAAACAAGATACCCTATAATCCCTATTAACCGCCCCTGCCCCTATAAGCGCCCCCTTAAGTATTTTTCAATTGTCAGGAAATAAGGGGCCCTGTACAGTTATTAAAATCAACTAGAACAGGGTTCGAAATTAACTTTTTTTAGAACTAGTCCGCACAGACTAGTGGCTTCTAACTTCCACTCGACCGCAAAGTATTCCACTAGTCCGCCCACTAGTATGTAAAAAGAATAACACAAATTTTAAATTTTTATCAATTTATTCAATGAAATATGTGTCCACATATCAGTTAGAAACACTTTATCGCGGTTGTGTTTCTCATTTATTTTCAAACGCCTGAGAGACTCGGAAATAAAATGAAAGACTTCTAACCAGATATTCACTAGTCCGCACGGACTAGTACCTTACAAAGTCTGCTAGTCCGACACAATTTTTACTAGTCTCGGACTTACGGACATGAGTTAATTTCGAACCCTGTAGAATCATATACAAAAATTGAAGAAAGTGAAAATAAAACTTGTCTAGTATTAACCAATTTCTCAGTGGAAAATGAATAATTTAGCATAATTTGGGTGGATTATCTTCACTTTCAGTAAAGTTAGAAATTATTTTAGTGGTTCCTTGTATTTATTTTTTTTTTTCAAGATTTTTTGAAGTTAAAATATGACATTAAATATCACAAAGAGAATACCAAAATAACCACCCCCTTTTTGCAATTTTCTAAGCGCCCTGGGCGGTTAATAGGGATTTTACGGTAATCTTTAGTACATGTATTTACTAACATCAGTAATATTTTATTTGAAAGAACATGTTTATTGATTGCATATAACTTGAATACACTGTATATAAAAGGATTTTATGAATATTATGAACATGACAATTCATTTGTATTGCACAGCATGTACCTTGATATTGTTAATTGCATTATGTGGGTATACGCGTATTTTTACTCACTACATGTATAACCAAAAAGAATATTTTCTTGTTACAGATGTGTATCCTGATTGTAATGAGATCAAGATAGCCAAAATGAACAAGAACCCACTAGGAAACAACCTCTATGCTATTGACCCAGATGGTGCTGGGGGTGAAAAACTTTTCCCAGCTTTCTGCGACTTTAAAACCAACGAGAAGATAGGAATCACTGAGGTACTTTATTTATTACCTTCCAAATTGAAGATCTTATGAATACTGATATCTAAATATGAATACTCATCTGAATTTGTTTTTATGTTGTTGGAATGAGAGAAAAAGTTTTAAACTTTGTATTTCATTTGTCAGATTCCTATTCAAGAGCCAGGTGTGCCATTTAAGCTGACAATAACTGGACAGCCAGACCCTGAAAAGAACAGACACGCCATCCTGTATCCTGATGCCACACCTGAACAGATTCATCAGCTGACCACCAGATCCTCATTCTGTCACCAGGTAAACATCAAATTTCTTTGAGGCAATGAAAATATTGTTGATTGAAGTTTTTTTATCAGCAAAATTTTATTTTAAACTATGAAATCTATAATACTGCTCAGCTTTGAAGTAAGTAGGAAAAAAGACAGTCTTCTCCTATCATCATTTAAATGTAAGTATAATATAAGCACACTAGTATACCAATGAAAAGTGTTAGTGGAAAACGGTTGAACTTAACATATATGTCATTGAGTACATGTACCTCAGGGATACTAGTATGTTGAAGTTAATATTTGGTTTTAATTTTACCATTAGTTCAACTGTCATTTGTTGAACACTTAAAATATTCAAAATATTTGTACCTCAACATACTAAATGTATCAAGTTTAAGTATTATTTATGAATAAAAGTTTACAATGTTAAGATTCTTTCTGTTGACAGGGTATCCAGTATGAGTGTGTAGAGAGTCCCCTCTCCCCTAACTACGGTTACTATGACATCTACAATGGGACGAAGGTGTCCAGTTTTGGTACAGGATATGCTTCCTCTACTGATGGCTGTGCCTGCACACTGACCGGCACCTGTCCTGCAGGAAAACTCTGTCACTGTGATGCTAAAGGTGAGACTTCACAAGAAAACCAATCTGTCTAGCACATTATCTATCTGACACTAAAGTGTAAAAAAGCGGCATTACTTGAATTTATTACTTTGACTTCTCTAATGCAGCTGGCTTACCCCAGTAGATAATTTAGATTTTGGTTATAATTTACAATTGCTTCGTGTATATTGGCCAAATTTTCAACTTTTTAAAATCAATTAATGGCAAATTGCATTGTGAATCAGAATCTCATTCCTTTACCCAGGTAGTATGGTGTCTTATGATGTGGGGGAGGTGACAGATGGGACTGTCATGCCGGTGACGGAGCTCAGTTTTGGAGGACAGACGAGTAGCACTGCCACCGCTACTGCCACCCTGACCAACGTCAGGTGTGGTCCTCCCGGGGAGACTTTTGGTAAATAATATAGTGTATTAAAAGTAGAAGCATATGTATATTGCATTTTCTATTGCAAGTGAAAAGAGAATTGGATAACAAACATACATGGTATAGTATAATGTTGAAGGAATTTATGACAATTATAGTCATAATATTTTTATGAACGATGAAAAGATCATAGAAAATAATGCATGTAATATTTGGACAAATAATGCATTTGATTTTTCACCATTTGCAGACTTACCAAAGGATTGTGAAGAGGCCTATAAAATGAAATACAAGACAGGGGAAGTCATGATTTGGCCAACCGCCACAGTCAAACCGTTCTTTGTGTACTGTGATATGGAGCTGGTACCCAACCATGGTGAGAATTAGATCTCTTAGAAAACTTTAAAATTCAATTATAGATTAGGCCATATAAAATTGAAATCTTGGTTCTCAGGCGCGCGCGCATCCGTTTTGAGGTAGCCGCATTGCCGATTTTTTTGTATTTTTGATAAAATAAAAAGTTGGTGTTTCGGAGACCAATCTGGGAAAAAAAATTCCGACCTCATTTGTTTCGTAGTTTAGTATTCAAATATCACTTCCGGTAGTCATTTTCAATGAGATTTAGGCTACTTCGTTTGAAAATACATTCGAGGACATTACCTACGATGTTGACACGCTGTTAAGCAATGGATAAAGCAGAAATTTTGACCAGAAATGGAGAGTATATCTCTTTATGTAAAGAAAATTCTTAGAAAAAAAAATACCTCATCTACTTTATAATAAAATGAAAAATAAAATGCCGCCCTCCCCCATCTGTTTTGGAGAAAATTGGCCTGAGAACCAAGGAATGAAATTTAGATAGCCTTAGTTCATAACAAATGTTTGTCTAATATCAGGCTCATTGATAAAACAAAATTTCTTTGTAAGGTGTGACAATCATTGGTAATGACAGAGAGGTCCCTACTCCAGTGGATGGAACCAAGGTGGTTACTGTGACCTACAACAACGTCACAGAGAAACAAGTGGAATCACTGACACACATCTCCTCCTTCTGTTTCCAACCGGCCAAATATGACTGCTACAACACACTGGTAAATAAAATCTCCATGCTCTCTTTCTCTTTCATTAGTGAAGAAAGAAATTGAAAGTTGTCTGTGATTCATATTGTACTTGTACACTTTGTTCTGTTAACATTTTTAATGTTCTCTTTTGTAGTTCATTGGAAGCAACTTGTTTTCCTGGGTTGGAGGCAATATTCAGGATAATAGTTTCCTGGGTATTGGAGGAGAGGGACAGTGCACATGTGCCAAATCTCAGCAGTGTGGAGGGAATGTCAGTGAGGCAGTGCTCAGAACCAGGTTAGTGATAGAGACAACACAGTAAAACAGTGCTTACTGATTCAGAATCAGATCATATATGGAGACGACACTTTGAAGCAGTCCTTAGAATCAGGTGACATGTAGGCAATTTCACCATGAAGACATAAGCCTCAGTTTCAGTAAACCATGTTAAGATTTTGGTGTATATCCATTTCTTTGGTTATGTTAAGATCATTTTCATTGAGTCATATGACATAGCATTAATAAATTATTTAACATTACAGGAAATGTAACTGTGATGCGGCTGAGCTCCAGTGGAGGAGAGATGGGGGAGTTATTAACAGTACCAGTAAACTTCCCATGAAAACCCTCAACTTCCTGGACAGTCAGAGAGAGGGTGCCAAGGGGGTCATCACTCTGGGAAAACTCTATTGCTCACAAATAGACTTCGGTAAGATTAACCCCAAGCTAAGGTGTATTTTTATTAAAATTGTATTTAAAATTTCCAAATGTTTGAGATCAGTGCCTTATGCCTGTTGGCATTATTGATAGAAATGAATTCTGCACTGTATTTGTGACTGCACAAGCACCTTTTTTTGTCAGATCTGGATGAATGTAAGATGGACTTTGATGACTGTGATACCAATGCTGTTTGCATCAACAAATATGGATCATTTGGCTGTAAATGTAAAGCGGGCTACAATGGTTACCCAGAGCAACCAGGCAGATGGGCAAATGGGCGCAATTGTTATGGTAATGGATAAAATTGATTGTGAAAATTATATACATGAGTATGTCTTCACTTTAACCTTTAATAGACATACATGTAACTCAATCTGGACATGTACTAGTCAAATAAAATAGATGTTACATTTATAGTAAAAAAAAAAATATAGATAGTTGTAAATGAAGTTTTATGCATAGATATATCGCATGTAATTAGGTACATGAGCTACAAAATTAGTTCTTTTCTGGACAATCTAATTGATGACAGCTTGACTTGTTGTGAAGCTAAGTGACAAAAGATTTTCTTGTTTTCAGATGACAATGAATGTGACCTCCTGAGATGCCCCCACTCTGCGATCTGTACTAACACCATTGGGTCCTTTAAGTGTACCTGTAAGCCTGGCTATATACAGACATCTCCCACCACCTGTCAGGGTAGGTAATCCAAGATCAAGGGCGATAATTCAGGCTTAAGTGTATTCTGCAATACTTATAGTATATTATCAGGCAATGCAACACTTGTGGAGCAGTTGACCTCTCCCATATTTTCATTTGCATAATTACAAAGTAAACTGCATTAACTCTCGGTAATAGAAATTTATTATGAGAAGAGTCTTCCAGGAAAATTTTAAACATGGAACTTGACATAAAGTATGACTAAGGTTCTAACAGTATGTTTCATCTAGAACCATATTTATCATATCCATATACATTTTTGAGTTGTTAAATTTTCTCAATTTTTCAGACATCAATGAGTGTGCAGACCCCAATCTCAATGACTGTGACCCCAACGCCAAGTGTTATAACCTGGAGGGAACTTTTGAGTGCCGCTGTAAGCGTGGATTCAGAGGAGATGGCAAAACGTGTGAATGTAAGTACCAGTAATTGAGACACTTCCACATATTAATTGACAAATACCCAATGAAAAAGGAAATTTTTTTATAATTTCAAAAATGAAACAATAGAAAATGCATATCCATATTCTGAAATTTGACAATGTAAGGTTTTAGATATCTTGGATTTAGCAATGTTCACCAATATCAGTATTTCCCTACTTTAGCTGTTGGTCTGTGCTCCTGTTTTGGTGACCCCCACTGTATCTCCTTTGATCAGAAGTGGCTCCATTTCCAGGGAGACTGCCAGTACGTCATGTCACAGGACGGTTGTCACGGGACCAGCCCCACCTACCAGGTCCTGACCACCCACTGGAACCAGGACCGCCCCGGAGTCAATCACGTCTCCTGGGTCAAATCTGTCACCGTCAAACTACCGGGATATGTAAGAAATTACATTATATGTGTATTTTTGTCTTACTGTCAAATCACAAACCAATAACTTAAACGTATCCACTAAAAATACCTCTCACAAGTAATAATCAAAGCACTATAGTAAGATCTTTTGCTTAATAAAATAAAATTTTAGCACATGTACTACAAAATATTTTGAACAAATTTATATTGAAAAAAAAGAGTGAAAGGTTTACCGTGTGCAAAAATAAGGCTTCTTTATTTCCTAAGAATATGACAAATCATCATGATCATAGCAATTACATAAAGATGTTGAACTTGTACTGGCAGAACCAAGCGAAATCTTTTACAGATTTTACATTGAGTAAATTTATATCTTTCAGACAGTAGAGCTGTTACAGAACCATGAAGTGAGAGTAAATCAGCTGAAGAGAACACTGCCTTATAAACCAGAAGGGAGGTTACTCATCAGACGTTATGGAAGCTGGGTGGTAAGCTACCTTAATGCATCAATTCCAATAATCCTTTATTAGAATGAGGAGAAATATGATGATATTGTTAAGTATTTTCCTTTTCAGACATATGAAGAGTAACTGTATATCATTTATATACTTCATGCAAATTGATTTCAGACATTATCTAAGAAATTTATTGAGAGCTATGTAAATATGTACAAGTTAATGGTTGTATAACAGGAGGTGTACAGTGAGCTAGGAGTGCAGGTGAACTGGGATGGATTCCAGGCCGTGGAGATCCAGGTTACCAAGAGTTACCAGAACCAGACCTGTGGACTGTGTGGAGACTACAACCAGAATCCGGACGATGACTGGAGGCTCGGACCAGCCTGTGATGTCACAGGAGATATTGTAAGTAGTCAGTGGAGGGACTGTGGGGAGGTGTCATCTCTTTTAAAAGAAGAACATGTACTAAGGACATATTGAAATAATTTAACAGCAGTTTGATATTGTTAGATTTTATGAGGGAAACAGTTACATGCAGTCATAAAGAAATACATGGTACAAGTTAAGAAATGTATTACAGGATCTAATGTTGTTGGGAATGTCATTATTTCTTTCTTGGCTTATAATCTTTAAGTAATATTCTGCAAAGTAAAAGACAATTTTAAGGGCATTAGAAAATTATATACATTGTGTTTCCTTAAAAAAAATTATCAATCTATTGTGCAAAGCTAAAAATAAACTCATAATAATATCAGTTGTTTTTTGAAGAAGAAAAAAGTATTCATATGACATTAATATAAAGTATTAACAACAGTTTTGTTCCATTATTGTAGACAACTAACTTTAATAAGTTTGGTAACTCCTACGTGGTGAAGAGTTACGCTGACAGTAATCCACAGTGTACGTTTGACTGCTACTCCCCACCAGAAGAACCCGAGTGTCAGGAAACGGACCGACAAATCGCCGAGTACTACTGTAACCAAGTGTTTGATCTCAATGGAAAACTGAAGGTATGGAGGAAGAAATAATTGATTAAAGTATAATCTTCAAGCAAGGAAATACTCAATGGTGGAAAATTGGTGTAAAATTAATTGTACAAAAAATTATTAAGTATTATTGATCAAGAGAATTAAGGTGAAAATTTTATTCAAACTGAAGTTGTACATTTATGGTCCAGAAAATCATGATGCTGTGTATATTGACAACTGATAAACCTGTATACATTTGCAGTCCTGTTTAACAAGAATGGAGACAGCTGATTTTGAGCAGTACAAAACTTCCTGTGTTTATGATGTATGCTGGGTCAAGGACAGTATCTGTATGATTGCCAGTCAGCTGGTCAAGGATTGTCAGAACAACTACGGCCTTAACCTCACCGACTGGAGATCACCTAAACTCTGTGGTAAGTTGGTTAGAAACACACCTTACTGGTTAATCAGTAAATTTGAATTTATTAAAATTAATTAGAACAAATTGATGAAATTTTAAAAGTAAGGGTTGTAGCAGATTTTTATTTGCATTTGATGGTTATAAACTAATTGGATATTTTTTATTGCATAAAATACTTTCATTTTAGTTGAGTCTTTAATTTTTTACGGTAATCCTTAGTTTAGAAATCCATTTATTTAGGTTAGCCGTCTTAATTTTACACAATAATTTTTTTTTTCTTCAGAGAAATCTTGTGAGGAGAACATGGAGTATTTGACATGTGCCAAGTCAGATCGTATGAAGACCTGCGCAGATGTGATGGGGTCCGTATCTATCCCCACCCAGGATCTGTGTCAGGAGGGGTGCTACTGTAAGGAGGGGATGGTGCTGGACGGGGACAGGTGTGTGGAGGAGAAAGACTGTGGCTGTAACTACAAAGGGGAATACTACACAGTGGGTGGATCTAAGTTCTTTTTTTTATAATCTACAATTCTTTTACTTTTTTTTAGTTTGCCTAGATGGTACACTACAAAATTGCTCTTGCAATGCAACATTTTAATCTTGTGTTTTTGTTGATGGAAATGCTAAGTACCTATAGAAATTGATGGTGCTGAGGGCTGTACTGTTACCATGGTGTGTAATGAGGAAACTATGTTACTTTGTTCATTTTTGTTTGTGTTTTTTTTTCTCTCTTCCCTCTTTTACTGTCACACTTGTTGCCTCCTGTAAATGTAGGAGAGGTATCTACGGCTGTCACTGTAACTACATGTACCGCGGAGACGGACAGAACTGTACTTGTGAGTAGGATTCAGTTATACAAGGGAAATTACTTCTCTAGTTCCTTGAATTGTTGAAAAAGAGATTACAGTCACAGGATGAAAAGCCAGGTTTCCCTGTGGAAACATATGGCAATCGTGACATCAGTAGTTTCCATATAGTTTCCATTTTATGGAAACCACAGAGTGGTTTCCACATAGATTCCAGACATGGAAACAATTAACCTGTGGTTTCCTGCAAGTTTCCTAGTATCAAACATGTTATGATAAGTGAAGTGTTTCTGGTTTTGTGTGATTTTTGCTGATATTATAATGAAATTGTCATTTGAGACATTGCTGCCTGACACTAGATTGCTCTGTACAAATTCTCGTTAATTTAAAAACTTGTATGGATAATTATTTACAATGTGGAAACGCAAAGAAGCAAGATTAATTTTTTTTATTTTATACAATTGACAGATGACCCGTGTGGTAACAATCCGTGCGGTGCTGATCTGACCTGTTTTTTTTATCTACTGTTTTTTATAATGATTTTGTGGTAACAATCCGTGAGAGATTTGACCTGTTTTTTTTATCTACTGTTTTTTACAGATGACCCGTGTGGTAACAATCCGTGTGGTGCTAATCTGACCTGTTTTTTTATCTACTGTTTTTTACAGATGACCCATGTGGTAACAATCCTTGTGGTGCTGATCAGGCATGCGTGGTGACTGACACTGGTTTTGTGTGTGAGTGTAAGATGGGTTACCAAGGAGACTGCAACAACTGTGAAGGTCAGTAGTTTTAACTCTTAAAAAGACTACAAAATACAGACTAAATTACCAGAGAACTGCTTACTTGTATGTAAAAGGGTATTAGTGTAAAGGTGGAAACAATAATGGCATTGAATCATTGATGAATGAATAATAATCATTTGAGTATCTAATCATCTTTTTTATACTTGCTGAAGAGCCTTTTAAATATTAATTAGTAAAGTATCAAAGTTGCTTTTGCCAAATTTTTAAGATAAGGAATCAGGAAAATTCAATTTAACAACATAAATCAAATTAGCACGCATCGTGAAGAAATGAATAACGTGTCCGTAGTGTCAAAAAAAAAAAAAATTTTTAAAAAAGAGCCATGAGTGCATTATTTTCTATGTTTTAGGATATAATTTAATATTGATATCTCCTTTCAGATATTGATGAATGTGCTACACGTACAGACAAATGTCCAGATAATTCCCGCTGTATCAACACCCCAGGGTCCTACAGATGTGAGTGCTGGTCAGGATTTACCAAGACTGGGGACATCTGTGAAGGTATACATCTACCTCTACTGACATTTTAAACTTTTTTTCATTTTGGTCTATATGTACATGTATTATATGATCAACTTGGCTGTTTTCTAGGCTGTTAAGATCAATACAGTATAAAGGGGAGATAGGATTAATTAATTGGTGTATGACTGTTGACTAAAGACTCATTTCACTGTTATGGTTCATGTGCCACTTGTTCGGAATGCATTTTGGAAAATTTGAAAATCTCTCTTTGTCAAAGGTCAATCTTACTTCTTGTATGAAATATTTTTGAGGAATCTGAAGACATGTTATGTTTTCTTATTGATTAAAGTGAACAATTGCATAAACCTTTTAAATTTTACTTCATTGTATACTTATTGTAGAAGTACTTTTTTCCGCATGGTATTAATTTACGCTATGTACGCGGTCACAAACTTTCCGCAGAAATTTGTCCAAGCATACTTAATATAAATATAAGGCATATAGTGACAATCTAGAAAATCCGCATAATTTTCTACCCACGGATTAAACAGATATTGAGATTCCGCGGAATTATGACCCTGTGGAAAAAAGTACATCTACAGTATATTGATATATAAATAATATTAATATCTTCAATAAAATCTTTTAAGAGAAATAAAAATAAAATAAATTTCTTTTATTGAAATTATTAAGGCCATAATAGATAAATTGCTAGATTCTCATCCGAATTTTTTTAAAAATCGAGGCGGGGGTTTTATTTTTTCAATTTTGCAGATTTTTTATTGACCTGGTCAATCGGTGTAATTTTATCTACAATACCCGAATAAAAGTCATAGTAAAGGTTCAATTATCTCTTACTTCACATCATCACCAATCTTTTTCAACCAATGACCCTTGTTTAAAATATATACGCATGTATTACAGCAATTGCAATATCTTTTCAGCTGTCAAAATCATGTCGACTTTCACAGGATTTAAAACGAAAGTAGAATGGTAGATAAATATCCATCCCGATCAGAATTAAGACGAAGAAAAACAGAAATTAAAAAAATCGAGGCGGGGGTATAAAATCGGGGCGGGCGGGGATGAGAATCTAGGAATATCTTTATTATGGCCTAAACAGAGTTTTAATTACATGTAACATTTACCATCTGTGAATTTAAATATCATTACAGATATAGATGAATGCAAGATTTCCAGCCTGAATAAGTGTAACTCCTCCACTAAGTGCTTCAACCGTCCAGGAGGCTATCACTGTGAACCATGTGATGGTAAGACTGCATGTGGGTTAGTTAGATAGCCCATGGTATGGGAAGACTGGTCATTTTATAAGATTGCCAGGGTAATAGTAAAATTGACCCTGAGATGGTAAGATTGCACATCTGATGGTGTGGAAGTCAAGGTGATGGAAGCCCATCTAATATCGATGTTTCCCAGAAGGTTTCTTAATATTTTAATATATTTTAATTTATAGCTCTATAATTGACATCAAACATTTATAAGTTGTAAATTAGAATTGTTGAAGTAATGGACTTTAATATGGAGAGGACAGAAACTATATCTTCAGGTATATAATTATCAGGTGAGAATGGTGACTAAAAAGAGTTTTGTGGCTCATGGTCCTCTTAATTTCAATACCAGACATGTATTTTACATGTATATATCACTTTTTATTAAATCTTATTTCACTGTATTTTCATTCTTTTTCAGATACATCAGCTGTTAAATGCTGTGCCTGTTACGGATATAGATGTAATAAACCAGGGAAAGTAGGTTTACTTGTAATTTTACATGGATTTAATTGCTGAAAACATCAGTGTATTTCATAATCTTTGTCAAAAAATTCTCTCAAACTGGAAAAAAATTGTCTCCTTGATGAATGAATGGTTCGTCAGAATCAAGACTGAAGTATTGATGACACTTTAAAATAGAATCATTTTGTATCAACTGTGATACTGATTTTATAATTCTTTTCTGTTTACATGTACATGTATATAGAGGAAAATTTACATGTATTATTTTATCCCAGGTATGTGGTACGGATGGTAAGACTTACAATTCAGAGAAGGACCTAATTGTGGAGGCCTGCGAAACTGGACAGAGTGGATATAATGGACTGAGAGTGGACTACAAAGGACCATGTATAGGTATAAACAAACATGAATCTGCTCAATAGTTGTTTTGTTAAAATATTGTGGTAGATCTGATTCACACATTTTTTTTCTAAGCTTATTTTCTAAAGAGAAATGAGATACCTGTAAGTAAGAGTACATGTAATAATGATAGACACAGTGATATGAATTAATTTTGTGCTGTTAACTTTTAGATGCATGTCAGGACCAGTGTCCTGAATGGCAGAACTGTCGTATGGATGAGAACGGTAGACCAACCTGTGAATGTGAGCCGTGCAGTGCTGAGGAAACACAGCCAGAGAGTCGTAAGTACATTGTAGTGGATTATGTAGAGAGTTTGTAATGTAGCTGTTAAAATTTGTCTTTTCTGGGCACCAATTGGCACATACATCGGACACCAAAAAATGTGTTGAATGCAAAGGTTTAAAACTGAACAGACAGTAGTAAAAGTACATATACATAACAGTAGTATACGTCCTGAAAGCATTTAATTAATGCATAAAAAGATTTATGATATATGGGTCACAAGAAATTGCTATTTTTAATCAAAGTAGAAGATATTGTATGCTTGTTTATTAATTCTTGTCTGATTTATAATACAGACTTCAATTTAAAAATTTACTATAAATAATGTTAAATTCTGACTTGCTGTAAGACTAAACTTCAGGGTTGGTTATCTAATTATTTGCTGATAAATACAAAAAAAACCATAAAGATTTAAAACAAAAAAAAACAGTTCTGTACAATTTCTGTCAACACAGTAGAGTAATTTGTGTTTTGTGTTTGCAGCAAAAGTCTGCAGCAATATGCTGGATTTATACCCCAACATGTGTGTGTTTAAGAAGGTCATGTGTATGCTGGACTTGGAACATGTGTCTCTGAATTCAACAACTCCATGCTATGACAAATCTGGAGGTATACTGAATTTTCAAAATTAAAAAAAATATTTCTGTTTTGTTTTTATAAAGGTCCTAAATAACAATCAATTATAGTATTTCTGTTTATTGGCAGGTAAAATGTTGTACTTTATTTATATACTAATGTGAACTTTTTTGTTTGCAGAACCAATGACCTCAGACTGGTCCCCATGGAGTCCCTGCAGTGTGACCTGTGGGAGGGGGACCCAGATCAGAACTCGTAAACCAAACCGTGATTTTGATGCTTTCCTTGCTGGCAAATATCCACTGGAGGACGTCAAAAAATGCTACAAAGACCCATGTCCTGATGGTTAGTCTAAAGTGAAATCTTAATTATTTTTGAAGCTTTTTTTCTATTTGTTTCATGAATATTTATCATTAAACATGTTAAATATTTTCGCAATTTAGGAATTTACATGTGTGAAAATATCTCAGAATGACATTAAATTGAAGAAGCAAGATAAGAGCATAATAACTATAAGGCACTTGTTTATTTAATTTTTTCCTTATTTAGGACCTTGTTATGACTTCAACTGTACGCTGTCATCGGAGGAGTGTGTAGTGATTGCCGACGCAGCTAAATGTCAGTGTCCCGAGTGTAGTGATATGGAGGAAGATGAAGTGTGTGCCACCGTGGGAACCAATAAAACAACGTACAAGAACCCATGTGAGGCCCAGCAAGACGCCTGTAATAAGAGTGTTCCTCTGGACATACTCAATGTAGGAGAATGTGGAGGTAAAAAAAAAAATCAAGAAAAACGAAGCATTAATGATTTATTTACCAACTATATAGAATAATCACCTGATCAGTTATTGCAACAACAGTGTTTGTTAAGTTATTCTTTTAAACTGCTAATCTGACAATTATTTGTCTAATACTGTAAATGTTGAGTTTATAGATTAATGATTTGAAAATATTGACATAACAGATTAATGACTAATTGTTTCCACTTTTGGCTCACCAATTTCCTCACCGATGTGAAGGGGAAATAAAAAATACTTCTTTAGAATATACAGTAAAAGTCATTTAGTACGAACTTGGATATTGCAAATTCAGGTATATAGCGAAAAAATCTTGAATCCCCTATAAATTTAATGGATCCTTATACAGATATAACAAATTACGGATATAGCAAAGTAATTTCATAGGTCCCAGTGACTGCATTATACATGTAACCGAGTTTAAATTATCCTTCATTATTTTTTTGTCATTATAGTGGAGCCTCTAAACTGTACACGAATGCCACACCTGATTACAATTACCAGTGATGATGGCTGTGTCTCCAGTTCCAAGATAAACGTAGCCAAGTGTGATGGTGGCTGTGGGAAATATTCCACCCTGTGTTGTGACAAGGCAGTCACCAGTAAAGAGGATGTAGCTCTCATCTGTCCAGACAACAGTGTCAAACATCAAAAGGTAGGACAGTAGGGCTGTCACGGTTCCAAAATTTTTCGGGTTGGGTCGGTTCTGATTTTTTTAGGTTCGGTTTCGGGTTTGTCGGGTCGGGTAGGTAATGGAAGAAAAGCTCATGATTTGTATTATTTTCAACAACAAAAAGAATATTTTCATTTAATCTTAGAAATTGCAACATTATAACCAGTTTAAAGTAGCCTCCTGACTAGACAACAATTGTACCAAATTATTGAAATCACCTTATAATGACAATGTACTAACCAATCTCTTGTTCTTGGTGCCATTTTTATAGTAAAATCTACTCTATTATACAAATCGGAACCGAACCGAATTCTGGAAAAACGGAACCATACCCGACCCGAATTTGAAATTGTTCCGCAGTTCAGGGTCATTTCGGGTACCCGTGATAGCCCTATAGGACAGGTCTATTTGTTCATCCATCAGGTGCCCTATTGAATCCCTAGGCCAGTCTGTCCCTCCATCCATCAGGTGCCCTATTGAATCCCTGGGCCAGTCTGTCCCTCCGTCCATCAGGTGCCTTATACAATCACTGGGTTAGTCTGTCACTTCATTCATCACATGCCTTATAGGATTTAATTTTTGAGTATTAACTCAACTCCTCCTAAGCCCTTTGAATGAAATTCAGTGGAACTTCCAGAGAATCCTATTTACATACTGCCAAGCAATGCACTTTGCCATTACCATATGGGAGCAGGGGGTATCTTTTTTTTTAAGCTTAGTGCTTGCCGTGCCTCTAGTTATTTTCAAAACAAGTACTGAGTATACTGCAGTTTGGAGTATGTTAAACAAGACCAGATAAGAACGTTGAAAGTCAATTTTATTGAAATCATGATTTTTTTTAATTATACTTAATGAAAATCCTTTTTAGCATCAGATATGTCTTTGTAAAATTCTATGAATATGAATATTTTTTTATAGGTGGATGTCATAGTGGAATGCAAGTGTAAACCAGCCCCTAAACCAGCACCTTAACATGGAGGATACATGAATTCACCTTCATTTTACCTTTTTGTCACAAAACTTTTTCTGTGCTATAAAATTTACCTAAAACACTCTAAATTATAAATATTTTAGTTGACTGTGTTTTGCACAAAAAAGGTTTAAATCCTTTCACCAGAACTTGTAAATTATTTTATGGTTGACTTATCAGCTGTTCTGTTCCTGTGTATATTTTTTTTTTTACATGAGATTCAGCCATTTATTGGTGACTTGAAATTCAAAAGCATTTTTTTTTATTTCTCTTTCTGTTGGTGGTATACAGAAATTAAGATTATAGAACTTTGGTTGAAGGGAAAGATCAAGTAATTATAAATTTGGTTGTTTTTTTGTACTTAAGTCCATTGCAACTTTATTATGAAAATTCAGTTTATCAAAAAATTACATTATGTTAATAACTTTTCTATTTTTCATACAAAAAAAAAATGGAATCAGAATTTTTTAAACCATCAGATATGGAATTCTGCTTTTAAAAAACAGTACATTCAGCATAATGGAAAGTTATCATAATCCTGCAATTACTGTTATTTTCTTTTATCTCTTATTCCTTTATTTCTATGAAAAGAATACAATGTACCAGAAAAGTGCCAGAGTAGTATTTGAATCTGTGATTAATGAGTGCTGAGTACTTACATGTGTCTATTTCAATGTATTTCAAGGGCAACTAAATTGTTTTCATTCTGTTACGAAATGATGTTACGATACTACATTGTAGCTAGATGTTAATTGTTAAATATTGCTTTACGAATTTCACTGTCCTATTTCTATATTTGTTATTACAAATAAACAAAATCTTAGAGTATTTTAGTTGTTTATACTGCATTTTGATTTTCAGGAAGGAGCAAGGTTTTCAATTTTTGGTAGTTCTTTTTATATGGGATCTTAAGTATTTTAGTACAATTTTTTAAAACAACATTTTTTTGATAAATGGGATGACTTTGATTTTCAGTCATCAACCTCCCCTTCTT
Source organism: Saccostrea cuccullata (assembly GCF_032062105.1). Classification (NCBI taxonomy): domain Eukaryota; kingdom Metazoa; phylum Mollusca; class Bivalvia; order Ostreida; family Ostreidae; genus Saccostrea; species Saccostrea cuccullata. The sequence goes on along the minus strand of NW_026933264.1, from coordinate 348,506 downwards.
ATGCAGCAATACATGTATACCTTTACCACCTGCATAAGGGGCTTATATCTCTCAGTTTATTTGATATAAAAGAGCTTGCTCTACATACTTGTATGAGTAATTTCTAAAGTGAGTTAAGTTAGTGACAAATAAGATGATGAAACAAAAATATTAACAGTTTCATCTTTAGTTATTTTGTAAGTTCTATGACTGACACAATGATCTTGTCAGCAAATACAATCTATCATCAAGTCAAATGCTGTGACATTTTTCATTTTAATTGTTAGGCCATTATTTACACACTGACTTTTCAGAGGATTTTTCTGTTTTTCCCCAATCATGACAAGAAGCACATGGCAGATGTGACTGGTCCACAGGGGATGCTCACTCCTCCATGCGATGGCACCTGATCCCACCTGTAATGTTTCAGAGGTCCATGTTTGCTTTGCTCCCTATTTGTTTTGTTTAATGGATTTTTTAGGTTGAACACTGTTCGTTATCTCCATATATTTCATTTGAATGAAAGTATTCAATGTGCATTGACCATATTTTGTACCTAATTGAATTGTCCGATATTTTAATTATAGGAAGTTCAAGGTGTTATCAAATCAAAATACTCTGCCCAGGCAAGTAATTTATAAAATACCATCATGCCTTGTCTGTTTTTAGACAATTTTCATAAGTTTTTTCCCCCTTTTTATACGCCCGTCTTAAGACGGGACGTATTATGTTATAGGCTTCATGTCCGTCCGTCTGTCCATTCCTGTCCATTCCTGTCCAGCTCATAACTTGAATACTATTAGGCCTAGGATTATGAAACTTTGTCAACTTATACTTCTTGGGTAGACGGTGTGTCGCGCACAAAAAGTAGGTCGCTGTGACCTTTAATAAAGATGCTATAGCCAAATATGGAAAAATCCTGTCCGGCTCATAACTAGAAAACTATTAGACCTAGAGCTTTCAAACTTGGCAAACGTATACATCTAAAGTAGAAGGTGTGTCGCGGCCTATTTCAAGGTCACTGTGACCTTTAATTAAAGTGAATTTTTTTAAAAAACTAAGTCTTTTAAATTCTAAATTTCATAATCCTAAAAAATGTAAAAATATAGTTGTATGCTTATTAAAAAACGTTAAATTAAGTAAAAACTTATTTTTTCATTATATACTTTACAGCAATCTGTAACAAATGTTTATGCTTTGAGAGGAATTCAGTTTGTCCCATGGGCTTAATTATCAAGCACTGGTCAAGAAGAATTTTGATAGCAGAAATTTGCATGTCAAATTAGAGAGAAATTAATGAGTTTATTGTCAGGAGCTAAGAGCATCTCTAGATTTGATGCAGATGTTATCTTAATTTATCTCTTGGGAGTTGGGCAAAAAGAAATGGCCTCATAGTTGCTTGTGCTAATTAAGAGTTCTTGATGGCTAGTCCAGATAAAGATCTTTCAATTGATGTAATGTAATTAAAACAAATTGATGTTTTAGAGTATGATTAAAACTAAATTAGTATTGTATAATATGATTAAAACTAATTATATATGTGTTCATTGAAAAAAAAAATTATATTTCAATTTTTATATATTTGCAACAAAGATGCTATAGCAAAATATGGAAAAATCTTGTCTGGCTCATAACTAGAAAACTATTAGACCTAGAGCTTTCAAACTTGGCAAAAGTATACATCTAAAGTAGAAGGTGTGTCACGGCCTATTTCAAGGTCACTGTGACTTTTAATTAAAGTGAATTTTAAAAAAAACTATGTCTTTTAAATTCTAAATTTTATAATCCTAAAAAATGTAAAAATAAAGTTGTATCCTTATTAAAAAACGTTAAATTAAGTAAAAACTTATTTTTTCATTAGAATTTTGATAGCAGAAACTTGCATGTCAAATTAGAGAGAAATTAATGAGTTTATTGTCAGGAGCTAAGAGCGTCTCTAGATCTGATGCAGCTGTTGTCTTAATTTATCTCTTGGGAGTTGGGCAAAAAGATGCTTGTGTTAATTAAGAGTTCTTGATGGCTAGTCCAGATAAATATCTTTCAATTGATGTTCTAGTGTATGATTAAAACTAAATTAGTATTGTATAATATGATTAAAAGTTTAAAACTAATTATACATGTGTTCATTGAAAAAAAAAAATTATATTTCAATTTTTATATAGTTGCGACAAATTGCAGTCATGTCTCACTAGTATTATTTGTTATAATCAATCCCTACACTGTAAGTCTCTTAGAGATGTATAATAAGAAATGGAAATTAGATAATTGAAATCTGTGTCAATCTGTTAATCAAGGCTACCTGATTTTCTTGCATCCTAACCAATGTATGATTATTGAACAATATTTGACGGGCGTATCATGCTGTGGCGGGGCACTTTATTTTCTCATGTAAAGCTTTGTCCCCTATTGTTGCCCTCTACATTTTAAACATATGTGACTGCTGGAGAGCATGATTTGAATGAACTACATGTAGATTTATTGTAGAATATACACCATGTATCCAAGGATGCTTCCATATCATGGCAAATCACGGCTTTGCTGTTCTTTAAAAGAATTAAGACTTTATCAGAATTTTCTATGGTGTCCCGAAAGGGCCATTGCAAAAGTGTATTAGCGCGTTAGAAACAACACGCAAATGCATTAATGACAATGCGCTAGCACGTTAATGTCAACGCGCTAGCGCGTTATGACAAAGAGTTGTGTGTTAGCGTGAAGAAGTTATGAACAACGCGCTAGCGCGTTGTCATTAACGTGCTAGCGCGTTGACATTAATTCGCTTGCGTGTTGTATTCTAACAACACGCAAGCGCATTAATGACAACACGCTAGCGCGTTAATAAAAATAGCCTATGGTTGTATTCTTGTTTTGTTGTATTCTTGTATTTTTGTATTCGTGTATTGTTGTATTATTACAACACGCAAGCACGTTAATGACAACACGCTAGCGCATTGTTCACATTAACGCGCTAGCGTGTTGTTGTTAATGTGCTATCGCGTTGACATTAACGCGCTAGCGTATTGTCAATAATGCGCTTGCGTGTTGTTTCTAACGCGCTAACACACTTCTGCAATGGCCCTATCAGGACACCATACTTTTCTCTATATATATTCCTATGTAAAATGTAATCCCCTTCGGTACTCTAGATCTTATCTGCCCGCTTTGAATTTGACCTAGGAGTTTAGCACTTAAAAACAAGAAATGTTTGTAAAACATGCCTTATGCCCCCTCCCCCAAACTATTGGGATTTTTCTAAGTCCAAGTTGCATAACACTATCCAAAATTGCTCGATCGTACCCAAAACCGAACTTTACCTATTCTTATTTATCTGTATACCATATTTCATTTCAATGTGTGCAACCTCTGCGAAGGAAATGAACGGAAACTGATAGTGTATCGACAGACAGCAGCAAGTCAATATGCCCTCCCTTCTTCAAAGGTGGGGGGGGGGGGGATAAAAATTCACCTTGTCACATCTGTTGAACAGTTGTTGCCTGCAGGGCATTCATATGGTACAGGTATAATGCATTGAGATAGTTCCTTTGATTTTTTGGGGTAAAACATTTTTGATCTCTCGACCTTCAGTTTGAATTGTATTTGAACCATTCTATACTTCACAATTTCAGCTGCAATAAGAAAGGGGGGGGGGTATGTTGTATAAACATATCTCGTTATATACCATCGCCTTCCTTGCTCCAAAAACCTAAGCCTGTGGAAAGTCCTTTTTTCCTAAATCTTTATTCCATGCGATTCATTTCCCTTTTCTATTTAGTGTCACTATGCAATAGCAGATTAGCAAACATCAAAAATTGAAATATATGTAACTGAAAAACGATGAAGTGAAGTTTGGAAATGCATATGTTTTATTGATAAGTGTTTGATCCTGCGGAATATAAATTGATTATTAATTTATTATATATAATTATTGAAAATTAAAGATATATGGCTTAGCTGAGCTAAAAAAAAAAATAAAAATAAAAATACGAGATCGAGTGTACAGATTTACATGATGTGTGCAATATTTATGTTCAAATTAAAGTTTTCGCCGATTTTGAAATTAAATATCTCCACGTTTCTATGGTTAAATTGGCATTATAAACTGTGTCTGATATTTAATTCCGAGTCGGAAATAAATCGGTTATAATTGTTTTAAATTTCGGATATCTATGAAAAGCGATTGATTTATACTGTGTTATTTACAGGAAAGTACTATCTTTATTTTAAAAAAAAGTATCAAAACAAATAGATTCTAATTTTTTTAATAATCAATAATACGCTATATAATGATTTTAAATTGCTCCACAGAGAAGTAATAGTGATGCTAAATAAGAAAAAGAAAATATATTTTTTAATTAAAGAGGGTTGGAGAAAGAGGAATGAAAATGTTTGTAAGATGTTAGGTATTCCTGTAAAGTCTAAATATAAGTTTAATGAAAATGCAAAGCAAATGTACGTAGAACTTTAACACTTTTTTTATTATTAATCTAAATTCATGAAATAATTTATGATGAAAATATTCGAACAGTACAGCTTTCAATAACCATAAACACCTCGGCCACAATACAAGCAATCATTGCAAGGACAGCAAAGGCAAAAGACACGTGTAAATGGCCGCCTGGTACAACTGTTTGGATTAGAGACAAACCTCCGGCGACTCCAGCTATTATCATAAGAAGGAAACAGACTGTAAAAAAAGAAAGAATTTCTTATAAATCAAGAGGGAAAACAGAACATAATCCTCGCAAAAGAAAAAAGTGAAATATTATATACCCCCCCCCCCCCAAAGCAATTATAATATATATAGTGAGAAACACAAGTTTTACCAAAATTATACAATAATCTCTCTTTGATTTCCCAAACTAAGTACATGTAATGTTTTATGAAATCATACAAATATCTATTTAAAAAATATGAAAAATCATTCGAATCTGTTAACTTTTGAAAATCGACTTGGAAGTAGGCGGGAGAACAATACTATCGTTCGTAGCTCATGGTCTTGAATTTTAGAATTTCTTCAGCTGACAAGCTTGTCACATACCTGCAGCAGCATTGGCAATCATGCTCGCTCTTAATGGGAATTTCTTATCTTTTAGCCGGAACATTTTCAGTCCCAGTGTAACAACTGCTGTGATTAATAGAAGCAGCACAGTGACCACAATAGCTTGTAAAAACCGCAACAAGCCTGGAAGACAACGGAAAGAACGAAGTTAGGAGATTTATAATTCTAAGAGGAAAAATACAACTCAAAGATCGCATGGTTTTCATTAATACGATGGCACAGCTTTTTAAATAGTTCAGTACAACTCGGTTAAACAGAAAAGTCATGTTGACCTTTGGAATAACTTTGCTATGCCCGTAACTCGCTTTATCCGTATATATATATATATTTTAGTTTCATTGTGCGTGATAAAACTTCAAAAAGTAAACAAGCAAATTCAGAGAATTGTGGTCCCCCGCTTTCGGTGTCTTTGTGGGTGAGATGTCATTTTTTAGGACACATTGTCTCAAATATGAACGCCCTATCATATGTCATTTAGACATTATCACTTAAGTTGATTTTTTTTAAAAATAAGGTCAGTCGTGAAGGTCAAGGTCAATGGGTCACAAATCATAGCATGCTTGGAATTATATTGTCACAGGTAATGCACGTGTCAAATATGAAAGCCATATTTGTTATCAATATAAGGAACAAGATGTGTTTGTGAAACACTGTATGGCAACATAGCGAAGATTAAACTTTTCTTAAATGCAAATTAAATAAAAGTTTTTGATATCCAATGATATCGAAGGTCAAGGTCAATAGGTCAAGGTTATTGGTATCCAATGAAAGGTCTTGCTACAAAAAATACATATGTGAAATATAAAAGTCCTAGTATCTACCATTCAAAAGTTATGGCCACAAAGTAAAAGTTTGGATTTTTGTGCAAAAGTGGGTCAAACTCCAAGGTCAAGGTCAAAAGGTCAAATCTGGTGGTACCAAAAGAAAGGTCTTTTAACAAGAAATACACCTATGAAATATGAAAGTCATAGCTCCACTTAAGGTACACCAATCCCCAGGTTCTGAAAATCAAACATTGACTGATTGAATATGCTCACAAAAATGTCTCTGAATTTTCAAAGTACAGTGTAATGTGTTTCTACCCACAATAATTCTTCAAAATTCATCTTTCAAGTTAATCATATTGTATAGAAAAAATTAGTAAATCTCAAATATATTTTCAAAAAATGCGAATAAAACACTTGCTATGCATTTTCCAATTCAAATTTGATCAATTAACACATTTTAAAAATAAAAATTATAGGTATCCAGGCTTTTGAAGAAATTCCACAATTTTTATACATATAATGTACTTTATTTTCTTTTATTTACTTCGATCATTTTACAATGCAAACTGTATAAAGATTCTCCTGTCATTGTGAAGCACCATAAATCACTTCTAATTTCATATCATGTTGATAAACATTGGTATCTATGGTTAGATTAAAATGAACATCAATTTCTTGATGTATGTAATTTTAAAATGCTTTTACGGGGTAAAAATTTCGAATTTTTATTAGACCTTTCTGAGAACTTCAAAGAACCTTGCAGCACGTTGAGAGGTATATAATGAAAATTGTTGCATGAAAAGATTAATTTTTAAGTTTCATTTTTAGACTTTTTGAATTAAATTATAAATTAAAGACTTGTCCTTCCTGGCTGAGGGTCGGAGTCCCTTAATCGAAAGTTATGGGCAAGGTTAAAGTTTTTTGTGACGGACGGACAGACTAACAGACCGAGGGACAGACGAATGAGATTTAATGTCCCCTCGCTTTCGCGAAAGCGGGGGACAAACAAAATATCTGATTTTAAAATAAAGCTTAAGTGGTGCATCGATAGGCGTGGTTAAAAGAATTAAATATGGTGCGAGATAGAGAGAGACAGGAGTACCTAGTAGATAGGGCTTCTAGTACATGTGTACGTAAATCTACGGAATCAAGAGCCTGAATGTGTCAGATTTCTTTTGATTTCATAATCACGCAATTGGCTTGCGTAATGATTATATGCATGAATACCTTTTGTGTTTATGCAAATTATCAGGCAAGCCATTAATTGCAAAATTTTCGTAAGGATTTGTTATTAAGAATTCTAAATTTTATAATGCACATCAACGTTTCGTGAGTCTATATATTATAAAGTAGAGTAAAATTAGATTATAGTTTTATGTAGACTTCCAAAAACACTGTTACCATTTGTCGATAAAAGACATGGATATGTATACTCATATTCGGCCTTCAAACAAAGGCAAACAAAGTTATTTATTTATTTTCAAAACCTTTTTTTTAAACATTCAATGGAGATACTATATGATTTTACATATTTTTCGAGTTGGATCCTCTTGGTTTCTCCAACCAAATAACATACCATATTGCTAAGAATGATCTCGCGTTTCTTTTCCATTTTCATCGTATTTTTTCTGCCGCTCCTGCTAAAGCATGTTGAAAATTCAAGATATATATGCGAAGCATTTCTTGCCCTATACAGTCCGCTTTTTCCCCAAAATAATTAAAGCCATTACCCAAAGCTGCTATAAAACTGTTTGCAAGATTTTATTGAAAGAATTTATATCCAAAATGACGATAAAAATACCGAATACCAATGCAATCATACCTTTTTGTAATAGGCAGAATAAGTTCTACTAGTGGAGTCTGTTCTTGATTAATTTAGATCGTTTTTAGTAAAGCACGAAATATCAATGTTATAACTTTAAGTTTCTTACCTAAATTAAGCACCGTCAGGTAGGAGTAACTCAGGACGCTCGCACACCAGGTTTGATAATCAACGTCCCTGTACACATTTAGTTTGTTATCACAATAATTCCAGATACCAAGGCTGGTAAATTGATCTCCCTCAGATGCATATACCCAGTATGGGGATGCTAAAGCAATGAAGAATAACAAAAGAGCAACCGACAAAAATACGAATCCTGCCAGTAAATTTTTCGAGATGCCCGAAGAAGAAAGTCTGCAATGAAAATCAGAGAAAGTGAACATTTAGTAATAAGATGCATACAAACGTAAACAAACTTTAACTTAAAAAAAAAATTGCTACATTATACACGTATATTGAACCAGTCCCTCGGATGAGACCGTATAAGCTCTCCACCGGCAAGTGGTGGCGTCTCTCGAGACACGGAGGGACGTTGAACTCCATAAAAAAACGTATAATATATATATTGCTGTAACTAAAGACATATCGCCCTCGGTGCAAGATTTTAAAACAATGAAACTATATGCATATTTTTATTTGGTTGTCGGAGAGGTAGTCCGAAATATCTGACGTTTTCCAGGCCTTTTTACGATTTTGATATTTTTCAAGTGCGAGGAAAACGTCAGAGCCGGTGCCATTACCTGGCACGTAAAATATCAAAATCGTAAAAAAGCCTTGAAAACGTAAGATATTTCGGAGACTATTATTAGTTGAAATGTATCATAAATACCAGTGTTAACAAGATACGAAAAGGGCCAAAAATAGATCAAATACTTATCCAAATTTATTTTCATATCAGTAGCTATATGATATTTTGTGATTGGATAAATGTCTGCTTTACCTGTCCGGATTATTGGTTTGCATATTTATCATCTGTTCATCGATAAAAATTTTTTTTAACCTTTTTTTTTCTCCAGTGATTATAGCTCGGATATGTCAGGAATATCTAACGGTGGAAAAACACTAAGTGGAAACACCATGCAAAGTCCTATTTTTACATGTATAGGATAATTAATAAACAAAACACGTACACTTCTTTATTTAAAAGAATTATTACGCAATACCAAGCAACTCTCATAAGGGTAAAAACACGGTTAACTGCCCATGATTGATCGCTTAAAGGAGGATCTGTGACAATTTAAACTGATGAAGGGAATACCCCGGTACCCCTGGCATAATGCAGTCACAAGGTATCGATACGATCTGCATGATTTGCTTTGCTGGTCTGTAAAAATTCTCAAAGACTGGGTTTTAAAAAACGTACATTTTGGAGAGGCATGGAAAAATACATAGGGAAAAACTACACGAAAGGTTGGAAGGAACTGTCAAAACACTTTCATCATAGCTCTTTTCAAATATAGGAATTTTCAAGTAAAGGAAATTATAAAGATAATTAAAAGTACTTATGCACAGCCTCAAAAAGAGCTAGCCTCATTCCTGTCACAGGAATGAGGCTAGCTCTTTTTGAGAAGCATAATATATAAAAACTAAGAAACATTTTCAACAAAAAAAAATGTTTTATCCCGAGTTGCAAAAAGTATAATGCTATTATTATTTATATTAATAACATATACACAATAGAATGCGAAAGATTAATTGATTTATCATCTTGTGTATGTAAGAGGTTGGTTCTGCTAAAAAGGTTTGCTTTTCTCGTGATAACAAAGTTATTATAATATTCCTTTAATTGTTTATCACTTGAAGTATAAGTTACAACAAGAATCATCAACGCTTTTTTCTGATGTGCACAGCTCTCCATCGGCAAGTGATGGCATAGACCTCCATATGAGTGAAAAATTCTCGAGAGGGACGGTAAACTGTATACAAACAAACAAAGTTAACGCATATTGTTTGAAACTAGAGACAAATCGCTCCCAGTGCAAGACTTTAAAATCAATGAAACAATGCATCTTTTTATTTGATTGTCGTCGAAGTTGAAGCATAGAAAAAATATCATTGTTAAAAAGATACAAAAAGGTCCAAAAATACTCCATATACTATATCCAGATTTATTGCAGCCCGGAGGACCGGGCTGCTCTATACATATAAGTTTAAGTGTTGGTATATGGGGATTGAGGTGGGAGTAGTTATTCAGTATTAAAGATTTTCTAAACATTGAAAAGATGGTTAAACAGAAAGTTCTTTCCCTTTATAAATTACGAGATACATAATATATTTACTTCCATAATGTGAATCTGTAAAAATATATGTTTTTTCATATTTAATATATAAAGTTGTTTATCATTTATTATCGAAAAAACGACAGGTCCCTTTTTTAAGAACATCGAATTTTACTTCTCGCATAAAAACGTACTATGCACAGTTCAAGTTTTATATTCTAAAATTGAAAATTAAATACATTTTTGAATATAGGTGATGCATGTGTCTAACTAAATTTTATATTTTATGCAGCCAACATTTACTCGAGGAATTGAAGTTTAAAATGATATCGTTTTTGTTTGATAAGTTTTCCAAATATTCGCGACTATCGTCTCCATCAATTAGACGCATGCCTTTTCACGCATATCGAAGCAGTTTGATGATCAAGACTCATTTCCATAGTTTACTTTATACAATGAAGCGCATTGAAGTGGTAAAATTTCCCGTTTGAATGGAACGTTTTGAGCTATCTTTAGAACGTTGATTGTCATACAATGACACGCCCATTTCTTTAGAAAGTAAAAATCGGTCGAATGGTTCATTGGAATACCTGTAGAACAGGTATTCTAAAAATATAATATCCAATCAAATTCACGGCCTACATAAACACAGAGTACGCACGTGTTCGACCAATACATGTGTAAGGGAAACTCCAATAAACATGATAAATTCATAATTATGTACAAATTCGTTGCAATACGTGTTTTATAGAAGCTGGAACTCTCTAAATCTCTCTTATAACTTTAAAAATCTCCATTTCAGTGAAACTCATGTTGCTTTTCGCAAAGAGTGGGGTGTCCTAAAACATTACGACGAATATTTCTTGTACGTTTCTAAAGAAATGGGCGTGTCATTCTGTAATATTGACGTTTAAAACATGACTCAGAACGTTTCATCCAAACAGAAAATTTTACCACTTCAATGTGCTTCATTGTATATTTCCCGGGCGACAATTGATGGTAACATCAATGTTTTCTTGTTTTCATAGCAGTAGCTATAATATCTAATGAGTGGGTAAGCCTCTACGTTACCTGCCCGGATTATTGGTCTGCATATTTATCCTATGTTCATCAATAAAATTTATGTTTATATTTTTTTCTCCAGTGATCATATAGCCTAATGGTAGGGGATACGTCAGGAATATCTAATAGTGGAAAAACACGGTGTGGAAATGCCGAAATCCTATTTTTACATTTATAGGGTAATTAATAAAGAAAACATATACACTTCATTTAATTTACTACACAAGATCAAGCTATGCTCTATTAGGGCAAGATACCCCGGAACAAAAACACGGTCTACTGCCTATGTATCGATCGCTAGAAGGATGATCTGGGTCAATTTAAACTGATGAGGGGAATACCCAGGTACCGCGCGTATAGAGGAGTCAGAAGATATCGATACGATCTGCATGATTGCTTTGCTGGTCTGGAAAAATTCTCGAAGACTGGGATAAAAAAAAAAACCTGTAGGTCTACTCTTGAGAGACGCATGGAAAAATACAGATGGAAAAATTACACAAAAGGTTGGAGGGAAATGTTTGCAAAACATTTTCATCACTGGTGTGTTCAAATAGAGGACATTTCAAATAAAGAAAATTGCCAAAATAACTAAAAGTACTTATATCATATGAATGAGGATCTTTTTGAAAGGCCTTATACTGTATATGATAGCTGAGGAATATTTATAAAAAAGAATGTTTTATCCTTATTTAATAAAAAAAAAAAGGCAAATACTGTATTACTAACACTCCTCGTTGTATATATTCACTGTAGAATGCACGGAAGCGTAAAGATTTCTACACTTGATTACTATATTGAAATGAATGAATATCTTGCTTTTATCGATATTTTAAAATCAATATTTTTAACGTCAATATAGTACTTATAGCAATAAAATCAATCAAACAAAATAAGGTGCCTAAAATTATGTTAAAACATCTAAATACAATTCAAAATATGTGTATAAAAAGGAGTTATAACACTTTTTATGTTGATAAAATAATAAAATTAAAGACGATATACAAGTTATAGCTCAACAAGTGTAGAGACCTTTTCGCTTCCCTAAGAATATTAATACGACATATTTATTGATTTATCATTTTGTTGATGTCAAAGATTGCTTCTCTTTAAAGAGAGTTTTGCTGTTGATATGATAACCCAGTTACCGGTATTCATTCAACTGTACATCTATTGTGGTAAGATACAAAACAAAGCATCAACGCTTTCTTTCTGGTGATATCACAGGTTAAGAAAAGTATCGTAATTCTAGCTTTTATAATTATTTTATATAATCTTCATGTACATTGAAGAGTACGAAAATGAAAATTAATTTTATAGATTTACATTGATTAAGAAATTTTGGGTTTACAGCAACAGTAGGCATTTTTTAAGGGGGATGTACAAGCCATATTGGATCTAGTCTGGTGTAAAATAAGAAATACCAAGAATGAGCTTAATTCTCTACTAAACTAGCCCAAAGTTACTCAGAGTGCTAATGCACTAATTACCTACTGTTAGAGACCAAAATCAGTTAATAATTAAGTTTATTTTGTTTTAATTAGGAGGAAATTAATCATGTTAGAACTGCGCAGCTACAGCATTCACGAGATGAAAAATGCATTGAATATAGCGTTAGTTTGATTCATTAATAATATGGCTACAACCATTTGTTTCGCTTTTTTCTTGTCATTATCCATAATTCTTGAAAATTTGATTTTTCATATGGGTGTCTTCCTGAGGCCATGTGTTTATTTCGTCCGCCATTCCTCTGTCACACAGAGTTCGAATAGCATTGGTTTTAGAATAAATGTCACCATAATAACATCAAGACAAGAAATTACTAAGTAATAATCATTAGATTATATTACTCACTACTTTTATTTGTTGCACTGCATCGTCTGATTAATGAAAAAAAGCGATTTTAACCCCACTCCAGCAAATCGGGAAAATCTGTTCTGTTTACAGCTCGAGTTTCCTCGATAATATCATTCCACTGAGCACGTGGTTGGCATGTGCATATATCTGCTGTGGATAGATGCGTTTATTACCATGATGATATTTAATTTTTCATGGAACAAGTCTTGATGATTTGTTGGTTTCTTTAAAACTCAAGAAAAAAGATAAAACATGTCCTAAACATATGTGATTACGGCGGGTCTTTTTTCTGTGGCGATAGAAGTTATTTTCAAATGGGGCACTGCAAGGAGGATGCTTAGCATTTAATTTGAAAATGTTAAACAATATGCGGTGCATGAAAAACAAATTGTAATTACATGTCTTACATTCGAAAAGTTGGTACATGTGTCTATTTTGTTTAGCAGTTAGATAGAAAAAATAGGCAGTTATAGGATTTCCTTCAGGCACCTCACATAAATAGCTAGATTGTTTGCAATGAACCACACATTGTATGGAGTAATGTTTGGACATAAAAACACATCACGTCTCATTATGTTGACAACATTCTCGCTCACTGAACATACGAAGCTTGATAAAACATACTGAGTTGTTTCTTTGAAATTTAGAAGCAAGCACAATATTTGCAAAGAAAAGTCCATTGCATATGCTATGTCTATCACGCAAAAAAAATGAGAGGCTACCCCCATCCCCACCCCCACCCCCCCCCCCACCCCAAAAAAAAAAATCCTATGTTTGTTTTTCAAAATAGTGCCAAAGATTCAAAAATTTTGCATTACTAAGTATGTGATGGAACATGTACTAGCCTTATAAGACAATTTGTTATAAAAATATTTGGTTGCCCTCTCTCCCGATCTACTGCCTAGAAATGGCCCGACTCAATTTTTTTTACATCCTATTACATGTTGTTTTTTTTTCTTCCGTCAACGAATATGTTTAAAATTTTAGGAATTTTTTTTCTCACCTATAAATACGGACCCAATAATTTTTCCCTGAGTTGGGAGGACCACCAAACATCATTTTAAAGATGGTATAAAATATTTATTAATGTTGATTTTTTTCCTTTACTCTGTAAAATTGTGATTTTGACAAAAAGGGCAAATAGAAAAAGTTTTTTTATTCATTAAATCTCCTAACCCACTCTGAATGATTTCATTCCTTTTCAAATGTTGCTCCGCTAAAATCAAAATTGTAAATGTTTATTTGACAGAGTATACGAGGGATAATCAAAAAGTAAACGATATATCTTAGGTACATGTATTTGATAGTTATATTATTGTTGAAATATTCAAGTATTTTTCTAAGTGTAAATTGGAGGTCTTTGATAGCATATTGCTTAATTAAAAACACATTCCTTTTCAAACTTGCTAATATATCACTGGGCAATATAACAAGTATCATATTTAACCGTCTGCCTTCCTTCACTAAAACGATCTATTTAATCATTGATTGAATTTGTAGGAAGTCATTTGTCTTAATAAACTATGAACAAATTCTTATATGCTACTTCAAAGGCATTTTTAAGATATACTAGTACCATAAATATTTTAGTCGTTTGTTAAACGAGTTCCACTGAGGCAACCATTTTTCGTCACAAGAACCTGCATAATGACGTCATTATGAGCAAAACTTTATTCAGCATGTGCTATTTTATAGAATTTGTGTTTGGCTATGTGTGCACCAAATTTGTTTCTAATCTGAATTGTGGTTTTGTAGATATAAAGATAGTTCGCGAACTTTTTGATCACCCCTCGTACTAGTAGGTCATTCATATCGATTTTATGTGTTTAATTTCTTTTTGTTTCATTGGTGATAATTAAAATTTTGATATATATTATAAGTTATCTGTGGCAAACTTACAAACTCTTAATTCTTAACTTTAATGGTGCTCATTTTTCCTTACCTGGAATCAAAGAGTTTAAGATTTTTTTTCTTTGATATCAATAAGTACATTATTTAACAACTGTTCGATAATAATACTAAATAAATTACTTCAAGCCATACTATAACACATTTCCTCTTTTAAAAGTGTTCATACTATTTGAAATATTTTGCAACTGTAATTCTCTTTTACATTTAAAGATTGTTATGTCCCTCCATATTAAGAAGAGGTCTGGAAAACAAAATTCTGTGCTAAAAATAAACCACGTGCTGCTATCCATGAACTACTTTCATGGTTCTTTACACTCTTTTTGAAGACAACGATACCTTGTTTTGAACTTGAAATTATCATTTAAAAGTGCAAAATTTAGACATTTTCTCAACAAATGGTTGTAGAGAGAACATTGATGCACAGTTTGCATATTTTTTTTGATTTTTTAAGGCTCTGCTGAATTCTGTAGCTGCGCAGTTCTAAAGAGCATATCAAAAGCATTTTTCTGCAAAAGTATAGATTATATATGCACAACATGCATTCAGTCATGAATATTTATTTTATCTTTATCATAAGGACTTAAGATTTGATCAAAATATGATGTATTTTAGCCATTTGAAGAAATGTTTACATTTTGTTCTCACAGCACTAAAGGTGGCCGTACATCCCCCTTAAACGAGTTTCATTCAAGCAGTCCATGGACAATTCTGTCGTTACTCTCAATTGATTATATGACTAATATATAATCAAGGCCATACCATTAAACGGATTTTTTATGCCCCCTAAATCGAAGATAGTTTTTGCCCTTGTCACTCGTAACCTTGCCCATACCTTTTGAACAGTTAGGAAAGGGGCCTTCATATTTCACTGATGTATTTTTGTGACAAAACGTTTGTTTGCATACCAATAATTTTTACCTTTCGACGTTGACCTACCTTTGAAAAATCTAAGCCCTGGCCGTAGTTTTGAACTGTTGGTGCTAGGGCATTAATATTTCAAGCCCTTCCCATAGGCACCATAAATGTGACCCTTGTCCTTGCAGTTTGATTTGCATTTGAGAAACTTTAAACGTCCCCAAAAGATGACATACGGTGGTATCAGTGTTTTACAAACGCATCTTGTTTCTTATGTATATGCATGCAGCCATTGAAGGCCTTGATCGTTTTTAAGAAAATTCCAGATGTGAGAGATATTGATCAGACTCTTATAGGAATTTTATGGGCGTCTTGAAAAATTATCGCTTTTTTCAGAGGGTCTGAATGTTCCTATTGACAATCTGCAGCTAAAGATAATGATTATTTTTATCATATTGTAATACGAAATGAGAGGACCTAAAGGACAGAAAATACTCTATCTTTCATGGTTTATTAATCGTATGTTTTATGTTAAGAAAAAGATATTCAAGGAAAGAATCTTTACATCGCGGATTTGAATCCCACTGCGGGACGTAGAAACCGGTGTCTCGGGATGAGACCGTATACACTAAGGTTTCGTTTCTCAGTTGGTGTTTATACGGGAAAAGATCTCTTACTGCTCATTGAACCTCGGTGTTGAGTGCAGGGGTAAATTTACAGCCCTTCACCGGCAAACGGTAGCTCTCCATATGAAGGGAAAAATCTCGAAAGGGACGTTAAACAAACAAATTCAATCAAAAACACATATGCATTTAGAAATAAATCAGTGAATTTTATTTTATTGATTATAGCGGAGCGGATGGTGGGGAAAATATTTCACTTGCAGATACAAGCATCAAATTTTGCACGAAGGTTCTTTGACTATTACTGGAATAGGAAATAGTGTTGGCCATTCAAGTTTCGGCCATTTTCAAGATGGCCGCCCTTTTTTTCAAAATGGCGTCTGTTTTCATAATTTTTCCTGATATTTTGAATGTTTCTTGGTAATACTTTTATTTTTCCTGAAATAATAAAAGGAAACTTGGTATATGATATGATTTGAACTCCATTTTATATATATATATATATACACTCTGCGTGCGCTTCAATACAAACAAAAGCTGTTTTAATAACATAATTGACTTAATCTTCTGGAAGTGAACAGCTGTATAAAGCAGTGCAAGGAAATCCGGACCTGAAGCAGTTGAAGTTATTTTACACCCACATTTTAGTGCTCTTTGCATGATGCAGCAATTGGTGGCAAGAATGTCCAGTTTGGGACCCAAATTCTTATTCCAAACCCCACTAGGAAGAAGATGGTAAAGTTAGCCACTTGCATAGTGACTGACCCCATAAATGTCTATCCTGCAATTCAGTTCTCCTAATATGCTCTACAGGAGCATCTTGAAGGGAATCAAGGCTCGCCTCATTTACTTTGTTGGCATTGCTGATCGTACATGATGACAACAAATTCTTCTAGTACAAGGATTATAGGTTCTGTCTAAAAGTCACGAGGAGTGCTTCAGAATTGAAATACCGGTATTTCTGTAGCGTTCTCAAACATATTCATGTCCAGCCATGCTGTCTTTTTACCTTTCCCAACAAAGGTCGAGACTGTATCACAACCCGTGAATGCATAAAAGAATTGCAATACCTTTGATCTGGGCCCTATTGATCTAACAACATACATGTAAATTGGTATACCTCGCAAATCCTCGCCCTTTCAAAATGTCATCCATAACTGATTCATCAAAATGAGTTACACTTATAACAACAACGTCTGTATCCCAGCTTACTATGTTGATAGATCTGCTACCACCCAGTGCTGCAGTTTTACATGTAGGAACATACGGATGTCAGCTTCTTCATGGTTGCAATGTGGTATAAAGTCGGTATCTATTACAATAGATTTCTTAATACTGACAACATTTTCTTCCTTTACTACAATGAAAGTTGCCCCTGTAATCGCAAATATAATTGTGCCTGCTAAAAACGCAAATAGTTCAGTTTTGTTCTCGTCACGCTGAAGGAAATTATTACTCCATGACTTTGGTGGGCTAGTGTTTCCAGTAACTTTTCGTCTAGACCCTATGCCACACTTCTTCTCAGTTTCTGCCTTAAGTCTAGCGTCTTTCTCAACATCGAAGACAGTTTCTACCCTCAAATGACCTTTTGCAAGAGCATTAATGTTCCGAAGGATAATGACATTGGCATATTAGTTAATTACCAGTGAATCAACTGTCGGTACATTATCTGGAAACTCTTGATCTGCTTCCAAAATAGGCATCAACTGAGACTTAACACCTGTATTTAACAAACAATTTTGTAAAAGAGAGGAGGTGTTCTTGGTTTTCTCGAAAAATCTTGTAGATCGCATTGCCTACTCTGACAAAAATTTTAAAAAAAAACTAGAAAAACGGCTACAGTCATCTTCAAAATTTGCCAACTTTGAGTTTAAAGTATCAGAGTTTTGTTTGGGATTAAATAGGCGAAATGTATTTTTCAGAACAGGTTCATAAAGCATGGATTATCACCTTCACATATTCTTAAAAGGAATTCCCTATATTGTTCTTTTCCAATGTCTCCTATTTTCAATATTTCATCTGCAGTTTCAGTTTCAACAACAACTATACAGATCCAACGACTCCTCTTCAAATGGATTTCCCATTTCCAAAAACATTTCCAAAAAAATCTTTCTAAGCAGCATGGGTTTCTTCGTGATGTTTTCCTTCTTCTCGTGAACATTTCCACATATTGATGTGAAATGTTCAGTAAGTCTGCTGATTTCTGGCCCAGCTATCACCCAGCACAGCTAGATCTTCAGTTAACCATCACCTTTTACAATTAAGAATTGTTCTGTTCTGGGCTTGACAAATGACAATGTTTGAAAACTAACTATTAGTCTTTCTAAAGGTAAAGATTCCTTTTTCAAATTCTAAGTACCGGTATATGTCCGTGTGCTTTGTTTGAACCCGAAAGTGAAATGGTAGCCATCGAGCATAATTGATGTGAACAAGGACCAAAATATGGAATCAGATATGATAGAGATTCTTTGTAAAACCTGAAATCTGATTCTCTGCAAGACCTTACAAAAGAGAAGACATTACAAGTTCCAAAAGAATTCTTGGCCAAAATTTAAATTGTAAAATCTTTTTATCTTGTTCTGAACTCCAAGAAAAATAGGTCATCTATTTCAATTTCGTGGCAATTATCGAGTTCCTTTGCATTTTGGTGTGCCTTTTCATCAAGTTATACAGACAGCAGGCAGTAATCTGATGATCTTGCCTTGTTTTAACAAGATTAAAAACTGTTACGAAAGACTCAGCAGTTCCAGAATATGCAACTTATTTCTGCTTGAGTTAATGTTGTAATCCAGCCGCTTCCTTTCAACAAATCACCAAGCAGTTTGAAAGCTGCCATTTCAATATGCAACCCATCAAACAAAATAACAACAAATTTATCTTCACTATAAATTTTCGGTCATTCTCATTGTATCTTTTGGCAAGAACAAATAAAGGTTGGTTACATTCCACAACAGGCGTTTGTCTTGGATTCAAAAAGGTTGGTTCTACCTTCACTTTATCCATGGCATGCTTCATTGTGGATAGCGAGTGATTACCTGTTGTTTTCTGTCATAAATACAAAAGTGATTGGTTACCTTTTGTATAACGTACCTTGAAGGATTTTTTCACTCATTTAGATTAAACGTTGCTTGAAAGAATATTTCACTCAACAAGATTTTACGTTCCCTGAAGGATTATTTCATTTATTGAGATTTTACGTGCCTTGAAGACTGAAGTCTTTCACTCCATGAGATTTTACGTTCCTTGAAGGATTATTTCACTTATTGAGGGTTTTCAGATATAAAATACTTTTACTTTTACCACTGAAACGCTTGCGATGCTTTTGAAAAACATCTGCTACAAGTCTTTAAAAAGGCTTCTCGCTACTTATTCTTTGTATATGTAAATTCTATAATAGGGAACGATATAATGCGTAATGAGAAAATCATTTTGTCTTTATTTATAGCATTCAAGTTGGAATATGATTTACATAGTCTTTTTAAACGTCAAAGATATCTTTAAGGGGTCAAAGTATAATTAATTTGGTTGTAAAAGACTGTATGTGATGCAAAACTGCATGAAAATGCCACCATTTTGTTTAAGTGTCAGCCATCTTAAAAATGGCAAAAATTGCGGTGGCCAACGACGTTTTTAGATTTATAAGTATCAGATAAATATTTGTGCCAAATTTCATGCTTGTATCCACAAGTGAACTATTTTGCTGAATTTTTTATCTAAGCCGCTACACTATTACATTTAGGTGTTCGTTCGTTTGTTTGTCTGTTTAACATATCTTTGGCAAGGTTTAGTTTTGTATATTATTTGATTATCCTGTTCCTGTGCAATTATGTTTGAAATGAAATTGTACAATAATAATTTAATTTTAGTTGTAACACGTCATTTGATTGGTTAAACGCTTTTATCCATTTTGTATAACATAACTTGCCTACGTCACAATATGAGTTACGTCAAAAACGTGTTACTCCGCTTGACGTTAAGTTTGAAAATATGCGATATTTGAAGCCTTTTTCCGAAGGAAAAACTGGAGAAATTGTCTCATTGTCTACATTGAAATTAAATTATAAGGAATGAAGCTTATTTCAACTTATGTTGTACGATACAACATAACTTGGGACAGTTTACGCTTTTTTATAATAAAGCGTTAACTGCCCTAAGTTATGTTATATCGTACAACAAAAGCTGAAATAAGCTTCATTCCTTAAATAACTTAAGTATAATGGCATCTCAGGAGTAAACAAAGTCGGGGACAGAATAGAGGTTTGATGTTTAATGAATGAATTAATGAATTTTTAAATATGTATATTTTTTTCCAAGAACAGCATTGGAATATTTTTCTGATAAATGTGTAGTAGTTGGGCATTCAGCCACTACTGATGTTTAAGTTTTGTACTTCGCGTTGTGTTTTATTTAATATAGATGTTCCCTTCAATAATGTTTCAACCTTTTGATAAACCTTTTATATTTTCTTTCCAGGTAAGTTTGAGCCCGCCTGTAATGAGGCTTGTAGTTAAATAATAAATAGATAATAAAGTTTTAAATCTTTAATAAATTTAACAATTGTATATGAAAATTTCCAAACAACAAATAAATATTCCCGGGGAATGAATGTGGCTTTCGAGAAAAATAACTAAATGAAAAATATAAAGAACTAAGTTAGAAAAATAAAGAATTATTAATCGAAATTAAGTAGGGAAAATAGGGTGAGGCAACTCCTGATAATTACCTTGATGCAAGGCTTGGCTCAGCAGAAGCCCAGAGCACGGCGGTGCTCGGGTTTAAATACTGTTGTTAACAATAGAATAAAAGTAAAAGTCAGCCGTAATGTGATTTGATAATAAATTTAGAAGTAACCAATGAAAAGTCTCGAAATAATATACGCTTGGAAATAAAAGATAACTCTCTTCCGGTTTCATGAATAAACAAATCGAATACGAAGATAAAGAAATTACGTAAAGAAGTAAGTAAACCTTAAGTTAAATAAATAATGTAATGGAAATAATTTATAAAGGATCGATACTACCACATTCTTCCCCCCTTAGACAATTATTATATTTTTATTTATAAAAATATATAATTGAAGATACAAAATATAAATCATAACAAAATATAAATAGGTATAGTGATCAATAATCAATACATTGTCAATCAATAATCACCGATTTTAAGGTCCATATAGATACACTGTGCACAATTCCTTAAAAGTCTGGAATAAGGCAGGTTTCCTCCATTATTTCACAATCGATTCTCTTATTGTTGCGGCCCAGGAGACTTTTGATTACTAATGTTGTGCTGTCCATTTCCCCAGGGAAAATGTCGATCTCTTCATCCCTCGAGTTTGTTCTTTGTTCTTCTTCCAGTGGGAATGGAGCAAATAGATCCTTTACCTGTTCCCGTCTCTTCCTCTGTGATTCCAGTTTAGCTTTTTCAATTTGTTGTTTTCGCTCATCCCTTGAACCGAGTCGATATGGAATATGTCCTCTTGGGTCTATGAAGAATCGATTAGGTACCTCTTTCACTTCAAGGACTCCTCTTTGTTGGCCGTGCGACCTTAGATGGCTCTTCCCTTTGGATTGTATTGGAAATTTCTTATTGCACAACGTGCATCTGTAGAGCTGAACTTTCGACCGATGGACCTTAGTCCAGTGATTCATATATTTCCTAAAGGTTAGGAATCTACCCAGGGATTGACATGCTTCTACCTGACACAGCATACCAGTCGGGCTCCATTGTTCCCTGGTGTCTGAGAACTGTTGCAGTTCTTTGGTTTCTTCTTCTGTCTGAAACTGATACAGTTCCTTTTCATCTGCCAATAAGTCCAAAACATCCATCTACAATGATGATAAAAAATTAAGTTACAAAATGCATTACTTTGACTATTATAACAAGAGCATGTTGACATGCCTCACAAACATATAAATCATTATGACTATTTACACATGTTTAATTAACAAATTTATATTTTATTTACATTTCAGGGAAAATTTTAACCGAAATTTACAGGTCAAGTATTTGTTTTGGTTTGACCACACGACCAGACTTGGTTGTTAACTGGGGAACAGGTCCTACTGGTGAACTGGTATGAGAGACTTGAGATAATTCATTATCAAGGTCACTAAGGTCAGATTCAGACAAGTCATTGTTCTCATTAACAAGCAACCAATTTTCCGGTGGATTACTACCCTGATAGTGTTTGAGATGATCTTTATGTACAGTGATAATCGGAGATGTTGCATCTCTCTGCACTCTACAAACAGACTGTGAAATGTTTTCAATAACTAGGTAGGGGCCTGTCCATCCCAAACCCAATTTTTTATTTGCTTCAGGAGGGTACCAGCGCCAGACCCAATCACCTTGACTAATTTCTCTTTTTTTAAGATGAGCATCATAGTCTCGCTTTTGTCTTTTAGCAGATGAATTGATATTTTCATGAGCAAATTGAAAAACATTTTCCATAGTTTGCCTCAACCATTCTACGTACTGTATTTCACACATTTCATTTTTCTGGTCAGGGGGTAATCCTACCATTAAATCAATGGGGAAACTGTTCTCCCTTCCAAACATCATTAAATTTGGTGAACACCCAGTAGACTTATGTTCTGTGGCCCTGTACGCCATCATTAAACAGGGTAAAAGGTCATCCCAATCTTGAGGATTAAAATGAGTAAATATTGAGAGCATTTGTTTCAGGGTGCGGTTGAACCGCTCAACCATCCCGTCTGATTGGGGCCTATAGGGCGTGGTCCTAGTTTTATTTATCCCTAATTTATAGCAAACTGCCTGAAATAGGTCGGATTCAAATTCACGACCTTGATCCGTGTGTATTTGTTCAGGGCACCCGAACCTACAAATAAACTCATTAACAAGGCGATCTGCGACAGTGAGGGCAGTATGATTTTCAATTGCAAAGGCTTCCTTCCATTTGGTGAAATAGTCCCCAATTACCATGATATATTGGTTACCGTTATTTGACACAGGTAGGGGGCCAAAGATATCTATAGCAATACACTGTAAGGGGGCAGTGATTTTGAACTGTTGCAGTTCATTTCTTCCCAACCCGGGGCCAGGTTTACTACGAGCACACAATTCACAAGATTTGCACCACCTCTCTATATCCTCTCGCATGTCAGGCCAATAGAACCGACGTTTAATAACATCTACCGTCCTATCTCTACCAAAATGACCCGCAGTTTGACTAGAATGCAAGTGTTTGAATATTTCCGTTCGCATGTTAGCGGGTGCTTCTAATCGAAGTTCATAGGAATTCCTACAATGTGACTTTTTGTACAAAAGTTCATCGCGAATTTCTAAAAATTCCCACTGCGACCATAAAGATTTTGAACCCTTTGTTAGATTTTCGACCTCGGACTTCGGATTTTGATTAGTGTACGTCTTCAGCAAATTAATGATGGGAGCTATGATTTCGTCTTCATTTTGAAATTTGCGCAAATCGTCATGTGACCATGTATCTAGCCAGTTTACGCGATTAGATTCAGTTGCATCTGAACACGCGCCATTTTCCAAAACTGGATGTAATTGAATTTTGTCAGAACTCTGATCAGTGGTACTGTGATCGACACAGTCAGGACAATCTGATCGTTTACACCGAAGACGCGATAAACCATCCGCGTTCTTGTGTTTAGAACCAGGTCTGTGCTCAAGATCAAAATCATAACACTCTATTACACTCAACCAACGAGCAAGCATCCCCTCAACATCCTTAAAATTCCGCAACCATTTTAAGGGAGCATGATCGCTTCGCACAACAAATTTTCTGCCCAGCAAGTAATACCGAAAATGTCTCAGAAAGAAAACGAGTGCCAAGAGTTCTCTCTTTGTCGTGCAGTAATTTTGCTGAGTATGACTCAGCGTTTTACTGCCGTACGCGATTACACGCTCTTCGCCTTCTTGTACTTGGGAGAGAACACCACCCAGGGCATATCCACTTGCGTCTACGTCAAGTACAAAAGGTCCATTACTATATGGAAATGCCAAAATTGGGGAGGTAATTAGCTTTTGTTTTAAAGAGTGGAAAGATTTCTCACATTCTGAATCCCACTTGAAAATTACTTTCTTTGCGGTGAGTCTTGTTAAGGGTATTGCAATTTCAGAAAAGTTTTCAATAAATCTGCGGTAATAACCGACAAAACCTAAGAAACTTTTTACATCCCTTTTGTTTTCTGGACGGGGCCAATTCTCAACAACTTTCGTTTTATCTGGGTCATACTGTATGCCCTGATTCGAAACCAAATGACCTAAGTAAGTGACCTCCTCTTGAAACAATGAACATTTCTTTGGTTTGAGTTTCAAACCTGCTTCCCGAAGTTTACAAAATACAAAACGCAGATTTTCAAGAGCTGTTGCAAAATCTTTACCAAAAACGATTATATCGTCGAGGTAACATAAGCATTTTTCAAGACAGAGATTCCCTAATACTTTCTCCATTAAACGTTGAAACGTCGCGGGAGCATTACATAGGCCAAATGCCATGACATTGAACTGAAACAAACCACGGTGAGTTGTAAATGCCGTTTTAATTTTATCTTTTTCGTCCATTTTTATCTGCCAATATCCACTGGCTAGATCTAGCGTTGAGAACCATTTATTTCCTGACAATTTGTCTAACGTGTCGTCAATTCTTGGGAGCGGAAACGCATCTTTTTTCGTGACCGAGTTTAATTTACGAAAGTCCAGACAAAACCTGGATGTACCGTCTTTTTTGGTTACTAAGCATACAGGGGCTCGCCAAGGACTGTCGCTGGGCTCGATTACTTTATTTTCAAGCATTTTGTCTAACTCAGTGTCAACGATTTCTCTTTGCTGTAGAGCCATTCGTCGCGGGGGTAGGCGGATTGGAGCACTATCACCCGTGTCTATTTTGTGCGTTACTAGGTCAGTCTGACCAACCTTACCGTCAGGTCCCACAAAAATATCTTGGAACTCGCGTATAAGTTCAACAACTTTTTCTTTCTCTTCGTGTTTTAAATTATCTGACATGTTTTCTATAAGCAAAGACAAATGTTCCGGTAATGTACCAGATTCATTTTCTCGCGACGAAACATCATGAACAATTTCTGAAACTTGTCCAACTGTAGCTAGGACATCATCGCGTTTTAATTTCACTGGTTTTTCGGCAAGGTTTAGAAGTGAGATAACTTGACATTTGTTTTCCGTTTTTACAATTGATTTCGCGACTAAGAGACCTTTGTTTCTTACAAACTTTGACGTCTCGATTATGCCCTGTTGATCAGGACTATAACCCGCGATGTAACCCTCGACTATCATCTCAGAATTTCCAGGAATTGTAACATTCTCGGCGGCTTTTAGAAAAGCAACTCTAGAATTCATGTTTTGGAACAGTTTAATTGAACTGTTTTTTAACTTTAATTTTCTTTTTCGGATGAAAATATCTATTTCATTTTTCTCAAGAAAATCTGTCCCAAGGAGACCATCAATTCCTTCTAAGTCCCCAACAATAAAATTGTGTTCAAATGCATGATTTCCGACTGAAAGTTTAATAACTTGTTTTCCAAACACAACCAATTTATTTCCGTTTGCGGTTTGTAGTACTGTGTCAGTACTTTGAAGCGCGGTTTCTAATTTCAATTGATCATAAAGACTTTTCTTTAGAACTGAAACAGGCGCTCCTGTGTCTATAAGTAGCTGACAATGTTTACCGCCTATGTTTGCTTTGACATATAAACATGCAGTGTTTTTCTCGATGTTCATTGACTTTTGAGAATTGACATTATTCAGATTGTTTGATTCAGTTTCACTTGTTAACGGGCTATTTGTTTCAGACTTGAAAACATGATTTTGGTTTTCATTAGAAAACTCTTTCAACGCGCTGAGATCAGTTACTGTACTTGGATCCGCGCCCGTTTTTGTCTCAGTTGAAACTGGGTCACCAGTGCGTTCTTTTGATTTTGCAGTTGGTCGTTTGTCACTTTTAAAGGCTGACGTTCCGACCTCAATGTCAGCCGAAATTAGTTTAAAGTGTTTGGAGTTTGCACGGGTTTTGAAAATGCCGGTCTTAGATCGGGAAATTTCTTGTAACAACGGCTTTCAATGTGCCCTACACCTTTACAATAATTGCAAATGATTTCCGGTCTGGTTTTATGCTCCTGTGCGGAAGCCTGAGTACCTTTTAATAAATCTTTAATTTCCAATTTAAATTTCTCTAGTTTGCGATCAATTATTTTCTCAATTTCTTCGCGTGTTACAGCAGTTTCTCTTTTCTGAAGCGTGTGCATGGATAACATGCCCTGATCGCGTTCGATCTCTGACTCGCTACACGGTTTTTTGACATGATCAAGAGAACCGTCAAATGCCTCATATTCCATTGCGTATGCGATTGCTTGATCTAATGACAGAGGATGGTGAAATTGAACATGTTTTTTGAGTTCATAATGACCTAAACCATGAATAAAATGGTCTATGATCTGCGCTTCTAAAGCAGAGTATGTGACATGGGGGTATGCTTTTAGTGCTAATCTGCGTAAGGCATAACCGAATTCTGCTGCAGATTCTTGTTTCTCGCGTTTTCTGTTTTTAAATTCGCACCTAAACGCTACCTCTCTCTCAACAGGATTAAACCGCCTGCCTAAAACAGATTTTAGTCTAGCGTAATCTTGTAAGTCAGATCGCGTGCATTCACTGAGTAGTTTTTGTGCATGGCCTTTTAAAGACATGATGAGCTGTTGAGCACGTTCGCGTTCATTCCAGCCATTCCAGTCTGCGACTTGTTCAAAGCTAATGATATAGTCTTGCCAGTCTGTCGACCTGCCGTCAAATTTCTCGGGTTCTTTTTCTTTAAATATTTTGTCATTGCTGAGTGAATGACCCGGTGAATAACTAGTATGCAGAGTTCGCATGGGAGTGTACAACTCCTCGTCTCTATAACGCGGCGGATCTACAAATCTATTGCGGTCATTTAAAAGTGTTCGATTTGTATGCATTGGAGTATTAAACTCCACGTGCCGATCAATACTGTGTCGGAGCGGATCTACAAAATTGTTATCATTGAACAATGTTCGACTTGTTTGTCTTGGAGTATTGTACTCCTCGTGCCGATATCTATCTGAAAGAATACCACGCTGTGGCGGATCTACAAAACGGCTATTGTCATTGAACCGGAATCGATCTGATTGACTGTTAAACCTGTTAGACAGGTCTCTGTTCTCGGGCGTATATGAAGGCGTGTCTTCAGTTTTCGACCGATCACTGCTTGCTGATTTGTAATCACTATCAAACTGAGATTTTCTGTCGCTTTTGCCTTTATATTGTTTTAATACGTCATCAATATAGTTCTCAAAATCGCGATTGGATTCATTAAATGAACCTTTACCTGAAAGACCAGGTGCACTCGTAGCCATTTTTAAACAAAAGTTAGAACTGAAAGTTTAACATTGAAACATTGAAAATTGACTCAAATCCTGGTTCAAACGGCACCACTGTAGTAGTTGGGCATTCAGCCACTACTGATGTTTAAGTTTTGTACTTCGCGTTGTGTTTTATTTAATATAGATGTTCCCTTCAATAATGTTTCAACCTTTTGATAAACCTTTTATATTTTCTTTCCAGGTAAGTTTGAGCCCGTCTGTAATGAGGCTTGTAGTTAAATAATAAATAGATAATAAAGTTTTAAATCTTTAATAAATTTAACAATTGTATATGAAAATTTCCAAACAACAAATAAATATTCCCGGGGAATGAATGTGGCTTTCGAGAAAAATAACTAAATGAAAAATATAAAGAACTAAGTTAGAAAAATAAAGAATTATTAATCGAAATTAAGTAGGGAAAATAGGGTGAGGCAACTCCTGATAATTACCTTGATGCAAGGCTTGGCTCAGCAGAAGCCCAGAGCACGGCGGTGCTCGGGTTTAAATACTGTTGTTAACAATAGAATAAAAGTAAAAGTCAGCCGTAATGTGATTTGATAATAAATTTAGAAGTAACCAATGAAAAGTCTCGAAATAATATACGCTTGGAAATAAAAGATAACTCTCTTCCGGTTTCATGAATAAACAAATCGAATACGAAGATAAAGAAATTACGTAAAGAAATAAGTAAACCTTAAGTTAAATAAATAATGTAATGGAAATAATTTATAAAGGATCGATACTACCACATTCTTCCCCCCTTAGACAATTATTATATTTTTATTTATAAAAATATATAATTGAAGATACAAAATATAAATCATAACAAAATATAAATAGGTATAGTGATCAATAATCAATACATTGTCAATCAATAATCACCGATTTTAAGGTCCATATAGATACACTGTGCACAATTCCTTAAAAGTCTGGAATAAGGCAGGTTTCCTCCATTATTTCACAATCGATTCTCTTATTGTTGCGGCCCAGGAGACTTTTGATTACTAATGTTGTGCTGTCCATTTCCCCAGGGAAAATGTCGATCTCTTCATCCCTCGAGTTTGTTCTTTGTTCTTCTTCCAGTGGGAATGGAGCAAATAGATCCTTTACCTGTTCCCGTCTCTTCCTCTGTGATTCCAGTTTAGCTTTTTCAATTTGTTGTTTTCGCTCATCCCTTGAACCGAGTCGATATGGAATATGTCCTCTTGGGTCTATGAAGAATCGATTAGGTACCTCTTTCACTTCAAGGACTCCTCTTTGTTGGCCGTGCGACCTTAGATGGCTCTTCCCTTTGGATTGTATTGGAAATTTCTTATTGCACAACGTGCATCTGTAGAGCTGAACTTTCGACCGATGGACCTTAGTCCAGTGATTCATATATTTCCTAAAGGTTAGGAATCTACCCAGGGATTGACATGCTTCTACCTGACACAGCATACCAGTCGGGCTCCATTGTTCCCTGGTGTCTGAGAACTGTTGCAGTTCTTTGGTTTCTTCTTCTGTCTGAAACTGATACAGTTCCTTTTCATCTGCCAATAAGTCCAAAACATCCATCTACAATGATGATAAAAAATTAAGTTACAAAATGCATTACTTTGACTATTATAACAAGAGCATGTTGACATGCCTCACAAACATATAAATCATTATGACTATTTACACATGTTTAATTAACAAATTTATATTTTATTTACATTTCAGGGAAAATTTTAACCGAAATTTACAGGTCAAGTATTTGTTTTGGTTTGACCACACGACCAGACTTGGTTGTTAACTGGGGAACAGGTCCTACTGGTGAACTGGTATGAGAGACTTGAGATAATTCATTATCAAGGTCACTAAGGTCAGATTCAGACAAGTCATTGTTCTCATTAACAAGCAACCAATTTTCCGGTGGATTACTACCCTGATAGTGTTTGAGATGATCTTTATGTACAGTGATAATCGGAGATGTTGCATCTCTCTGCACTCTACAAACAGACTGTGAAATGTTTTCAATAACTAGGTAGGGGCCTGTCCATCCCAAACCCAATTTTTTATTTGCTTCAGGAGGGTACCAGCGCCAGACCCAATCACCTTGACTAATTTCTCTTTTTTTAAGATGAGCATCATAGTCTCGCTTTTGTCTTTTAGCAGATGAATTGATATTTTCATGAGCAAATTGAAAAACATTTTCCATAGTTTGCCTCAACCATTCTACGTACTGTATTTCACACATTTCATTTTTCTGGTCAGGGGGTAATCCTACCATTAAATCAATGGGGAAACTGTTCTCCCTCCCAAACATCATTAAATTTGGTGAACACCCAGTAGACTTATGTTCTGTGGCCCTGTACGCCATCATTAAACAGGGTAAAAGGTCATCCCAATCTTGAGGATTATCATGAGTAAATATTGAGAGCATTTGTTTCAGGGTGCGGTTGAACCGCTCAACCATCCCGTCTGATTGGGGCCTATAGGGCGTGGTCCTAGTTTTATTTATCCCTAATTTATAGCAAACTGCCTGAAATAGGTCGGATTCAAATTCACGACCTTGATCCGTGTGTATTTGTTCAGGGCACCCGAACCTACAAATAAACTCATTAACAAGGCGATCTGCGACAGTGAGGGCAGTATGATTTTCAATTGCAAAGGCTTCCTTCCATTTGGTGAAATAGTCCCCAATTACCATGATATATTGGTTGCCGTTATTTGACACAGGTAGGGGGCCAAAGATATCTATAGCAATACACTGTAAGGGGGCAGTGATTTTGAACTGTTGCAGTTCATTTCTTCCCAACCCGGGGCCAGGTTTACTACGAGCACACAATTCACAAGATTTGCACCACCTCTCTATATCCTCTCGCATGTCAGGCCAATAGAACCGACGTTTAATAACATCTACCGTCCTATCTCTACCAAAATGACCCGCAGTTTGACTAGAATGCAAGTGTTTGAATATTTCCGTTCGCATGTTAGCGGGTGCTTCTAATCGAAGTTCATAGGAATTCCTACAATGTGACTTTTTGTACAAAAGTTCATCGCGAATTTCTAAAAATTCCCACTGCGACCATAAAGATTTTGAACCCTTTGTTAGATTTTCGACCTCGGACTTCGGATTTTGATTAGTGTACGTCTTCAGCAAATTAATGATGGGAGCTATGATTTCGTCTTCATTTTGAAATTTGCGCAAATCGTCATGTGACCATGTATCTAGCCAGTTTACGCGATTAGATTCAGTTGCATCTGAACACGCGCCATTTTCCAAAACTGGATGTAATTGAATTTTGTCAGAACTCTGATCAGTGGTACTGTGATCGACACAGTCAGGACAATCTGATCGTTTACACCGAAGACGCGATAAACCATCCGCGTTCTTGTGTTTAGAACCAGGTCTGTGCTCAAGATCAAAATCATAACACTCTATTACACTCAACCAACGAGCAAGCATCCCCTCAACATCCTTAAAATTCCGCAACCATTTTAAGGGAGCATGATCGCTTCGCACAACAAATTTTCTGCCCAGCAAGTAATACCGAAAATGTCTCAGAAAGAAAACGAGTGCCAAGAGTTCTCTCTTTGTCGTGCAGTAATTTTGCTGAGTATGACTCAGCGTTTTACTGCCGTACGCGATTACACGCTCTTCGCCTTCTTGTACTTGGGAGAGAACACCACCCAGGGCATATCCACTTGCGTCTACGTCAAGTACAAAAGGTCCATTACTATATGGAAATGCCAAAATTGGGGAGGTAATTAGCTTTTGTTTTAAAGAGTGGAAAGATTTCTCACATTCTGAATCCCACTTGAAAATTACTTTCTTTGCGGTGAGTCTTGTTAAGGGTATTGCAATTTCAGAAAAGTTTTCAATAAATCTGCGGTAATAACCGACAAAACCTAAGAAACTTTTTACATCCCTTTTGTTTTCTGGACGGGGCCAATTCTCAACAACTTTCGTTTTATCTGGGTCATACTGTATGCCCTGATTCGAAACCAAATGACCTAAGTAAGTGACCTCCTCTTGAAACAATGAACATTTCTTTGGTTTGAGTTTCAAACCTGCTTCCCGAAGTTTACAAAATACAAAACGCAGATTTTCAAGAGCTGTTGCAAAATCTTTACCAAAAACGATTATATCGTCGAGGTAACATAAGCATTTTTCAAGACAGAGATTCCCTAATACTTTCTCCATTAAACGTTGAAACGTCGCGGGAGCATTACATAGGCCAAATGCCATGACATTGAACTGAAACAAACCACGGTGAGTTGTAAATGCCGTTTTAATTTTATCTTTTTCGTCCATTTTTATCTGCCAATATCCACTGGCTAGATCTAGCGTTGAGAACCATTTATTTCCTGACAATTTGTCTAACGTGTCGTCAATTCTTGGGAGCGGAAACGCATCTTTTTTCGTGACCGAGTTTAATTTACGAAAGTCCAGACAAAACCTGGATGTACCGTCTTTTTTGGTTACTAAACATACAGGGGCTCGCCAAGGACTGTCGCTGGGCTCGATTACTTTATTTTCAAGCATTTTGTCTAACTCAGTGTCAACGATTTCTCTTTGCTGTAGAGCCATTCGTCGCGGGGGTAGGCGGATTGGAGCACTATCACCCGTGTCTATTTTGTGCGTTACTAGGTCAGTCTGACCAACCTTACCGTCAGGTCCCACAAAAATATCTTGGAACTCGCGTATAAGTTCAACAACTTTTTCTTTCTCTTCGTGTTTTAAATTATCTGACATGTTTTCTATAAGCAAAGACAAATGTTCCGGTAATGTACCAGATTCATTTTCTCGCGACGAAACATCATGAACAATTTCTGAAACTTGTCCAACTGTAGCTAGGACATCATCGCGTTTTAATTTCACTGGTTTTTCGGCAAGGTTTAGAAGTGAGATAACTTGACATTTGTTTTCCGTTTTTACAATTGATTTCGCGACTAAGAGACCTTTGTTTCTTACAAACTTTGACGTCTCGATTATGCCCTGTTGATCAGGACTATAACCCGCGATGTAACCCTCGACTATCATCTCAGAATTTCCAGGAATTGTAACATTCTCGGCGGCTTTTAGAAAAGCAACTCTAGAATTCATGTTTTGGAACAGTTTAATTGAACTGTTTTTTAACTTTAATTTTCTTTTTCGGATGAAAATATCTATTTCATTTTTCTCAAGAAAATCTGTCCCAAGGAGACCATCAATTCCTTCTAAGTCCCCAACAATAAAATTGTGTTCAAATGCATGATTTCCGACTGAAAGTTTAATAACTTGTTTTCCAAACACAACCAATTTATTTCCGTTTGCGGTTTGTAGTACTGTGTCAGTACTTTGAAGCGCGGTTTCTAATTTCAATTGATCATAAAGACTTTTCTTTAGAACTGAAACAGGCGCTCCTGTGTCTATAAGTAGCTGACAATGTTTACCGCCTATGTTTGCTTTGACATATAAACATGCAGTGTTTTTCTCGATGTTCATTGACTTTTGAGAATTGACATTATTCAGATTGTTTGATTCAGTTTCACTTGTTAACGGGCTATTTGTTTCAGACTTGAAAACATGATTTTGGTTTTCATTAGAAAACTCTTTCAACGCGCTGAGATCAGTTACTGTACTTGGATCCGCGCCCGTTTTTGTCTCAGTTGAAACTGGGTCACCAGTGCGTTCTTTTGATTTTGCAGTTGGTCGTTTGTCACTTTTAAAGGCTGACGTTCCGACCTCAATGTCAGCCGAAATTAGTTTAAAGTGTTTGGAGTTTGCACGGGTTTTGAAAATGCCGGTCTTAGATCGGGAAATTTCTTGTAACAACGGCTTTCAATGTGCCCTACACCTTTACAATAATTGCAAATGATTTCCGGTCTGGTTTTATGCTCCTGTGCGGAAGCCTGAGTACCTTTTAATAAATCTTTAATTTCCAATTTAAATTTCTCTAGTTTGCGATCAATTATTTTCTCAATTTCTTCGCGTGTTACAGCAGTTTCTCTTTTCTGAAGCGTGTGCATGGATAACATGCCCTGATCGCGTTCGATCTCTGACTCGCTACACGGTTTTTTGACATGATCAAGAGAACCGTCAAATGCCTCATATTCCATTGCGTATGCGATTGCTTGATCTAATGACAGAGGATGGTGAAATTGAACATGTTTTTTGAGTTCATAATGACCTAAACCATGAATAAAATTGTCTATGATCTGCGCTTCTAAAGCAGAGTATGTGACATGGGGGTATGATTTTAGTGCTAATCTGCGTAAGGCATAACCGAATTCTGCTGCAGATTCTTGTTTCTCGCGTTTTCTGTTTTTAAATTCGCACCTAAACGCTACCTCTCTCTCAACAGGATTAAACCGCCTGCCTAAAACAGATTTTAGTCTAGCGTAATCTTGTAAGTCAGATCGCGTGCATTCACTGAGTAGTTTTTGTGCATGGCCTTTTAAAGACATGATGAGCTGTTGAGCACGTTTGCGTTCATTCCAGCCATTCCAGTCTGCGACTTGTTCAAAGCTAATGATATAGTCTTGCCAGTCTGTCGACCTGCCGTCAAATTTCTCGGGTTCTTTTTCTTTAAATATTTTGTCATTGCTGAGTGAATGACCCGGTGAATAACTAGTATGCAGAGTTCGCATGGGAGTGTACAACTCCTCGTCTCTATAACGCGGCGGATCTACAAATCTATTGCGGTCATTTAAAAGTGTTCGATTTGTATGCATTGGAGTATTAAACTCCACGTGCCGATCAATACTGTGTCGGAGCGGATCTACAAAATTGTTATCATTGAACAATGTTCGACTTGTTTGTCTTGGAGTATTGTACTCCTCGTGCCGATATCTATCTGAAAGAATACCACGCTGTGGCGGATCTACAAAACGGCTATTGTCATTGAACCGGAATCGATCTGATTGACTGTTAAACCTGTTAGACAGGTCTCTGTTCTCGGGCGTATATGAAGGCGTGTCTTCAGTTTTCGACCGATCACTGCTTGCTGATTTGTAATCACTATCAAACTGAGATTTTCTGTCGCTTTTGCCTTTATATTGTTTTAATACGTCATCAATATAGTTCTCAAAATCGCGATTGGATTCATTAAATGAACCTTTACCTGAAAGACCAGGTGCACTCGTAGCCATTTTTAAACAAAAGTTAGAACTGAAAGTTTAACATTGAAACATTGAAAATTGACTCAAATCCTGGTTCAAACGGCACCACTGTAGTAGTTGGGTTCAGCCACTACTGATGTTTAAGTTTTGTACTTCGCGTTGTGTTTTATTTAATATAGATGTTCCCTTCAATAATGTTTCAACCTTTTGATAAACCTTTTATATTTTCTTTCCAGGTAAGTTTGAGCCCGCCTGTAATGAGGCCTGTAGTTAAATAATAAATAGATAATAAAGTTTTAAATCTTTAATAAATTTAACAATTGTATATGAAAATTTCCAAACAACAAATAAATATTCCCGGGGAATGAATGTGGCTTTCGAGAAAAATAACTAAATGAAAAATATAAAGAACTAAGTTAGAAAAATAAAGAATTATTAATCGAAATTAAGTAGGGAAAATAGGGTGAGGCAACTCCTGATAATTACCTTGATGCAAGGCTTGGCTCAGCAGAAGCCCAGAGCACGGCGGTGCTCGGGTTTAAATACTGTTGTTAACAATAGAATAAAAGTAAAAGTCAGCCGTAATGTGATTTGATAATAAATTTAGAAGTAACCAATGAAAAGTCTCGAAATAATATACGCTTGGAAATAAAAGATAACTCTCTTCCGGTTTCATGAATAAACAAATCGAATACGAAGATAAAGAAATTACGTAAAGAAGTAAGTAAACCTTAAGTTAAATAAATAATGTAATGGAAATAATTTATAAAGGATCGATACTACCACATTCTTCCCCCCTTAGACAATTATTATATTTTTATTTATAAAAATATATAATTGAAGATACAAAATATAAATCATAACAAAATATAAATAGGTATAGTGATCAATAATCAATACATTGTCAATCAATAATCACCGATTTTAAGGTCCATATAGATACACTGTGCACAATTCCTTAAAAGTCTGGAATAAGGCAGGTTTCCTCCATTATTTCACAATCGATTCTCTTATTGTTGCGGCCCAGGAGACTTTTGATTACTAATGTTGTGCTGTCCATTTCCCCAGGGAAAATGTCGATCTCTTCATCCCTCGAGTTTGTTCTTTGTTCTTCTTCCAGTGGGAATGGAGCAAATAGATCCTTTACCTGTTCCCGTCTCTTCCTCTGTGATTCCAGTTTAGCTTTTTCAATTTGTTGTTTTCGCTCATCCCTTGAACCGAGTCGATATGGAATATGTCCTCTTGGGTCTATGAAGAATCGATTAGGTACCTCTTTCACTTCAAGGACTCCTCTTTGTTGGCCGTGCGACCTTAGATGGCTCTTCCCTTTGGATTGTATTGGAAATTTCTTATTGCACAACGTGCATCTGTAGAGCTGAACTTTCGACCGATGGACCTTAGTCCAGTGATTCATATATTTCCTAAAGGTTAGGAATCTACCCAGGGATTGACATGCTTCTACCTGACACAGCATACCAGTCGGGCTCCATTGTTCCCTGGTGTCTGAGAACTGTTGCAGTTCTTTGGTTTCTTCTTCTGTCTGAAACTGATACAGTTCCTTTTCATCTGCCAATAAGTCCAAAACATCCATCTACAATGATGATAAAAAATTAAGTTACAAAATGCATTACTTTGACTATTATAACAAGAGCATGTTGACATGCCTCACAAACATATAAATCATTATGACTATTTACACATGTTTAATTAACAAATTTATATTTTATTTACATTTCAGGGAAAATTTTAACCGAAATTTACAGGTCAAGTATTTGTTTTGGTTTGACCACACGACCAGACTTGGTTGTTAACTGGGGAACAGGTCCTACTGGTGAACTGGTATGAGAGACTTGAGATAATTCATTATCAAGGTCACTAAGGTCAGATTCAGACAAGTCATTGTTCTCATTAACAAGCAACCAATTTTCCGGTGGATTACTACCCTGATAGTGTTTGAGATGATCTTTATGTACAGTGATAATCGGAGATGTTGCATCTCTCTGCACTCTACAAACAGACTGTGAAATGTTTTCAATAACTAGGTAGGGGCCTGTCCATCCCAAACCCAATTTTTTATTTGCTTCAGGAGGGTACCAGCGCCAGACCCAATCACCTTGACTAATTTCTCTTTTTTTAAGATGAGCATCATAGTCTCGCTTTTGTCTTTTAGCAGATGAATTGATATTTTCATGAGCAAATTGAAAAACATTTTCCATAGTTTGCCTCAACCATTCTACGTACTGTATTTCACACATTTCATTTTTCTGGTCAGGGGGTAATCCTACCATTAAATCAATGGGGAAACTGTTCTCCCTTCCAAACATCATTAAATTTGGTGAACACCCAGTAGACTTATGTTCTGTGGCCCTGTACGCCATCATTAAACAGGGTAAAAGGTCATCCCAATCTTGAGGATTATCATGAGTAAATATTGAGAGCATTTGTTTCAGGGTGCGGTTGAACCGCTCAACCATCCCGTCTGATTGGGGCCTATAGGGCGTGGTCCTAGTTTTATTTATCCCTAATTTATAGCAAACTGCCTGAAATAGGTCGGATTCAAATTCACGACCTTGATCCGTGTGTATTTGTTCAGGGCACCCGAACCTACAAATAAACTCATTAACAAGGCGATCTGCGACAGTGAGGGCAGTATGATTTTCAATTGCAAAGGCTTCCTTCCATTTGGTGAAATAGTCCCCAATTACCATGATATATTGGTTACCGTTATTTGACACAGGTAGGGGGCCAAAGATATCTATAGCAATACACTGTAAGGGGGCAGTGATTTTGAACTGTTGCAGTTCATTTCTTCCCAACCCGGGGCCAGGTTTACTACGAGCACACAATTCACAAGATTTGCACCACCTCTCTATATCCTCTCGCATGTCAGGCCAATAGAACCGACGTTTAATAACATCTACCGTCCTATCTCTACCAAAATGACCCGCAGTTTGACTAGAATGCAAGTGTTTGAATATTTCCGTTCGCATGTTAGCGGGTGCTTCTAATCGAAGTTCATAGGAATTCCTACAATGTGACTTTTTGTACAAAAGTTCATCGCGAATTTCTAAAAATTCCCACTGCGACCATAAAGATTTTGAACCCTTTGTTAGATTTTCGACCTCGGACTTCGGATTTTGATTAGTGTACGTCTTCAGCAAATTAATGATGGGAGCTATGATTTCGTCTTCATTTTGAAATTTGCGCAAATCGTCATGTGACCATGTATCTAGCCAGTTTACGCGATTAGATTCAGTTGCATCTGAACACGCGCCATTTTCCAAAACTGGATGTAATTGAATTTTGTCAGAACTCTGATCAGTGGTACTGTGATCGACACAGTCAGGACAATCTGATCGTTTACACCGAAGACGCGATAAACCATCCGCGTTCTTGTGTTTAGAACCAGGTCTGTGCTCAAGATCAAAATCATAACACTCTATTACACTCAACCAACGAGCAAGCATCCCCTCAACATCCTTAAAATTCCGCAACCATTTTAAGGGAGCATGATCGCTTCGCACAACAAATTTTCTGCCCAGCAAGTAATACCGAAAATGTCTCAGAAAGAAAACGAGTGCCAAGAGTTCTCTCTTTGTCGTGCAGTAATTTTGCTGAGTATGACTCAGCGTTTTACTGCCGTACGCGATTACACGCTCTTCGCCTTCTTGTACTTGGGAGAGAACACCACCCAGGGCATATCCACTTGCGTCTACGTCAAGTACAAAAGGTCCATTACTATATGGAAATGCCAAAATTGGGGAGGTAATTAGCTTTTGTTTTAAAGAGTGGAAAGATTTCTCACATTCTGAATCCCACTTGAAAATTACTTTCTTTGCGGTGAGTCTTGTTAAGGGTATTGCAATTTCAGAAAAGTTTTCAATAAATCTGCGGTAATAACCGACAAAACCTAAGAAACTTTTTACATCCCTTTTGTTTTCTGGACGGGGCCAATTCTCAACAACTTTCGTTTTATCTGGGTCATACTGTATGCCCTGATTCGAAACCAAATGACCTAAGTAAGTGACCTCCTCTTGAAACAATGAACATTTCTTTGGTTTGAGTTTCAAACCTGCTTCCCGAAGTTTACAAAATACAAAACGCAGATTTTCAAGAGCTGTTGCAAAATCTTTACCAAAAACGATTATATCGTCGAGGTAACATAAGCATTTTTCAAGACAGAGATTCCCTAATACTTTCTCCATTAAACGTTGAAACGTCGCGGGAGCATTACATAGGCCAAATGCCATGACATTGAACTGAAACAAACCACGGTGAGTTGTAAATGCCGTTTTAATTTTATCTTTTTCGTCCATTTTTATCTGCCAATATCCACTGGCTAGATCTAGCGTTGAGAACCATTTATTTCCTGACAATTTGTCTAACGTGTCGTCAATTCTTGGGAGCGGAAACGCATCTTTTTTCGTGACCGAGTTTAATTTACGAAAGTCCAGACAAAACCTGGATGTACCGTCTTTTTTGGTTACTAAACATACAGGGGCTCGCCAAGGACTGTCGCTGGGCTCGATTACTTTATTTTCAAGCATTTTGTCTAACTCAGTGTCAACGATTTCTCTTTGCTGTAGAGCCATTCGTCGCGGGGGTAGGCGGATTGGAGCACTATCACCCGTGTCTATTTTGTGCGTTACTAGGTCAGTCTGACCAACCTTACCGTCAGGTCCCACAAAAATATCTTGGAACTCGCGTATAAGTTCAACAACTTTTTCTTTCTCTTCGTGTTTTAAATTATCTGACATGTTTTCTATAAGCAAAGACAAATGTTCCGGTAATGTACCAGATTCATTTTCTCGCGACGAAACATCATGAACAATTTCTGAAACTTGTCCAACTGTAGCTAGGACATCATCGCGTTTTAATTTCACTGGTTTTTCGGCAAGGTTTAGAAGTGAGATAACTTGACATTTGTTTTCCGTTTTTACAATTGATTTCGCGACTAAGAGACCTTTGTTTCTTACAAACTTTGACGTCTCGATTATGCCCTGTTGATCAGGACTATAACCCGCGATGTAACCCTCGACTATCATCTCAGAATTTCCAGGAATTGTAACATTCTCGGCGGCTTTTAGAAAAGCAACTCTAGAATTCATGTTTTGGAACAGTTTAATTGAACTGTTTTTTAACTTTAATTTTCTTTTTCGGATGAAAATATCTATTTCATTTTTCTCAAGAAAATCTGTCCCAAGGAGACCATCAATTCCTTCTAAGTCCCCAACAATAAAATTGTGTTCAAATGCATGATTTCCGACTGAAAGTTTAATAACTTGTTTTCCAAACACAACCAATTTATTTCCGTTTGCGGTTTGTAGTACTGTGTCAGTACTTTGAAGCGCGGTTTCTAATTTCAATTGATCATAAAGACTTTTCTTTAGAACTGAAACAGGCGCTCCTGTGTCTATAAGTAGCTGACAATGTTTACCGCCTATGTTTGCTTTGACATATAAACATGCAGTGTTTTTCTCGATGTTCATTGACTTTTGAGAATTGACATTATTCAGATTGTTTGATTCAG
Organism: Saccostrea cuccullata; assembly: GCF_032062105.1. Taxonomy (NCBI): domain Eukaryota; kingdom Metazoa; phylum Mollusca; class Bivalvia; order Ostreida; family Ostreidae; genus Saccostrea; species Saccostrea cuccullata. The sequence goes on along the minus strand of NW_026933264.1, from coordinate 308,379 downwards.
TTTCACTTGTTAACGGGCTATTTGTTTCAGACTTGAAAACATAATTTTGGTTTTCATTAGAAAACTCTTTCAACGCGCTGAGATCAGTTACTGTACTTGGATCCGCGCCCGTTTTTGTCTCAGTTGAAACTGGGTCACCAGTGCGTTCTTTTGATTTTGCAGTTGGTCGTTTGTCACTTTTAAAGGCTGACGTTCCGACCTCAATGTCAGCCGAAATTAGTTTAAAGTGTTTGGAGTTTGCACGGGTTTTGAAAATGCCGGTCTTAGATCGGGAAATTTCTTGTAACAACGGCTTTCAATGTGCCCTACACCTTTACAATAATTGCAAATGATTTCCGGTCTGGTTTTATGCTCCTGTGCGGAAGCCTGAGTACCTTTTAATAAATCTTTAATTTCCAATTTAAATTTCTCTAGTTTGCGATCAATTATTTTCTCAATTTCTTCGCGTGTTACAGCAGTTTCTCTTTTCTGAAGCGTGTGCATGGATAACATGCCCTGATCGCGTTCGATCTCTGACTCGCTACACGGTTTTTTGACATGATCAAGAGAACCGTCAAATGCCTCATATTCCATTGCGTATGCGATTGCTTGATCTAATGACAGAGGATGGTGAAATTGAACATGTTTTTTGAGTTCATAATGACCTAAACCATGAATAAAATGGTCTATGATCTGCGCTTCTAAAGCAGAGTATGTGACATGGGGGTATGCTTTTAGTGCTAATCTGCGTAAGGCATAACCGAATTCTGCTGCAGATTCTTGTTTCTCGCGTTTTCTGTTTTTAAATTCGCACCTAAACGCTACCTCTCTCTCATCAGGATTAAACCGCCTGCCTAAAACAGATTTTAGTCTAGCGTAATCTTGTAAGTCAGATCGCGTGCATTCACTGAGTAGTTTTTGTGCATGGCCTTTTAAAGACATGATGAGCTGTTGAGCACGTTCGCGTTCATTCCAGCCATTCCAGTCTGCGACTTGTTCAAAGCTAATGATATAGTCTTGCCAGTCTGTCGACCTGCCGTCAAATTTCTCGGGTTCTTTTTCTTTAAATATTTTGTCATTGCTGAGTGAATGACCCGGTGAATAACTAGTATGCAGAGTTCGCATGGGAGTGTACAACTCCTCGTCTCTATAACGCGGCGGATCTACAAATCTATTGCGGTCATTTAAAAGTGTTCGATTTGTATGCATTGGAGTATTAAACTCCACGTGCCGATCAATACTGTGTCGGAGCGGATCTACAAAATTGTTATCATTGAACAATGTTCGACTTGTTTGTCTTGGAGTATTGTACTCCTCGTGCCGATATCTATCTGAAAGAATACCACGCTGTGGCGGATCTACAAAACGGCTATTGTCATTGAACCGGAATCGATCTGATTGACTGTTAAACCTGTTAGACAGGTCTCTGTTCTCGGGCGTATATGAAGGCGTGTCTTCAGTTTTCGACCGATCACTGCTTGCTGATTTGTAATCACTATCAAACTGAGATTTTCTGTCGCTTTTGCCTTTATATTGTTTTAATACGTCATCAATATAGTTCTCAAAATCGCGATTGGATTCATTAAATGAACCTTTACCTGAAAGACCAGGTGCACTCGTAGCCATTTTTAAACAAAAGTTAGAACTGAAAGTTTAACATTGAAACATTGAAAATTGACTCAAATCCTGGTTCAAACGGCACCACTGTAGTAGTTGGGCATTCAGCCACTACTGATGTTTAAGTTTTGTACTTCGCGTTGTGTTTTATTTAATATAGATGTTCCCTTCAATAATGTTTCAACCTTTTGATAAACCTTTTATATTTTCTTTCCAGGTAAGTTTGAGCCCGCCTGTAATGAGGCTTGTAGTTAAATAATAAATAGATAATAAAGTTTTAAATCTTTAATAAATTTAACAATTGTATATGAAAATTTCCAAACAACAAATAAATATTCCCGGGGAATGAATGTGGCTTTCGAGAAAAATAACTAAATGAAAAATATAAAGAACTAAGTTAGAAAAATAAAGAATTATTAATCGAAATTAAGTAGGGAAAATAGGGTGAGGCAACTCCTGATAATTACCTTGATGCAAGGCTTGGCTCAGCAGAAGCCCAGAGCACGGCGGTGCTCGGGTTTAAATACTGTTGTTAACAATAGAATAAAAGTAAAAGTCAGCCGTAATGTGATTTGATAATAAATTTAGAAGTAACCAATGAAAAGTCTCGAAATAATATACGCTTGGAAATAAAAGATAACTCTCTTCCGGTTTCATGAATAAACAAATCGAATACGAAGATAAAGAAATTACGTAAAGAAGTAAGTAAACCTTAAGTTAAATAAATAATGTAATGGAAATAATTTATAAAGGATCGATACTACCACAAATGAATAAGAGATTAAAATCCTTTATTTTTTGATAACTGTTTGAAAATCTAGGTTCTCTGAATTTAAAACTGACTAACAAAAAGATTGTTATTTAAAATTCAAAATTGAACCAGTAATTTTTTTGTAACTCTACTCATGGCTATAAGAAAGATGCGCTTATATATGTACTGGGGTGGGTGTTTGAAACACTATAATCAAAACTAACATTCCATTTGGTTTTTAATAATAAAATTAAATTTCCTTAATAAACAAGTGAATCCTATCGTTAGTTTGACGTTTTTAACCTTTCTTTTCATAGATAAAAAAATCCCTCCATTATTATAGTATGGGGAAATTTTTATCTATGAAAAGAAAGGTTAAAAACGTCAATCGCCTGTGGTTCATGTGTCAAAATGTATGAAATACTTCAGGAAATATATCTAGCAATATAGGGAATTTGCGGCAACTGTAGTACGTAGTTTTTATTCATTCACACAAGTATTTGTAAAGAAAAGGGATGAAATGTTGAATATTAAATGCGTTTAATTGGCGATTGCTTTCAACGACCTTATTTTATATATCATGATGAAGCAAAACTTTAGTTCTGAGGAAAATCTGGCTTTATGAGTTCTATAACAGAGAGAAGAATACACATGAAATATAAAAAATGGTAAGAAAATTGCGTTAAAATGTTTGTTAGATGTATTGTTTCATAAAAACATGCAAAAATAGGACAAGACAAAAATTAAAGATTGTTTACATTGCATACGTATGATCAATGTATTGTTTTCATGTTGGCATATTGTGCCTGTCTGAGTCTTTGGACTAATACTAGTTAGATCCTGCTTCTCTCTCTTTTTTAAGTAATTTTTTTTTCACAATATTTTCACAATTTACTACTAAATACTTAAGCACTGATGACATCTGTTTTCTTTTCTTCTTCTTTTTTTAATCGACATAAACTAATCATGGAACTATTTTTGAATTCCGTACATAGAAACAAGAATCAACAATACATTCATTTTCGAGGCTTTGTTTTTTTTGTTTGTTTGTTTTTTTTGTTAATGACTGATGAAATATCTTGCTTGTGTCAAAAATTTTTGAATAAAATTAATTTCTAATAGACGTATTGGTTTCGAACAGTGTACCTTTCGATACACATGAGCACTTCTCCAACGATACAAGCAACCTCTGCAAGGACAGCAAAGACAAAAGACACATGTAAATGGCCGCCAGGTACGACTGTCCGGATCAGAGACAAAGCTCCGGAGACTCCAGCTATTATAACGAAGAGGAAAAAGACTGAAAAAGAGAAAAAAATACTTTGAATACTTCTTTATTTTGCACATTTCCTTTAAAGAAGTGAATATGCATATTTAACACTTGCCAGGCTAAGTTAAATCTCTAAATTAAAAGAAAATTTAAACACTACAAAAGAATCACAGAATTCATCCCAATAAGAAATTTTGACAAAGTTTTCCATGACGCCAATTTTAACTTGTTTTTATATGTTTAATTTTATCTCTAAATCATAAATACATCGCATGAACATAAACGAGACCGAGGGGGAGGTGTATTTTTTGAAACAATCATCAAAATGAAAAGTAAAATGCGTAGGTTTACTAATTTTCTTCTTTTTGTTAACCATTTAAAACTTTTTACGCTGGCGATAGGGGTTGGGGTGGGGGTCATCCATTAAGTCGAATGCTAATTGTTAGGCCATTAATTAAACACAGAAATGTTGAAAAAACTTTTTTTCCTTTAGCCTGATCTTGACAATGAGCACACTGCGCTTATGACCGATCTACAGGGGATGCTTACTCCTCCATGACACTTAATCCCACCTCTGATGTTTTTGGAGGCCTGTGTTTGCTCTCCATCTGGTCTGCATCGTTGCAATGGACCTTTGAGCTTCGTAGATGTTTGTTTTATCTCCATTTTTCATTGCAAGTTCCCTGTAAGACTTAAATATTGTGACACATTGGTCTATCACATACCTGCAACAGCATTGGCAATCATGCTCACTGCCAATAAGATGGTTTTGTCTTTAAGCCGAAACATGTTTAGACCCAAGGTGACTACTGTTATTATAAATAAATCCAACACTATGACTGCCGCTGCTTGTAGCGTCCGCAACAAAGCTAACAGACAAATGAAATTCATGAAAATATAATTATGTTTCATATATCAATATTATTTTTCTCTCAGAAGAGCAGAAGATTAATACAAGTAAAATACTGCCTTCTCGAAGCTATTTGTTTAAAAGTCGGCTTTTTACGATTTTTAATTTTAAAAAATGAAAGTAAAATCTGATTTATAGCATAAAACCTTCATGTTTTTAACAGTGAATGAGACTATGTGAACTAAAGTGAGATATAGGGTGTTGCTTTTTGCTGATTATTTTATTTAAGCACTAAGGATCTATGTTCTTTCTTAAAGCATTCTACCTTTACTTTCTTACCAAAATTAAGCGGCGTCAGGAATGGATAAATAAGGACGCTCGCACACCAGGTTTGATAATCAACGTCCCTGTACACATTTAGTTTGTTATCACAATAATTCCAGATACCAAGGCTGGTAAATCGGTCTCCCTCAGATTTGTAAACCCAGTATGGGGATGCTAAAGCAATGAAGTAAAATAAAATGGCAGCGAACAGCAGAACAAAGCATCCCCGAAGAATCTTGGATGTACCTGAGGGCCTGCAAAAAGACTTAATTCTAGCAAATTGATAATGGTAAGCTTAAGGATAACGAACAACGATCGATCTCAAAAAATTTCATACACTATAAAAATATGTGAATTTTAAGAGGGCATAAACACGGACCCCTGGAAATACCAGAGGTGGATCAGGGTACGTATGAGGAGTAAGCATCCCCTGTTGACCTTTAATACCCCTCGTGACTCCTATGTATTGTTTAGGAAGACGAAACTTTCGGTAGTTAATTCAGTATAAAAAAAACCTAAGGACTAATAATTCTATGAAACATTTCAGCCAAAAATACGACCCAATGTCAGGTTAAATTGCGAACAAGGTCATTATAGGACCATAAAATTTACCAAATGTCGACTTTAAACGTGGTTGTTGAAATTCAGGTAACATCAATTTATCAATGAGTAGCATGAGTCGAATCAAAAATTGATAGTTCTCAGGGCAAATTAAACTCTGAGTGAGAAGAATGAATGAGTGAGTGAATGTTTAACAAAAATCTACAATGGAATGATACAAAATTGAAGTACACTCATGTTTAAAAAAATAATAAAATAAAACAAAACAAAACAAAAAAAGACATTGAGTAGCGAATAAGTTGGAGGATTAAACACTATAAGCAGGTGATAGTGTAATGATACCGCATAAATAAGGAAAGTTGATAATAAAAATTAATGGCTGAATTCAACTAGTTTTCATACATTTTAGTTGTTAGTTTGCTTTTTGGATATATGGAGTTGACATACGAGTGGCAATAACTATCAGATAATTTGACTCTCTTCATTTAGATAATGTAATGCAAAGTAAAATATAAATTTTAACATTACAGAATTGGTTTTAGTGAGCTAACATTTTGCTTAAAGGTGCATGGACACAGATTTGAAGTGGACATTTTAATAGCATTTCACACAAAAATATATTTAAAATTTTATTTCATCCTAAAGGTGCATGGACACATATTTATAGTTCATATTTTCTGTATAATATTACGGCTTATATATTTTAATCTTATTTCATCTTAAAGTTATTGAAACTTCAAATTTTTTGAATGGGTTTAATTGACACATTCTTGCACTCTCACAAATTTTACTTTTATACTTAATACTTAGGAAAAGTGGCAATCTTGTAAAATATATTTTCATGATTGATTTGTACGTCAAATCTATATATGTTAAAAATTTGTTTATCTTAACAAGCTACATATTTTGACAGTAAGTTCTGGACAGTTGTGCATAATGCCTTGTATATTGACTTATTAAATCTTTTTCACGATTCTTTTTTTATTATTTTAAAAAAAATGAATTAATTCAGGAAGTAAAATTATGACATTTTATATGATTGATTTTCCTTATAAAATCGATAGCAGTTTTGTTCTTTTATGAGGAATGGTTTTATAAAAGGTTGAAAATTCATAACTATACTATCGAGATTGAAAAGTTTTGTGATTTTAACAAATTCTTTAAAAACTTTTGAAAACAAAAAAAATTCAATTAGGAGACAATACAAAATAGGAGCAGAGCAAACAATGACCTCTTAAACATCAGAGGTGAGATCAGGTGCCAAAGAGGAGTGAGCATCCCCAGCCGACCGGTCACACCCGTTGTGTGCTCCTTGTCATGATCGGGAAGTAACGGACAAAAATCCGTCGTCAACTCAGTGTATAAATAATGGACTTACAATTAGTACGAAAAACGCCAGTCAACATTTGACTCAGTGATAAATCGTATTAAAGTATTACGTTTTATTTTAGAATTCCTGATCGAAAGGAAAGCGATTATAAGTTTGCTACTTTACCTTTCTGAAACACTGTTCTTCATGACTGCCTTCTTTATGAATACTAAGATCTCTTGTATACATTAATTATATACACACCCTATGAATGTTTTGAGACACGTGAGACACGTGATCTCTCTTGACCTATTCAAAGGTCGATGCTGAAAAACATTTTTAGAGAGGAAACTCGGCAGTAAACGTTATTATTTTTTTCTACTAAATATCATAAAAAAATGTACTGTGCGGAAACTCAACATTGCAAACTAAAACTATAAACCCTAAAAACTAAACTATAAATAAACTTTAGATTACAAAATAAAAAAGTAAAAAGAAAAGATTTCGGAATGAGCATTGTCAGGAAGTTAGTTAAAAGAAATCTTTGTCTCGGGACAAGTTAAATTGGGTTCCTAGGACGATATCAGTTTAAAGAGTACGTTCTTTCTATAAGGACGTGAAATCATGAGTCCTTTCACAAAGTGCAAGCGTGTGAAAGCTTCAGCGCAGTCCAGTAGCAAAAAGCCACATCGTGTATACTATTTAAGGAGAATATAATTATCTTGTGAAATTAAGAAGTCTTATACAAATGTGGGACCTTGTTTGATCAAACCTGACATATGATTCTGCATATCTGAGTTTGCCATCATCAAAGCTGTTATTGATTTGTCGGCAGTTACCTCTTCCAAATCCATGATTTGTCTCACTGGACCCGCTTTAGTCAGAGTTAATGATAACTACCAAGGTTTTATGCTTTGCTGAATTTAGAAAAAAGATTCCAAAAATATATGTGTGCAGAGATGCATAGCTGAAGAGTAGAGGATTTGTTTTGAATACATGCATATTTTGTAGTGTGGATTTGCTCCTTTTACCCATACATCGGTCGAACTGTTTCAAATTTATTTAAATTGCGATAAAATAATAGATATAAGATATACCGGAAGAAATGCAAACGTAACATTGAGCGTAAGCATTTATTATGGACCTGCGTTATTTCAAAATAATAAGGGAAATGCCCCTGGATAAAGGGAAACCAAGATATCGTTACAATATGCGTAATTAAAAATGATATCTCCAGTCAAATGGTGAACAAAGATTGCATAAAACTGAAATATTATCTAATTTACTTAAAAAAATTATTAGCATTTAACTGCAATAAATATATCAGATAATAAAAATACACTTTCACTGTTACACAGAGATCATATTACCTGTTAACATTTAAAACACCAAGATGTATTCAACTTTTTTATATAAAAATTACTCCGAAGACTACATAAATGCTGTCAATAAAAAAACTCCAGCATCATTTGAATGTCAACTTATTAGTGTAATTGTGTTTAAAATCAGAGTGATTTTTAAAGAGATAGTTTTGTCTATGACTAGTCACAAAATGTGAAAATAACCGAGTACCGTTTTTATTAAAGAAGCAGCTGTCTATGATATCAAAAAGTTTTGTCAAGAATCATAAGTTTACGAATATAATTAGCAATAATTATAGCAAGTTTTCGAATCACAGACTGATGAACGCATCATATGTCGAGAAGTACATGTATATTAGATGAAGGGCTAAATATAAATATAAAGGGGAAGTCTTGCATGTTGTAAGAATGGATAAAGAGTTTTAGATATGCTACAATGAATATCATGCAGGCTCCATTAAATGCTCAACCATGTCAATCAAGATCATTTTGTTATACTTCTCGCCAAAATATACATGAAACATATGGAGATAACAAACTGTATTCAAAATAAAAAGTCCATAAACCTATACAGAATAGGAGCAGAGCAAACACGGATCTCCAAGACATCAAAGGTGGGATCAGGTGTCATTGAGCAGTGAGTATCCCCTGTTGACCGGTCACACCCGCTGTGTACTTCTTGTCATGATCGGAAAATAACAGAAAAATCGGTCGTCAATTCAGTGTATAAATAATGGACTATCAATTAGTATGTAAAACGTCAGTCAGCATTTGACTCAATGATAAAGTGTATGTGCTGACAAGGTTATTGTATTGACCACAGAACCTACAAAATGATGATTTTAAACGAGACTGCTTTTATTCTTGTTTCATCAATTTGTTTGTTAATAAATAACCTCGTTTTTGAAATGTCCATACATGGAGCATGCTCTTGCATATCGAATCAACTGAGACATAAAAACTCCGTATGCAGGTGACTAAGGTTTATTGCTTCATAAGTAAGAGAACTTGATTAGAAAGTTTAAGTCATCACGTTTATCACAGAGTTTGGTTCTTAGATTACAATTAACGTCTTTTTCAAGTAAAATATCTAAATATGAAACAGAAGTGTCATACTCTATGGTATCTTTTATCTCATATTCACCGGGATATATCGTATCGACATAAGAACGGAAATTACCATTGTTAATTGACAATGCGTCATCGACATATCTAAATGTCGTAAATTTATGCAAATTTATTTTCTTCTTTTCACATACAAGATTTTGGACGAATTCTGCTTCATATAAATATAAAAAGAAATGTCTGCTAATAACGGGGCGCACTTGGTACCCATGGAAATTCCAATGGATTGTTGGAAGATCTGGTCTCCAAAAACCACATAGATATTGTCAATCAGAAACTCAAGCATTTTTTTATATCAACTTCAGAGCACTTGTGAGGACAATAAGAGTATTTTCTTAACAAAATAATTTTGTAAATGATTAATGACAAGGTAAGTAAATTTATGAGTTCCATTTATTATTTAAAAAGCAGCTGTCGATGATATAAAAAAAATGGATTTTTATTTATCGTGGGGAATGACTGTATATAAAGTTGAAAAGTCGTAAATTTTTAAGCTATTGATTTTGATAAAATCTTGTGATTTTAAATTGTCCAAAAGTTCGTGGAATTTTTAATCTTCCACATATGATTAACACCACTTTTTGAATATATTGTTGCACAGTACTCTTGAAGTTTCTCCTTCACTGCTGTTAATATCTTAGTGAGGAGTAAAGAAGGGGACTTGATTGAGCACTTACTGGAACCCGCTATGTATCTTGTTTGTAAGGATATTTTTAAGTATTGGAATCAAATATAGATATGGTAGTTCAAGTTCATTTTGGTCCTTTGGGATCTTAAAATATTCAATTTCTTCCTCAGAAAGGGAACTTTGAGTATTAGTTGGATTACCACGTGTAGAATTAATCCAAGTTCTTCTAAAATACAATTTAAATAATGAGCTTTACAAACGAAGATAATTTTGTTACCTGCTTTGTCAGCAGGGACCAGTACGTACGGATCATGTAATCTATCTAATTCCTTTTTTTACTTCTCCATTGTTGAATACAAGAGCAAGAGCAAGATTTTCCAGAAAATTAAGCAGATCATAGTCGTAAAAAGTTTTTTTCAGTGCGTTACATATTACATATTATTTATATCTACCTACGTCAGAGTACTTGATAGGGAGGGATTTATTCATCTCAAGAACAAGTCATTATTAACAAAAACAAACAACACACTGTAATTTTTTTTAGCGTGCGAGAAATATTCGCGAGTTTTGCGACCTACTTTAAGTCGCAAATTTTCATGGCCGCGAACCGATTATTTCGCTTTGTTATTGTAGAAAATGTTTCCTTATTCGTGCAAAATATTCGTAGCAGATTGATTTCAAACTGACGAATCGCGAATAAAAGATGACTTGAATAATAGTCAAAATAGCTGAATACAAAACAAAATAAATACAAAAAGTGTATGTTAATTTTAACACTGTTTATTCGAAAAATCAAAATATTTTTAAAATTGAATCAATTCAAACACACCATGTATTCCTCTATGAAATATCATTTTACCAACAATTTAAATTATTCTCAAATAGAGACGTACTCAAAAAAAGATAAGTTAGAAAAACAATTATGTAAGAGAAACCAGCATGATGTCATTGCCGGAAAATATTCCCAATGCTAGGGAAAAACTATGTACAGGGAATTTTTTGCTCCTGTTTAATTTTGGCCCACTTCTCCCTCGTCGAAAATGGGCGAAATTAAAACGAGGCGAATTCAAAGTAAACAGTATAAAATCTTAAACAAAAATCTTTCTAGGCGAATTTAAAACGGGGATAATTACTTGTCTCCAAATGTAAAAGGGCGAAAATAACACGGGGCGAAAATAAATCTGTATACAGTAACTTTACAAACAATATATGAATAATATTGGAATTGGAATTCATTTATAAATGTATAATGAAATGATGAAGATTAAAAAAACAGTGACCAAGCTGAAAAAAATCTATTAACTATACTAATCAGTGACGAGGGCATCTGAAAATTCGACAGGTGGGATCAGGAGCCTGAGAAGAATAAGCATCCCCTTTTGAACAAGAAAGTGTTCATTGAACAGAGAAAAAATCAGAATGAAAATTTTTGAAATAATGTCCAAATACAGTACATGATACAGGGAACAAATTAAATTGCTATATATTATTATACGTAAATTAAAAAGAAAGAAGTAGTAAATACAATTGTCTTTGAACCACGTAATGCAGTAGTAACAATTCCTATAACGCTCTTTAAAATATTTAGAGCTTAATCTCACCTGAAAAGTCAAAGCACAATACATTCAAGTTTTATTGTCACAGAGAAATAAATTAAGTGGGAGTCACGCGAACGCCGACATGTTCTTTAATCATCAGAACTTCTGCAACAATAGAGACAACCATCACACCAATACTTAATCCATAGGCAAAGTCCAGCTGGGCCCCGGGGACGTAGAACTGGACATGGTGGAAATTCCCGGCGTAAGCAGTGGTAGCAACGAGTAACAGAAGTACTAAAGTAGAACAAACGTATTTTTGTTTACCAGGAAATAAGCGATTATTGAGGTTTTTTAAAAAATATTAGTTGCATTTTGGACTCGTTCGACCATTGGTCTTAGTTAGAGTATTTTCTCTCTTTGCAATCTTTGCAACACAACAAACCAGAATTTCATTTAACGTTTTCCCTTTCAGTGGTAAAGTTTTAAAGATTCGGTACTGAAACAAAACTAGGAATCGAAATGATAAATCCCATTCTGTCCTCCGGAAGCTTTGTGTGTGATAAATACTTCCTGTTTAGTTCACCCTTTCGATCCTCAGAGATCACGTGATAATTTAGGGTATATAAGCAGCGATATACGAGCTCTTAGTCAGTTCCAGACTGAAGTCGACACCGATCAGTTGTTTCCAGTAAGGTGAGAAACGTAAACTTGCTTAACAAGTCTTATGTGCCTGAATAAGGCTTTCGAGACTGTTGTATTTTTCTGCAAGTTGGTAAATATTTATTTTGTTTGCTTAGCTACGAAGCGTACGCGCTCCAGGACAGTATTGGATTTTGTATATATTGATAATTAAAATCCTTGATTGAGAAATTTATAATTATTTGATTTATTCCTTCAATTGCTCAGGCAGAGCAACCGAATCTTCGAACTCAGAAACGTTACAGGTACCGCCATGTATAAATAACCTCCTTACTCCTCAGCTCTGGAGGAAACGCTCTAACCACTGCACCAAGCAGACGACATCTGTTAGTTTAAGTTAAGAGTAATAAGGAATTAGTAGGACTGATTAATTCATTGAATGTTCTTAACGTCCCGTTCCAGAATTTTGTCACTCGTTAAGAGACGTCGCCATATGACTGCAAAAGGCTTCATATTTTGACCTTTACTTGGCCCTCAGGGCCATTGAGCAGTGAGGTTTCTTAATCGTCCCAACGCCTACCATAACGGTAAGTCTCATCTGAAAGCTTAAGATCTGAACAATAGTGGTCCATTCAAAATATTTTCACCCTGATGTTTTATTTAAAGGTTTCTCTCTTAGTTTCGTTTCTTGCTGTAGAAAGAAATTATATTTCAAATCCATTATATGATTAGAAGAAAAAAATTTGCAATATATCTGCAGTGCCGTTCAAGGTTATGCTAGTTGTCAAAGAAATTCCTTGATAATTTTGACATATTTTACGGCCGAGCATGTGGGCTGCCCCCATCATTAAAACTAAAACGACAATAACCAGAACTTGAAGCCCAAGTAATAAACCTGAAAAAGAAACAGAGATCGGCTTGTAAGGTGTTTGATACGCTACATATTTGGTTGTTATCGATCCTCTCTTGAATAATTGTTTCAAGAAGTGTAAATTAAAAAGTTTATCTCAATACATAATAATTCTAAAGAGGAAGTTAACATCGTACTGTGTCAAGATGTCATAAAATGTATATGATAAACTGCAGTATATATTTTTTTGATCTTACTTTATTTGATAAGCCTGAAGTCTAAATCAATACGTACCTTTTTGAACATCTGTCAATAAATGGAATTGGCCAATATTATGGCACTCAATTTGAGTGACATTGGTCACGCAGTACATCCATACTCCAATGCTAACCTGTACATCTTTGCTGGTAACTCCATATGCCCAGTAGGGGGCTGCTAATCTAGTAACGTACAGAAAAAGAGCAAAAAACAATAACCCAAAACTTATCGGTGAAAATTTTGGACGACCAGCAAAGTTCCTGAAAGAAAAATTATAAATTTTAAATTGAATTTGTAATTAACTTACGGAAAACATTCATAAAAGTATATTTAAACACAATAAGTTATGGGCATAGGCATCAAAGAGGTAGGATCAGTTTCCATGATTTAGTAATTAGAATCCCAATCGACCACAGCCAAATTATGGCTTAACATTTTGCCTCGTTGTGTAAAGAAGTCATTTTTAGATGATAAGTAGTCCTCACTGAAAACGACAAAAACGATGACGTTGTAAAACGTAATGGAGCAGCAGAAAACAATGCAATTTTGTATTATACTAGGAAAAAATTCTAAATAAACTCTAAAGCTGTTGGAAGAATCAAACAATATTTCACAAGCGAATCGTGTATCTCTGTGTGTAAATAGAACAGGTGGTATTTGAGTGACAGAGACGAGAATCTTTGACGAAACTGTTGAACTGTAAAAATCTGAACAAAAACTTAAATGGTGGAACGTCAAGGAAAGGCATAGGCGCTTCAGCGGTGCTGATCTTGTGAAAGCACGGTTAGGTGGTAAAAGAAATTAAAAATTATACAACTTGAACAATTGTTAAAAAAATAAATGCCAAGTGATAGAAAAGGGGATTTAATGAATGGGTTTTTGACTATACTGTGTGAAATGTATAAGGATAGTACTTTTGAGAAATTCTTGACGCTATGTTTTTTATGTTACATTGCTGTTTATTGTGCTCCGTGGTTACAAAACATAATTTAGAATGAAGGAAATTTATTTCCATTATGTCGATTTGAATAAAACTTTACACATCAACAAAACAAGTATTTTTACACATGATACTCTGCTAATCTTAAATTTCTTGAAAGTAGAAGGTGTCAATTTTTCGTGGTTTGAGGAAAATATATTGGTTGGTGGAGATATAATTTCGTGGATGAAGAAAAGTTGAGTAGTAGTATATGTAATATATATATATATATATATACATGTATATATATATATATATATATATATATATATATATATATATATATATATATATATATATATATATTTCGTGGTGGTCTTTAATTCGTGGGTCTCATCATACCTTGAAAACAACGGAAATTAACAACATGAAATTTAGTGATTTCACAATATACGAGATTAAATGTTTCTTGAATTGAATTTCTTTGATTTATTCTGCTTTCATCATTTTTGTGATCTGATGTCAAATGGCTTTGACCATATCTTATGTTTATTTGAATTTTGCACTGCTATGTTGCAGCATCTGTCGTTTGTGTAACTGCCAATTCATATGAGTGAAAAATGATCGAGAGGAACGTTAAATAATATACAATCAACCAATCAGTCTTTGCTACAGATACTATTTGCAATGATAATGATTCATCTTAATTATCTGTATCCCAGGGTGTACAGTCTTGCCACATATGTCAAAACATATATGCTTGTTTTATCAAATTTGTACTAATATGTAATAAAAATGTTTTCATCATTAATTCATATTTATTTAAATATCAAAAATTACTTATAAAAAAGAAAACATGCATAGATGGATACTGCCTTTCGAGTATCATCTTTCATTCCTTGACGGAATTGTCCAATATTTTTTTTCCGTGATGTGCTGAAAAGTAACGCGATAGTCTGCATGTCAATTGAAATGTTTTTATACAAAAAAAAGAAGTCTGTAAAAGCACCTCGATTAAAGGTACTTGGACACAGATTTGAAGTCAATATTTTCTCTATAATATTACGACTTATATATTTTAATAGCATTTCACACAAATATTAATTGAAAATATTATTTCGTTTAAAAGATATTGAAATTTCAAATTTTTCGGCGGGTTTGATTGACATATCCTTGCACTCTCACAAATTTAATTTTATTCTTAATCCTTAGGAAAAGTGGCAGTCTCGTTTTGTAGAAATGAAAAATATTAATACTAGAAAATTCAGAGTAGACACGTTCGAAAGCAAAACAAACACACAATATATTGTCAGTCCGTGCAGTTGTGGTAAGCAGTGTGACGATTGAACGCACCCGGTGAATTCTAAATATAAACAATAACAGAACTCAAGCCCTGTTTACAAAAACTGTGTACATAACACGAGCGTGCTCGATTTGTTAAACTCTGTGTGCATCTCTTAGTTCGGAATGACGATACTTGTGAAGGTGTTTTGCTTTCTAACATTTCTACTCTGAATAAAATTATTTTTCTTGATAAAAGTTTTAATATTTCTCATTAAAACACATCAAAATTGCCACTTTTCCTAAGGATTAAGAATAAAGTTAAAATTTGTGAAAGTGCAAGGATGTGTCAATCAAACCCGCCAAAAAATTTAAAGTTTTAATAACTTTTAAATGAAATAAGATTTTTAATTAATTTTTGTGTGAAATGCTATTAAAATATATAATTCGTGATATTATACAGAAAAAATGAGAAAATATTAACTTCAGACCTTTAAAAGACAATTGAACTAGTTAAAAAGCATAACATTCTTTTTAATGTATTTCCACTGCTGATCAAATTTCACAGTGCTTCTTATAAAACACATACAAAATTATGTCTTTAACTTGACCTTAAATCACAGGCACTTGTTTCGGTAATAAATTTTTAACCCAGTAACAATAGTATAACAATAAGACGTTATTTTGGAAGAAACACTTGTTGTGGCCTTTAACTCGACATTAGATTTATCGACTATATTACTTAGTAACAATAGATTATTTCATTTATTGGCAATTCTATATTTTCCAGTAACTTGAAATTGAAGACCCCAAAGAATCTGCCACATCAGTTTCATATTTGGACGATCCACTGCCCATACACGATAATGACCCTGACTAACAACTAATTGGTATGACCAACGCGATGATTTCAACTTCATCGATAGTTTTCCTTATTTATGTATTAATATCCCGCTGTCATCTGTATATAGGATTTACATCTCCCAGTCTATTCGAAACTCAAGAATATGCTCCGAGCACAATCAGTTTTTAAACCGAGGCAGGATATTGACATAAAGCTGGTGTTACAGGGATTTCAACAACCTCATTTGAAGCATTTCGTAACTTCAAAGGTCGTTATACTGACTGTCGAAGCAAATATAACCTATCACTAGATCCTACTTTGGCCGGCTGGTTTCAAAACGGTTATTAGGCGTTTTTTTTTATCTATATTGAATTTGACTACGGAATGTTCCGTGACCAGACGACAACGGGATGCCCATTCCACCAAGCCAACTGATCCTACCTCTAGAATTCCCAGAGGTCCGTGTTAATGTCCTCATAATAGACCAAATGAGGTTATTTTTGAGAATATAGTAATAAAATTGTCATTATCCGTGTTCGCTTCCATAGCAAATTCGAATTTTTGGATGTTATTTTTTGTTATTATTACTTGAAACTTAATCGAATAGGAAAGTAAAATTTCTATACATCTTATATGCTTGAGCGTTTCTGTTAATTTTTTTCAATTCAACTTGTTGTACCCCGAGGAGTTGATATCTCTCAAATTTGATTGATGCTTTTTTATATAAAATAAAAAAAGTAATTATTTAAAATGGCTTCTATTAATGTTTTACAGATCTTTCGACACAGATCAATAAATGTGAATTAACTAGTACATATATTTTAGGTACGGGTACCATGATTACATCCAATTCCAACTGAATTGCCGTACAATTTCTAGAATTACCTAGATTTCGCTTAATATATTAACACACTGTTGATTATATGCAGGAAGAGAATAGAGTACAATGAGATTGAGATAACATACGTGTTGGATATTCTCATTGGGGCACTGTGTGTACAATATATAAAGGACAGTTGACTGAATGTTTTATGGTTTGATTATTGCTGTAAGTTTGTACCTTTGGATTTTTTATATTTTATTGTAAATTATTAACTGAAGTTAAGTTTCAAACTGTGTGATTGATTTTTGTATTTTGGGTAATAATGACCGATTATAACAGAATATTTAAAGTATCAAATTTTGCCATATCATAGTGAAATTCAATCATGCAACTCAAAGCAAAAAGGTTCTAGCTGATTAAAACAATTAAAAACACACAAAAAGACTTGTCACTACTTAAACTTCCTGGTTTTCCACAATGGATTATGTCTGAAAGTTTGAAAGGGAAATGATGGGCGGGTAATCGTAAAAAAAGAATGTTGGGGTCAGTGATGTGAATTTTGAAATATTGGTCAAAATATGTGATTTTCAGATGAAAATGGTTTAAATTTAACATGACTTCTTTAACATATCTTCATATTTTGGCAAAGTTTGTTGAGGGAAGGTGTAAAACTTGTTCTAAAAATATAAATTAAGACCTATAGTAAATATTCCTAGCAATATCCTAACGGAAAATATTCTCCTAGGAAAAGTATGTGAGGCTAAAGTTCCACGATTTGCAGACTTTTTTGCTAAATATCCTTTCACCACAAAAAATAGTCCCTCATAAATCTTGCTTCTTTGTAGATTTTTGAGCAGTTTTTTCGTTGAATGTTAAAAGAATACATTGTTGAATCTTAATATCATGAAAATTGAATTTTGATGAATAGTTTTGAAGTAAGAGGTTCTGCGTGGACTTTTCTAAAAAGTTGACGAGTGACATACCTGAATACATTCGAAGTTGTTTTTCCGACCTCTGACGGAAAGACCCGAGATGATGCGATTGAACTATGGTCATTTCCTACACATATAAACAGGAACCTATATACTTTAGGCGGTCCCTGATATAAATGTACAAATTTGATTCTGTAACCAGGATTTCCTCTGAATTCTGAAGTACTGTAGAATAACCCGAAGTTCTAATGTGATAAAAAAAAATATTTATTGTTTTACTGATAAGTATAAAAAAAATATTTATAATTTTGTTTATGAACATGATACTTTGTGGTTAATTTTTTTTTCAGTGAGTAGACAGTTAGACTTGGAAAATGCTAGGATCATTCCATATCATGTTTATGGTATCCGCCGGTAGTAGCAGATGTTTGGGATATTAAACTTTACATTCAACTTGTCCAGGAAGCATGGATAATTTAGACTGAATATATACAATTATTAATTGATACCGAAAATTTGATATCATGTATTTTAAAGATCTATATAAATTTAAAATAAAGTTGTGAATTTACTGTAGTAAATTCCTTTTTTTCTTCCAATCTTTGCAATTTCTTCTTTGCGATGTACAGACAGAACTCTAACTTTTAGTGACCGTATTTGATAAGATCACTATTTTTATAAATCTTTTATAAGTAATAAATTGTAAAGAATTAATAAAATTTCATTATTTATTCCTAGCTTACATGATTTTGAAAACATTTTATCAATAAGACTGTGTCGGCCATTTTGACTATTGGCGGCCATATTAGATATTTTGCCGCCATGTTAGATATTTTTAAGCTGGCTTGGAAACAGAAAATTAGGACTTGCATAGACCTTTCCGAAAATATATAGTTTGCCATACTTCCAAATAAAATTAGACTCTATCCTTAAAAAATTACCTAGATTTAACGAATTTCTTTTCCTTTCATTTGCCATCATTTTGTAATCTTATATAGTTAAATTAAATAAAACAGCAGTACTCACAAAACATTGATAATTTCATAACTTCAGATCTACTTGGAATTTTTTCACCAAGTAAAGCTTTTTATATTTCTTAATGTGTCAATGTTTGTGCTAGAATATTTTTATTTGAATATATCTCATCGAAAATATATGCCTGAACCCCCTATATATGTTATATTGTATCTGGTTATTTTCACATTATTTAAAACGTCTTTCCTGTATGATGATGATGCAAAAAAAATATCGATATGACAAGTATTTGATTTAAGCATGAGAATTTAAGATGTCGATGCAGTTAACTCTAAACACAAAATAAAAATATAAGCATTATACTTAAATTGATATAAATATGTCAGTATCTATAGGGAAAAAGTTTCCAAATATTGTTCTGTAACTAACTTCGCGGGCGCGGGAATTCTAATGAAACGTCACGTCTCTCGGATTTATTGACGGCACATGCACATTGCACAATGCCACGGTGTCATATGAAAAATATCAAATTTTTGTTGTATGGTATTTAAAGAAGAAGGTGGTAAGAGAGAGGTGATCAGTTAGATTGTCCCCATCGAAGGAAATATCAATTCTAATCAAATCATTCTAATTAATAAGACTTGAAATCTACTAGTATATGCATGTCTAGTAATACTTTGATATTTTTTTCTTATAAATAAATAAAAATTCCCAAACTCTCTTTTAGATAAAACAAAAATATGTGCTAGCAAAGTATGCACGATGAATATTGCTATGACTAAAATAATTAAGGACCCCCCCCCCCCCTCACCACCCAGCCCATTGTTTATATGTTCCATTCATAAATACATTTAGAACTAGTTCTAAATACGTGCATGAAGCGAAAATAGAAAGGAACATATTTTAAAATTGACAATGAATATGTACGCTGTAAATATTTGATATTTTACTCTCTGTGGTGTACTTAGAATCTGCCACAAGGACGTGAACTTCCGCAGTCTTCCCCACCCCACACCCCACCCCCAATGAACTCGAAAATACAAGCAGTGAATCATGATAGGATGTGTACATCTGATTCAGATAAAAAGAAATATTTATCATCAAATCTAACTTCTTATTGATTAAGATAATGTAAGATAATTTGTGCTTCATTTCAGTCAATCTTTACAAGCATAGTCACAAAGTTATAAGGGGGAAAGTGTTGGGTCAGCCAAATAAAATATATGACATCAAAAAACAAAGATTTAATTGCACAACTGTGAGTATTCTTTACTTTTGGGATATATTAGCGGCCCTCTACAATACTCATGTTTTAAAAGAGGGCTGGATGAGGTTCACAAAGATATTCTAGATCTTGCTTTTTCCCTTTCAAAAGTGGGGAAGGGTACAATAGCCCCGTATGACTATGCTTAGGATCTAACGTACGGTTGATGTCTCTCCATGTCCTTTTTCAAAATATTTTTGAATTTGTATCGGCCTATTATCGCATACGAAAGCAAATACTTGATACAGGAGGTTTCACGGAATCCCTAGTGAAATGAAGATTCATTAGAATTCTCGCCCCGCGAAGTTAATTCAATAATAATATTTTCTCACTACTTTCTCGGAAATATTAATTATATTAACATCAATATAACTATGTATTTATGCCCATCTTCCTGATACTCGCACTAAAGGTTGCTCTGTTTGATGTAATATTACACTATCTGATAACAACACAACACCGTTTGAAGTTGAAAAAGGTCATTTATTATTAAATGACAATTTTGTAGAAACTATTACAAAAATGAAAAAGTAGTTTAATAGATTTACATTAATAAACCTTGCAGTGATACCAATATCACTACATGCAACTTCCAAATAGATCAAAACATTACTATATAAAATGTTTACATCAAAAGTGGGGTATATATGGTGGCATATTTCTGCCCCCTACATGCAAGATAAATTATGTTAACATGCAACATAATTATGTAGACATGCAGCATATTATGTCAACATGCTTGTTAATTATGTTGAGATGCAAGTTAGCAATCTTATAAGAAAATATAAATCAAATATGGGCAAATTTACTTACTAACTCCTGTATCTGACATTTTAGATGCAATATGCAACATAATTATGTAGACATGTGACTTATTTGTGTCAACATGCAAGATAATTATGTCAACATGCAACATATTTATGTTCACATGCAAGATATTTATGTTCACATGCAAGATACTTATGTTGACATGCGACTATTTATGTCAACATGCGACTTAGTAATGTCAACATGCGAGTTATGTTTTTACATACAAGATATTTATGTCAACATGCAAGATAATAAGTTGCATATCAACTTACATATCTTGCATGTCAACATAATTATCTTGCATGTTGACATAATTAGTTTGCATGTTGACATAAATAACTCGCATGCTAACATAAATAACTCGCATGTTGACATAATTATCTTGCATGTTGACATAAATTAGTTGCATGTTGACTTAAATAAGTCGCATGTCTACATAATTATGCTGTACATTGCATCTGAAATGTCAGATACAGGCGTTAGTAGGTAAATTTGCCCATGTTTAATTTATATTATCTTATAAGATTGCTAACTTGCATCTCAACATAATTAACTAGCATGTTGACTTAATATGTTGCATGTCTACATAATTATGTTGCATGTTAACATAATTTATCTTGCATGTAGGGGGCAGAAATATGCCACCATAGGGGTAAGGTAAAAATGCCACTTACTGCCAATGACAGGCAGAAATGACTGTCATCAGCAGTAATCCCCACCCAACCATAGTGCGAGTCTAAATCTTACTACTATACATGCATCCCTAAAAATTCATACAGCAATCCTGGATACAAACAATGAAAAATTACACATTACCAACATACAAAGAACTATTTCAGCTCTTGTAAAACAATACCATCTTATTATGTACACAATCTTTGATCGATGCATAATTACATCAAAGCTTTACTACTTCTTGATACAACCAGATGCTCCTGTCATCATGGATGAAAATGTTTTTTCTAAGCCAATGTCCTATTTCCTGAAACATATAATGTGTCAAACTTGTCCAAATATTTTGACAATAATGTCAAAAACCCTCATAACACTCATGTCTCTCTATTACTGGTTCGATATTTATTTTACAATCAGATGCTCCTGTCACCATGATTGGGTATAATTTTGTGACAAATTAAGACAATTGATTTAAATCAACCAACAGATAAACAGATAAACAGATTAACAGATTAACAAATTACTCACTATTTTATAGGAACCCAACTTAAAGTAGCTTTGAAATGTCATGAATTTATAATCTGACCAGATGCTCCTGTCACCATGGTCATTACCTCAACCTCATCTCAGTAGCATTAAAGATTTACAACAGGGATTCGAATGTACTTTTTGAAAGCGTCTGATGACCACCGTCCCATTGCTTTAATTTTTTGCTCTGGAACTCCATTGGAAAAAGCCGTTGTGGCTGCTCCAATTCTAAAGCTGTGACCTTTATATCGTTTACAGTCTAACCCACACCAAGTTAATGACAAACATAATTGATCTGTAAAATATTTCCGTGACACTGGTGACCCATCCATGAAAGTAAAAAGAGGATCAAAAATTGGTTTTCTTACTTGAAAATATGTCCATAGGGCCTGAACAGGACATATTGTGTTATCTTTGCTGTTACTTTCCACATAAAAAGTATAAGATTGACCTTTACTATGTTTGAAAGTTTTCATAGTCAACTCAAACCCTATTGGGCAGTCTGAAGTATTTTCTAAAAATTGTACAGATTGTACTGTCAATAAATGACAATTTCTGTCTTTTGAAGCTGTAAATTCTCCAATCCTAAGAAAACAGTGAAATGCCACTAAATACATACTTTTCATAAGTACCTGTACAAAATATGAACTTGCTGTATGTGGTAAAGAAGCTATCAGCTGTTTAAGAATGCTTGGTGTTATAGGTAACCTAGGGTCCACTAAGCTTGTTTTATTCTTGTGACCTTGTAAACATTTTTTCACTAAAAAATTCTGAGTTGGGTCTTCCATATTCCTTATCTTATGTTGAAAACATGATACTGAAACGTAGGTTGCCACAGTAGTACAAGCTAAGCCTTGTGAGTAACAATAAGCTATAAACAAGATGATATCTTCTGCTTCTGCTGGTACACCTTTTCTTGGCAAAGCAAATGATGACACAAAACGATGGTAATATTCAATTGCCCTTTGATAAGTATTATGAGTTGATGGTGCTAATGACTGATGTATTAGGTCCGAAGCTATCGATTCTAAAGTTTGAAATTGTCCTCGTTGTAATGGCATGCTATAGGCTTGTTATATGAAAATTTTTGTAGGAACTGTGGAATCTGCTGGCGAGAAAGATGATCAGCTAAAACATTATCTAAACCCGGTACATGTCTTGCTTGAAATAAAATATTGTGCTTTAAACATTGCACTACTAAACGACGAACTAGAACCATGATTGTCTTTTCTTTAGAGGCTTGTTTGTTGATGATGTGCACAACAGCATCATTATCCGTGAAAAAAATAATACATCGATTTGCTAACTGATCTGCCCAAAGCTGAACTGTAAGTACAATGGGAAATAACTCTTTTATTGTAATATGGTAGGTATTCCAGGTTTTAGGCCATATACCACTAAACTACTGATTTCCTAAATAACCACCGAAACCAATGTTACTTGCATCCGTGTACAACTGTAATGAGTCAGAGTTGTCCCATTGCTCTGATAAAAACAGTGACTTACCATTGAAATGCTCCAAAAACAAACCCCAAGCATTTAAATCCGCTCGAGCTTCCTTATTCAATCTCCTATGATGAAAAGGTTGAGTTAACCCAATTGACAGATCAAATCTAGCAGATGAACTAGTCTCCCACTTAAACCTAACTTGTTTTCACGTACCCAATGTACTGCAGTACTGAATTCTTCAAATAACTGACAAGAAAAACTAAGTCCATTTGGAGAGTTTTGTCAAAATAATATTCATGGTCTATAGTAAGACCCAACAATTCCCAATCTGAGCAATGTATTGGAACAATCTTATATGCATTCTGAATATCCAATTTAAACAACCCGCAATTTTTCCCATATATGCGCATTAAACCTACTGCATCTTCTACCTCTTGATATTGAACAGATTTGAATTTATTCTGAATACCATCATTGACCGAACTGCCCTCAGGATAAGAGAGGTGATGTATAACTCTATAATCAACAATAGTCTCCCCTGACTTTTTGGGAACTAGACCTTACGGTGAACTCTGAAAATTCTGAAATGGTATTTCCTTATATGGACCTGCTACCCTATGGTTGTCTATCTCAATCTGAATCTTTTGTTTCAAAATGTCCAAATTATCCTTAGCTGATTTTAAATTATCACTCTCTCTAAAAATTCTTTGACCTTCAAAACGAATTTTAAACCCAACTTTAAAACCTTCCACTAAATATTTCTGCTTGTTTCTATCATAACCCTTCAACCAATAGTCTAGCCTGTCTGCTTTAATTGGGGTAACAACACTATTTTTCGTTAGCAGATTTGAAGATACATGTAGTTTTTCCTGCCCTACGTGTTTGTGAAGAGTCAATTGATTTTGAAGGTGTTTGGGCTTTCCCAGAGTTACACTGCTTTTTTGTGTGTGTTCCTCCACACTTTTGACAGGCATGTGTGTAAGGGCAGCGTTCTTTACTACAGAGCCCCCTATTGTTGAAACTATAGCAGGGGTATTTTGGTGTTGTGTAGCCTTGAAAGGACTGAGATGCTTGAGGTGAGGTTGAAGTAAATCTTTTATTCCCAACAAAACCAGAATTTAGACCCACTTTGGATTTACCCAAACTGATAGCCAAGGCCTCACTATGGATTTCTGAATTTAACTTGTCCCAGGGGAAAGATCCCGGGTTAGTTGCTCGCCACTCCCTAAAGTTCTTATCATAATATATTGCTGCCTCATCCCCTACCTGCTTCCCTAATTTTTGTACCATATCCCCATATTTCATTAATGCTGGGGCTTCCTGTGGGGACTTTTCAGTATAAATACCCACGAAAACAAAGAAGGCCTGGACCCATTGGGTAATTGCTCTAATTTCATAAGTTTGCTTTTTGGGCTTGATCTCACATTCCCCTTCCAAGTTTTCACTGATTTTAAAACCTTTATAATTATTCTTATTTTACAACCCTAACAAATTTCCAAAATCAACAAATTCATTTCCCCAGATTTTGCTTTTTATCTTAGAATCTACACCGAGACCCAATGGCCTAGTGATACTGGGATTCTTAACTTCTGCGTTAAGTGATATCTCCTTAGATGCTGTTTGTTCATTAGTACCTGAGTTACTTGGTAAATTGCCATCTCCTGATTGGCTTGAATGATTGTTGCTTGTCGGAGTGTCACTGGCGACTTCCACTTGTTGTGGATTAACTGGCTTTGGAACTACCCCCATAGCCTGTAGAGCTGTCATAACTCCTTTTGTTACTTCTGGGACTAAGGCAGCTACTAACTCTTTATGTTCGTCCCTGGTGCTACTTGCATCTCTTTTTACTTTCCTTGCTGGCCTCTTACCAGTACTCATCTCTGTAAATGGATGTTTGCGTGTATGCCTAATTTATACAAAAATACACAAAAATATTAGAGTTATCTCGCTTGTCCCACTTTCAATACACAAGAAATGGGCATAAAATTATTTATGAACATAAATCGCATTTATGTTTTCATATCGACAATAGTAAATTGATATAATTAAATATCTTGCTTTGATCGATATCTTAAACTCAATATAATTTTTGAGTTGATAAAATTTAAAGCAATAAAATCAGTTAAATAAAAGAAGGTTAATTACACTATATATGTTGATAAGACAATGAAATATAAGACAATATAAAAGTTATAACACAACAAGTGTAGAGACCTTTATGCTTCCGTATGTCCATGATCTAACTGCTCTCTCCATCCCCCTTATTCAAAATATTTTCAAACCTGTATAAGCCTAAACTCGTATACGAAAGCAAATACATGGTACAGGAACTTTTACTGAATCCAAAGTGAAATGAAGATTCATTAGAATTCCCGCCCCGCAAAGTTAAATTGATAACATTTTTTTCTCACTTCTTTATCGTTATAACTATCTATCTATTTTTACATATCGACATTACTATGTTAAAATGATTGAATATCTTGCTTTGATCAATACTTTAAAATCAATATTTTTTAATTCGATAATACTTACAGCTATAAAGCAATAAAATCAATTAAACAAAATAAGGTGCCTTAAATTACGCTTTTAAAAACATCTAAAATACAATTCAAAATATGTGGATAAAAAGGAGTTATGACACTTTTTATGTTGATAAGATAATAAAATAAAGGCAAGTTATAATACAAGTGTAGAGACTTTTACGCTTCCATAAGAATATCAATGGGACAGATTTATTGATTTATCATTTTGTTGATGTCAAAGATTGCTTCTCTTTAAAAAGAGTCTTGCTGTTGTCACGATAACCCAGTTATTCATTCAAATGTATATCAATTGTAGTAAGGTACAAGGCATCAACACTTTCTTTCTGGTGATATAACATGTTCAGAAAGTATCGTCAGAATCCTAGCTTTTATAATTATTTTATATAAATTTCATGTACAGATCTATTTTGAAGAGTAGGAAAAAGAAAATTAATTTTATAGATTTACGTTAATTAAGGAGGTATTATGGGTTTACTGCAATAGTAGGCATTGTTTAACGAATTTCATTCAAACAGTCAATGGACAATGCTGTATATCGGATATTCTACTTATGTTACTCTCAATTGATTATGTAACCAAGGCCATACGATTTAAACAAATTTTTATGCCCCCTAAATTGTAGATAGTTTTCGCCCTTGTCCCTCTGTCTTAACCTTGGCCATAACTTTTGAACAGTTAGGAAAGGGGCCTTCATATTTCACTGATGTATTTTTGTGACAAAACCTTTGTTTGGATATCAACAATTTTGACCCTTTGACGTTGACCTTGGAGTTTGACCTACCTTTGAAAAACTAAACCCTGGCCATATTAATGTGTCCCTTGTCCTTGGAGTTTGATTTGCATTTGAGAAACTTAACCGTACATAAAAGCTGCCATATGGGGATATCAGTGTTTTACAAACACATCTTGTTTCTTATTGTTTATGCATGCAGCCATTGAAGGCCTTGATCTTTTTTTTTTATGAAAATTTCAGATGTGATAGATATTGATCAGACTCTTAGAGGAATTTTATGGGCGTCTTGAAACATTATCGGTTTTTTTTTTCGAGGGTCTGAATGTTCCTCTTGAAAATCTGCAGCTAAAGATAACGATTGATTTTATCATATTGTAATACGTAATGAGAGGACCTAAAGGACAGAAAATGCTCTTTGATGGTTTATTAATCTTATGTTTCATGATAAGAAAAAGATATTCAAGGAAAGAATCTTTACATCTTGGATTTAACTCCCACTGCTGTACGTAGAAACCGGTCTTTCGGGATGAGATCGTATCCACCAAGGTCCCGTTTAGACGTAGGTGTTTGCACGGAAAAGAACCCTCAGTTTTCATTGATCCTGGTGTTATGTGCGGTACATTTACAGCCCTTCATCGGCAAGTGGTAGCTCTCCATATGAAGGAAAAATTCTCGAAAGGGACGTTAAACAAAAAAACAAAACAAACGAAAACACTAATGCATTTAGAAATAAATCAGTGAATTTAATTTTATTGATTACATTTAGGTGTTCGTTCGTTTGTTTGTCTGTTTAACATATCTTTGGCAAGGTTTAGTTTGGTATATTATGTGGTTATCCTGTTCCTCCGTCACACCTTCTTCTCTCCGAAATTCCGCTTACGATTTAATTGATTTATTATGGAGATGTGAAATAATGTTTGAAATGAAATCATACAATAATAATTTAAGTTTAATGGCATCTCAGGAGTAAGCATAGTCGGTACCAGAATAGCGGTTTGATGTTTAATGAATGAAGAGATATAGAGAAGAGTTCTTTTAAAGATTTTTTTTCAAGAACAGCAATCGAACATTTTTTTCTGACAAATGAATAAGAGGTTAAAATCCTTTATTTTTTAATAATTGTTTTAAAATCTAGGTTCTCTGAATTTCAAACTGACTAACAAAAAGATTGTAATTTAAAATTCAAAATTGAATCAGCTATTTTTTTTAACTCTACTAACGGCTATAAGAAAGATACGTGTATATGTACTGGGGGTGTGTGTTTGAAACACTATTTAAACTAACATTCTTTTAATTTTTAATAATAAAATTAAATTTCCTTTATAAACAAGTGACTCCTTAGTTTGGCGTTTTAACTTTTCTTTCATAGATAAAAAATCCCTCAATTATTCTAGTATGGGGAGTTTTTTATCTATGAAAAGAAAGGTTAAAAACGTCAATCGCCTGTGGTTTATGAGTCAAAATGTATGAAATACTTCAGGAAATATATCTAACAATACAGGGAATTTGCGGCGACTATAGTAAGTGATTTTTATTCATTTACACAAGTTTTGTGAAGAAAATGGATAAAATGTTGAATACCTAAAATATTGTTTCATATTTGCATAGTTGTTATTATAACTGAATAACATTATAAGAAGTATGTATTCAATTGTTTTATTTTATATATCATAATGAAGCAAAACTTTAGTTCTTAGGAAAATCTGGCAATACGAGTTCAATAACAGAAAGAATAATACACATGGTATATATAAAATATGGTAAGACAATTGCGTTAAAATGTTTGTTAGATGTACTGTTTCATAAAAAACATACAAAAATAAGACAAGAATAAAATTAAAGATTGTTTGCATTGCATACGTATGGTTAATGTATTGTTTTCATGTTGGCATATTGTGCCAGTCTGAGTCTTTGGACTAATACTAGTAGTAGATCCTGCATCTCTCTCTTTTTTTAGCAATTTTTTCACAATTACTTCTAAATACTTAAGCACTGATAACATCTGTTTTCTTCTCTCCTTTTTTTTAAATAGACATAAACTAATCTTAGAACTATTTTTGAATCCCGTACATAGAAACAAGAATCAACGATATATTCATTTACGAGGCTTTGGTTTTTTTTATTTTCGTTAATGACTGATGAAATATCTTTTCAAATTGATGCGTAAAATTAATTTCTAATAGTGCATCTTTCGATACACATGAGCACTTCTCCAACAATACAAGCAAACTCTGCAAGGACAGCAAAGGCAAAAGAAAAATGTAAATGGCCGCCTGGTACAACTGTCCGAATCAGAGGCAAAGCTCCGGCGACTCCAGCTATTATAACGAGGAGGAAGAAGACTGAAAAAGAAAAAAAGATCAATTTGAATACTTCTTTATTTTGCACAAGTATTCCTTTTAAAGAAGTGGATATGCATATCTAACACTGGCCAGGCTACATGTATCTCGAAATTAAAAGAAAATTTATACACCACAAAAGAATCACAGAATTCATCCCAAATAAGAAATTTTGACTAGGTTTTCCATGACACCAATTTTAACTTGTTTTTACATATTTCACTTTACTATCTCTAAATCATGAATACATCGCATGGTCATAAACGACACCAGAGGGCTAAGTGTATAATTGGAATCAATCATCAAAATGAAAAGTAAAATGCGTAGCTTTACTAATTTTCTTATTTTTGTTAACCATTTAAATCTTTTTACGCTGGGGATTGAGGGGGGGGGGGTATCCATTAAGTCGGATGCTAATGGACGCTTACTCCTCCATGGCACTTAATCCCACCTCTGATGTTTTTGGAGGCCTATGTTTGCTCTCCTTCTGGTCTGCATTGTTGCCTTTGAGCGTCGCAAGTGTTCGTTATATCTCTATAACGTTCATTGCAAGTTCCCTATAAGACTTAAATATTGTGACACAGTGGTCTATCACATACCTCCAATCATGCTCACTACCAGTAAGATGGTTTTGTCTTTAAGCCGAAACATGTTTAGACCCAAGGCAAATATTGCTGTTATTAATAGAAACAACGCTATGGTGCATTTGAATGGTACCAAAATGACTTTCTGGAAGAAGTTAAAAGTCAAATTGACATCAGCCAAAATGACTCTCTGACAGATTGCAAGATTATTGTCAATCAACCAAGCTGCACATCAACTCCAAGACCTTCAAAACAAAATGAATCAAGTGTGGAGATAGATTGCCACCAGTGTAGCAGCTCAGAAAATGTACAACTTCTTTCTGAAACTGTTAAATTGCTGACACAGGAAGTAAATCTTCTAAAGAAACAGCTTTTGGATGCACGACAAACAAAAGCCTGTGCCAACGCCTTCACTCAGACTCCGAGAACACAGATGAAACAAAAGGCAACATCGACCGAAGGAATATCTGTTAAAACTGGTATATCGCGACACAGCCAATGCTCATTTAGTGTTGACAAAAAAACTACCAGTACATCAACAGATACCATGGATTCCAGTTCTGTATGGAAAAACACGCAACCCACACAGAAAAACAAAATGATGGCGACAAAGGACAGTCCTAATTTACATCCCTCCAGCCTTCATCGACTCCTAAAGAACGAGGAAACTTCCCCAGGATTTCGAATTCTCCATTTATTTCTACAAGAGAACGAACCCAAAAAACTACCCTGGTCATCGGAAGTTCTATTCTTCAACGAATCAAAACCCGCGGCTTAGATTCGAGTGTGAATGTTAGTACTAATCGTGGTGCTAACATATCACACATCCGTACAAAACTTCAAAGATATGATATATCTGCCATCGAAAATGTCATCATCCAGGCCGGCGGTAATGATGTAGCTAACCTGCGCAACATCGATGCGATTCAGATTTCATTGAAATCATCGCAGATCTTAAGAGGAGAAATCATACCATTTCCGTGTTCATATCAGAAGTGATGCCAAGGTGTGATGCGGATGTTACTGAAATTAATGAGTGCATAAAGTATATCTGTGAGGAGTATGGTGCTACGCTTATCGAGACCAGCGGATCATTCAAGCACTGGAATTCCCCTTCCTTTTGGAGAGATGGCATTCATTTGTCTGATCGCGGTACTTCCTTGCTTCTCAAGCTGTACAATACCCATGTGAAAATCCTTAAGCAACAAAGGCCCTCATCTGTGCAAACATGCTTTTACTGTGGAAAGCAAGGCCATTCCTCGCGAAACTGCCGACATGGAAACAAAGTTGTATGTTGGTATTGTGGTGAGCATGGTCACAAACAAAAGTTTTGTACCAGATAGGGTCACGGCAATCAAAGCTGTGCCGGTGATACGAATAACTGTCCCACTATCAATGTCAAAAATTATTTTGATCCTTTGAATAATCTCTGTTTTGACTGTAACGAATTAATTTGCACCTGTTCTTTAATTAATAATTGCTCAAATGATTTAAATCTTACATCAGAACTGATAGATACTTGTTTTAATAAGGAAAACACTTTTTCGAATCTTAAACAAACAAATCCTAAAAATTCTTCTCCAAAACCAGATACCTCAAATGAAATAAAACAAAACATATGTAAATCAAATCTTGGTTTAATGAAAAAGGGCCTACATTTTATTAATTTGAATGTGTGTCACATTATGCCAAAATTAGATGAATTGGTTTTGTATTTACAAGAACAGCTTTACACTGATATATTTTCCTTATGTGAAACATTTCTTGATGAAAATATTAATGATTGTAGTATAAATGTAAAAGGATATTGTTTGGAAAGAAAAGACAGAGTAGGAAAGGCTGGTGGTGGACTTGTTACTTATATTTCAAATGATTTGAAATATAAACGCCGTAAGGATTTAGAAATTAGCAATATTGAGACAATGTGGCTTGAAATTAATCTTAAAAATTCTAAACCTATACTTTATTGTTCAGTTTACCGTCCACCATCTGTCCCCTCCTGCTGGGTAGATGATTTTGTCCAAGAGTTACAGTGCGCTACCTGCTGTGACGACCAGGAAGTGATTATTGCAGGTGATCTCAATATTGATATGCTTAAAGAAACCCCGCGGAGTTGGTCTTCTGCAATTGTAGACTTTGGATTAACACAATTAATTAACACCCCAACAAGAATTACTAATAGCTCTAAAACTCTTATTGACCATTTCTACACTACGCACCCTGCTAACATTTGTGAAATAGCAGTACCCCCTGAAATGATGTCTGATCATTATCCTATATGTGCCACACGAAGATCTAACAGCATGCAACGAAAAGGCAAACATATTGAAATACAATACCGTGATTTCAAAAATTTTAATGAAACAAACTTTTTGCATGATTTAAACAATGCAAATTTTGATGAATTAATTCTACTGCATGATCCCAATGACATTTTAAACGGTTTTTATGATATTTTCAATACTATAATCAGTAAGCACGCAAAAGTAAAAACAAAGCGTGTGAAATCAGAATTCCGCACTAAATGGTTAACTCCAGAAATAAATAATGCTAGGAATTTTCGAGATCAATTTTATAAAGAGGGAGACATGGATAATTTTAGACATTGGAGGAACAAAGTCACATCTTTAATAAATAATGCAAAATCTACATATTATAAGGAAGTCATTGAAAATAGTTCTACTTCAAAGGAAATGTGGGGCCACTTAAATCAGTTAGCCTCGAAATCAGACAAAAACTCGTCTCCTTCCAATATAACATATAACGGTTTAGATCTTGATAATCTACAAGATATTGCAAATGCATTTAATGAGCATTTTGCCCAAATTCCAAAAAAATTAATAGATAATCTTTCGTTTACTGCTTTTAAATCAGAAAAATTGAAAAGATACACGGAGACAAAACTTGGAGATCAAGACTTTTTTGAAATCCCTTTGATTAATGAAGAAAAGGTATTCGAAATGTTAAAAAGACTTGATGTAAACAAATCTGCTGGTATAGACTTTCTTGGACCTAGATTGCTTAAACTGTCAGCTAGTATAATATCCAAACCTCTAACACACTTAATAAATTCTAGCATAATCAATGGATCTTTTCCTTCACAGTTAAAGGTCGCAAAAGTAACTCCCTTGTTTAAAAAGGGCGATAAATCAGACCCAGGAAACTATCGTCCAATCTCGATTTTACCAACGATATCGAAAGTTTTGGAGAAGCATGTAGCAGAAAATATACGCATCTTTACTTCTCACTTTGACTTGCTAATGAAAGCACAATCTGGATTTCGAGAACTTCACTCATGCCAGACAGCTCTCACAAAACTAACTGATGATTGGTTGCATGCAATAGATAAAGGAAATGTTGTAGGTATTACATGTCTAGATTTTAGCAAAGCATTTGATCTTGTTAATCATGATATACTAATTAAAAAACTTGAATGCTATCACTTTGAGCCAATATCAATTAAATGGTTTAAATCATACTTATATAATCGAACTCAAAGTGTTAAAATTGGTGCGTACACATCTGAATCACTGCCAGTCACAGCAGGTGTGCCTCAGGGCTCTATTTTAGGTCCATTGTTGTTTCTATTGTATATTAATGATTTACCATTGTCTTTTGAACATTGTAATATTGATATGTTTGCTGATGACACTACAATGCATCTTCATGATAATAGTATTTCGCGTATTGAAACCACTCTTAATCATGAACTCTGTCAAATACAAAAATGGTGTCAACAAAATCAGATGATTATAAATACTGATAAAACAAAGTGTATGTTAATGGGAACACACCAAAAGAAATCTAAATTAGAAAACGTTGATTTTCATTTACAACTTTCCGATCATCCCCTTGAAAATGTAGAAATGCAAAAATTATTAGGTGTTCACATTGATCATAATCTTCAATATACTTGTCATGTAGATGCAGTTTGCAAAACTCTTACATATAAATTATTTACTTTACGAAAAATCAAAAAGTTTCTTCCAATGCGTACTAGAAAACTATTTTATAATGCTTTTATCCTGCCATCGATTTTATATTGTCTATCCATTTGGGGCAATTGTCCTCAAACACACATGGACAGAATCTAAAGATTACAAAAAAAAGCAGCTAGGATTATTTTAAATGAAAAATATGATACACCTTCAACGCCTTTATTTAACACTTTAGGTTGGCTAACAGTTTATGAACTTTTATATTTACAGAAAAGCATTTTAATGTACAAAATATTTCATGGAATGTCTCCTGATTATATGCATAATCTTTTTGAATTTCAAAGTTCTGGATCATACACTTTACGCTCAGAAACAAATTCCGAACTTCGACTACCAAAATATAAAACAAACTTATTTAAAAATTCTTTACAATATTCAGGGGTTATTATCTGGAATGAGTTACCAATTAATATCAGAAATCCTCAATCCCCTGCAATATTTAAAAGAAGTGTTGAAAATTTTCTGCTTATAAAACGCAATGATTCTGTGTGATTTTTTTTTCTTTCTCTCTATACTGAAATGCTGATGGTTTTTTTTTATTTGTTTGTAACATACTGGTTGATTTTTTATTGTCTCATAATTGTAATTTTATCTATTGTATATATGCATTGTATATGTGTTTTTTAAAGAAGGCCCCGAGGAAGACTAGTGTTCGCACTAATCGGGTTACCTTCTCTAAATAAATAAATAAATAAATAAAAGTATTATTATTATTATTATTATTATTATTAATGAGCACACTGCGCTTATGACCGATCTACAGGGGACGCTTACTCCTCCATGGCACTTCATCCCACCTCTGATGTTTTAGGAGGCCTGTGTTTGCTCTCCTTCTGGTCTGCTTTGTTGCTATTGACCTTTGAGCTTCGTAGATGTTTGTTATATCTCCATTTTTCATTGCAAGTTCCCTATAAGACTTAAATATTGTGACACAGTGGTTTATCACATACCTGCAACAGCATTGGCAATCATGCTCACTACCAATAAGATGGTTTTGTCTTTCAGTTGAAACATTTTTATACCCAAGGCAAATATTGCTGTTATTAATAGAAACAACGCTATGACTGCCACTGCCTGTAGAGTCCTCAGCAAACCTAATAGACAAATAAAATCCATGAAAATATATGTTTAATATATCAATATTTTTTCTATCTGAAGAACTGAAGATTTCGCACAGATTAATACAAGTGAAATACTGCCTTCTCGAAGCTATTTGTTTAAAAGTCGGTTATTTATGATTTTTAATTTTAAAAAATGAAAATAAAATCTTATTTATAGCATAAAACCTTCATGTTTTTAACAGTGAATGAGACTATGTGAACTAAAGTGAGATATAGGGTATTGCTTTTTGCTGATTATTTTATTTAAGCATTAAGGATCTATGTTCTTTCTTAAAGCATTCTACCTTTACTTTCTTACCAGAATTAAGCGACGTCAGGTATGGGTAACTAAGGACGCTCGCACACCAGGTTTGATAATCAACGTCCTTGTACACTTTTAGATTGTTATCACAATAATTCCAGACACCAAGGCTGGTAAATCGGTCTCCTTCAGATTTGTATACCCAATAAGGGGATGCTAAAGCAATGAAGTAAAATAAAATGGCAGCCAACAGCAGAACAAAGCATCCCCGAAGAATCTTTGATGAACCTGAGGGCCTGCAAAGAAGACTTAATTTTAGCAAATTGATAATGGTAAAGACAACGAACAACGATCAATCTCAAAAAATTCTATAAACAATAAAAATATGTGAAGAGGGTATAAAACACGGATCCCTGGAAATACCAGAGGTGGATCAGGGTACGTATGAGGATTAAGCGTCCCCTCTTGACCTTTAATACCCCTCGTGACTCCTATGTATTGGTTAGGAAGACGGAACTTTCGGTAGTTAATTCAGTATAAAACAAGCTAATTCAGAGAATCTGTGTCCCCCGCTTAGGGAAAAAGTAAACCATGCGCAGTTCGGGGGTCGGGGGTGGGTTATGATCCCCTTGACTGAATTTGTAGAATTATTAAGAGTCAAAATCAGCAAGCATCGAGCATTGAGTGGAAAGTCAAAATTTTATTTTTTCAAAAGCTTTTGGTATATGAAAGATATTGTCTTACCTAATGCTAAAACACAATTAAAAATTTTTTCGAACCTATGAAGGGAGTGGTATCCAAGGAAATTCATTTCCTTAGCAACGGGTTCATAAATCCTTATGAAAATCAATGATTTTTTGACATTTTTCTATGAATATGTTTTCTGAACGTGATAAGATAAGATATTTGGGTTCCAAAAAAAAAGGAAAAACAAAATTTCTTTAGTGATATTGTTGCCATGACAACGGGAAAAGAACATGGCGTCAATGCTTATAAATTTGGAAGAAAATTACATATGTTTATCACTATATACACAAAATCTACAACCACTGTTGGAAAAATGAATGATGTGATCTTCTTAGGGGTTATCTATATGTCATATCTATACAATAAAATTTGCAGGCAACTTTAGTAGAAAAAAGTTACAAATGGTTTAAAATGTGTGAAAATCTAGCAATAATAAGCTTTTTTTGAAGGGATGGGGGTAATTTGAATACATGTACAGTGTTCAATATATTGGTCATATTGGTTCTGATCAGAGCATACTCATAATATTGCTATTCTTGATAAATAAATGCACATTCAATTTCAAAAGGAATTTAATATTCCTCACAAACGATACTTGGAAAAGGAGGGGGGGGGGGGGTAGGAATCACCTTTTCACCCATCCATATGTATGTAACATTTTGCCTTGTCAATAACATTTCAATGAAGTGCAACTGAAAGTTCATACTTGATATTAAGATTGCTTGTGATCTAGAGATGTGTCAAAAACGTTAACCAAGGTCATTTGAACAAGTTCAAGGTCATTGGTAGAAGAATAGTGCAATCTTTGCCCATTCTGTAACATTCTAATGAAAAGACTTGAAGTTTCATCTCGGGGATTATTTTTGAGCTGTGGGTTTTTCATGACCTTGAACAAAGTTCATTTGGACATGTTTGACCTTGACTCAAGGACATAGCTTTTTCAAGGTCATTGCAGTAAAAGTGTACTATATGAGTTTGGCACATTTACATATTTAACTTCGAATGAAGAGAATTGGAAGTTTGTGCTCAATACAACGGTTTTACTACCTATGACTTGAGTATACATGTATGTCATAGTCATTTTTGGTATGTATATCTGTACTAGCAAAATTTTAAAAAGGTTTTAAATCAATATTTGGACCTTTTTTGAAATAAAAAACATTTAATGAAATAGCAGGAGGGTGGGTATCATTTTATGAGCTTGCTAACAATAATAAACTTTTTTCTCAACATAACCTGATGTTAACCCACCTTGAAGGGCTATATATATATATATATGTATGAATGTCTAAACTTGAACTGACCCTAAAAGATATTCATTAATAACCCTAATGGGCAAATCCTTTAAATGGCATATATCAAAATTTTGGTTGTACAAATGTACTTATATTTAAAAACATTTTGAAAACAATGTAGAAATCAGAAAGAATGACAAATATGAATATTTCACACATATATATATATGTAATGGTTAGGGCCGTGGATATCGGCCTGGATATAGCTCGGTGGGTGGAGCACCTGACTGGAGGTGCAGGGGTCCCGGGTTCGATTCCCGGTCCAGCCACGCATTTTCTCCTTTCCTGTTACAGATTTGGTGCCGTTGACCACCCCTGGAATTGCAGGTGAAAGTCCTGCCAGGGGCAATAAGAACTTGGGTTGCGTCTTCGAGGGCGAAGACCATTTAAGGAGGGAGGAATGTAATGGTTGGGGCCGTGGATATCGGCCTGGATAGCTCAGTTGGTAGAGCACCTGACTAGAGATACAGGGGTCCCGGGTTCGATTCCCGGTCCAGCCATACATTTTCTCCTTTCCTGTTACAGATATAATACCTAGAGATACAAAACATATATTTGAGGAACGTGTCGTCAGACTTTAAACAAGTTCATCATCATCATCATCATTTTTATTTCACTCACACCAACATCAGTGGTACATTAGGAACAATATATAAATAAGCGCTCTTTCTTTTTTCTCACAAAAACATTTTGTCAGTTTTGAAATTAATTGATTGATCATTTGATATTGACCTTGTTTTAATTATGATACTTCAAAATGCAGAATATAAAGATATGTTTCAGATTCTTCTACTATCTAATGATTATGAATCTGCATGCTAAAAATTGATAGTTATTAGATTTACATCAATAAAAAATGCTAACAGACAAACAAAGAATGTTACTCTTGGATTGAACATTTATTTTATCCACTTTCATGAATACACTGTACAATTTATGGATCTATTTTCTGGATCCCTGAGTCTCCGGTAACACTATCCACTCACTTCCAGCATCAATGGTCTGTACTGTAATAATGTATTCTCATAATCTGAAAAAAGTGATAAAATTAAAATATAAAAATATTATTATACAGCTTTGCCGTCATATAGTATACTTAGAACCATTTCTAGTTAAGCTTGGGGAATTATGATGAATGCAAAGCATGTTTATTGGAATCAACTAAATTCTAAGAAATCTCAATGGTTTATCATTTTATTTTAAAAAGTTAACGTTTTTACTAAATGTATTATTTACATGTTTTTCCTGTCTAATTCTATATCAGCTCATTCAATTCTGTTTCCGCTTCTTTCCGAGTTTGGCTTCAAAGTGCCGAATTTCATTCTAAAAAAAGAAGTATGCAACACAAAGTTGAGACCATGGCACATTGATTTTAGATATTCTTTAAATTTAAAAACTTGCAATAAAAAGGTCAATTGGTTCTAGGTTTTGTCAAAACTCTAAATCATGCTTTTCATTTCTTTCCAATAAACCCCCCCCCCCTCTTCAAGAAAAAAAAATGGAGTATAGATATTCATTTCATAAATTTACGTGCTTTAAATCTAATGCATGATGCTTATTGTTTGAACCCAGTTGACTTAAATTAGTTCGGTGGTACGGAGAAAATGCTAGCTGAATATGAATTTTCTTTTATGAGTAAACACTGGATGACAACAGCTTAAAAAAAGTTTTTTTTTTTATTAATTATTTTACTGTGGTATATATATACAATTCAGTTACCACTAATCCACTACAGTACATAATACATTTGTCTGTATGATAATACTTCCAAGGTAATCCCCTTTCCTAAACTGAAATATGTTAAGTACAGAGTTAACCCCCTGCCCCCTTCTCTTTTTCTTTTTTACGGACGCCACAACAAAGGTCATTCCATTTTACAAATATTTCATAATAGTGTTGGTTTTCATAAATTCATAATTTTTCATGTAAAAAGCAGGTATTATCTTAAATAATAAATAAAGATATCTACTATTACATGTACGAGGGTTGTCCCGTAAAATCGTGGACAAGTTGTCTAGTGTAAAAAATAAACATCACTGCGTTCTGAAATTTTCACTATTATTATTTAGTACATATTTTAGTAATATACACAGCAAGTTTCAGATAAATATATGCATAAATAAACAAATTATGTGATTTTATGCCATGTATTGTATCACCTTACGGCGCATGGATTATAACGTCAAAGTGTCTAAAATAGCGTCACGTTTTATCTCTGCTGAAAATGAAGTTGGATGAGTCCGACTTAAATTTAGGAGTTTCATTGATACACATTCTTTAGTCTCCATAAACAGTCGAAGAACCAATTGGCACCCTCATGCGATCTTCTAAAGATTTATCAGTAAGTTACGGACAATATTCTCACCATCATTCAACTAATAGAAATCTCATATCGGCGGTCTACTGTGACAGCGTCTTTTGCTCTAACATTAGGAGTTTGTCCGTATGTTTTGTACTCCCAAGGGACTCGATCGAATAAGACTTCGCTAAGAAAACTCCTATTTCATTTGTATACTTAAGATATGGTGACATTTTTATAATCTTTTTCCTTCTATGGTCATTTCAAGTCTCTAAAGGTGTCATTACAACATCGAATTAAAACGGAACTGCTCTCCGGTGCGCCGTAACGTCATAAAACGTCTCCATTTTTCGTGTGTTGTGTTTACCACTTTCCCCTTTCGAATGCTCGAGAAACTGCTAAAAATTAACCAAATGCCTTAAAATTCTTACAAAGACTACAAAATTGATTGTGCAAATGAATTAGGATAATTTTAATCCAAATCTTACGTATTTAAAACTTTTATTTTGAATTCAAACTTGTGTATTCTTTAATAAAACCTTGGTTTTTTGTCCCTGCGCCGTAGGACAATACCCCGTGCACATTCAAGCATAATGAAATCTTTATTTTTGCCTATATTTTATCAAAAAAATTATCATGCACTTAAATATGATAAATAAACAATTACTGAAAATTTCAGCTTAGTGCGCCCATTACTTTTCGAGAAAAACGTTTTGTCCACGATTTTATGGGACAACCCTCGTATATACAAAATTTTTATTTACCCGACCATCAATAAAGTTAAATTTATTATAGCTGGTGAGTGACTTTGGCTACATACATACCGTGAATACAACAAATTAAAATTAAACAAAATTCAAATTAAACTTTATAATTTGGGATAAAGTTATGTGACTGATAATGACCAACTTTTTCACGTTAGGCCCGTAGATACAATCTAAGTTGGGGGATTTAATTTCATTTGCTCATATATTATAGTTTAATATCGGCTATATTTATTTGTGGGGGATACCCCCCTCTTCCTGGTTCCTCAGGCCATGCATAATCTTTTCTTTTTTGTTATAAAATATTAAAGTAATGCTAACATAATTAATCAGAATTAAATTAAAATGTGCAAAAACACCTGCCAAGTGTTAGATATTTTATTGCATGGTTAATTTATGCTATACATTCTTCAGTAACTGTTGTAATGGTAAATTGTAAAAATTTCAATCACTCACCGTAATTAAGACTCATGAAAACGCCAAAACTGAGGCTCAGACTGCTCCAATATTGTAATTTTCTGCTAGTCTTCTATACATTGTTATTGAAAACAATGTAAGCAAACTACCGTTTATTCCTCCTATGTTAGAGAGCTACACCAAAGGGAGGTAATTTGAAGCAAAAGTTACAGAAAATTGTGGATTTAAATCAGTTATCATATATAAATGCTTTAGTTGCCTGCAGATTTTTTTCTTGATTCTTCTAGAAGAAATACTGTTGAATAAATATCTTATGTTGATAAGCTTTAATGTGGTTGTAGATTTCTTATAAAGTACTTCAAATTTGCTGTTTTTTAAAGCAAAATAAACCTCCAAAACTAGTTATATAAATCAAAAGGTGAAGAGAATTTCAAAAATCAACAGTTGCTAAAATAGAGTATATTTATATAAATAAAATAATAATTTAAAAAGCTTTTTTTAATGACTAGTAATTAAAAAGTATTTGTTTAACCATAAATTCAAGTGTCATGATAAAGTACAAAACACGCTATCTGAAAGGCGCGTGGTTTCCATAGCAACAATGCGAAAAATTATTTTTTGCTCGCTTTTTCTATCATACCCTTTGTTCTGAAAATTTATATATGAGTTTGAACCAAATCTGTTTCTATGCCACTTTCCACATTTTTTTAACTAAATGCTCGATGCTTGCTGATTTTGACTCTTAAATGTATATTGAAGCAAATAAAATATGCCAATATGGATATAAAGGTTTGATTGATTATTCTTTATTATGTGTGTAGAAGATTCTTTTTATATGGAATATTTATTACACTGTAATGATGATTTTATGAGTTTGTACAAGCCAGACCTCATAAATTTTTCATTTCACATACTGAATACTATCATTTAGTAAAACAAAAGTATTTCGAAAAAAAAATTGGATTTTCCGGGATGTGAACCCTGGCCCTCTCACCTGTGAAGCGAGAGACATACCACTAGACCACGGAGCCGCTTTGATATGGCGAAAATTATATGCAAACATTAGGTCACATATATGTGTATATTCACGTTCGATATTGTCAAAATTGTACTTAATGAATGGTGTCTACTTAACTTTTATTTAACAGTTCTAATAAATGTGATAAGAATAAAAACTCCGCCGAGAACCTGTTTTATAATAACTCTCCTTCATGCCCCTGTGCTAAAAATAGCGACATGTAATACAATAAATACTAATAAAACAAACGGGCGGGACACTTTGAGAGGGGTGAGAGAGATCCTAGGGACTTTTGGTGTAAAATTACATTGCAAAAGCTCAAAATCCTCTTGAAATATCGCCCGGAGACAATAATGTTACACACAAACAGAATATATACACTTATATTTGCATATCCACTGCTCTCTCCCACTATGAACATGTGGGTACCAATTGCGTTCATAGGACTATAGATGCAACTGCTTCTGCTATGAGAGCGATTGCTCTATCTAATTCCTGTAGAACAATTTCTACTACACTTATTCTTTGTGTCGAGAAGTATATATATGAAGCTTTTCGTAAATGGAATAAAAATAAGTTTTTAATAATATTCTTTGAGAAAAAAGAAATTCAGAATAATTAAAATTGCTGATTTATATCTTTAAAAATTTAATTTTGTTCAATGTATTTAATTGTATAATAAAACTTTTTAAAAATTGTAGAAAACTGCCCTATTTTTATTTTTTGTATCATGCATATTTGTTCAAAGAACGGTAACTCTTCACACTTGGGTAATAACATTCAGAAAGCTAGTATAACTAGTATATCGACTTCAAGAATAATTTCAGCTATTAAAAATAAATAGAAGTACTAAAAAAAAAATAGAAAAGCATTCTGGAGTAATAATCATTATAAAAGCATTATCATTTTTCATCATAGTGTTAAATCGTTGATTTTTCTTAGAGGGTTTCAGTAACGTTGATCAATGACGTCACAACTGCATCAAAACAAAAATTAAGAGAATGTGTTGACGGCGCTGCTTGTATCCAGATAACTGTGTTTGAGAGGGAAATACTTTATAATTGTTTGTGATTTATTAGATAAAAGTATCATTGATCAGGGGTACTGATTTTAAAGCCGTATGTTTTTCATTACTGAAGACAAGAATCTGCGTCCTTATGTAAGTCAGGATTTCCTCTGATATTTTTGAATAAATCAAAGAATGCAAATATAAGTAATAAACAACGATTATTCAGTGAACATGGCATTATGAATAGCAATAGCTCTGCTGGCATATTTTCCATGATGCGCTAGCGCGCATCATAGAATATGCCAGCAGATCAATTGCTATTCATAACGCTATGTTCACTGAATAACGTTGTTTATTTCTTAAATGACCCTGAAGTTTAACCTTTTCATCTCAAAATCAATAGGGGTCTTCCTTAAGCCACAGGGAATTGTTATGTAAAATTTCATTGCAAAAGCTCAAAGGGTTCTTGAGATATCGCGCGGAAACGAAAGTGTTATAACAGAGAGAATTTGCGAATTTATGACCTTGACCTTTGATCTTTTGACCTCAAAATCAATAGGGGTCTTCTTTAGTCCATAGGGAGTTGCTTTGCAAACTTTCATTGCAAAAGCTCAAAGGGTTCTCGAGATATCGTGTGGAAACGAAAGCGTTACAAACAGACAGAAAGACGGACGGACGGACGGATGGACAGACCCAAATTAATATCCCCCACTTTTCAAGCGGGGGACAAAAAACCTCAGGACTTACAATTCTATGAAACATTTCAGCCTAAAATACGACCCAATGTAAGGTTAAATTGCTAACAAGGTCATTATAGGACCATAAGATTTACGAAATGTCGACTTTAAACGTGGATGTTGAAATTCATGTAACATCAATTTATCAATGAGTAGCATGCGTTGAATCAAAAATTGATAGTACTCCGGGAAAATTAAACTCTGAGTGAGAAGAATGAATCAGTTAATGGATGTTTAATAAAAATCCGCAATGTTTATGTTATGTAATTATGTACACTTATATTGTTATCTTAATGTTGAAGTGCGAAAAATTAGGGAAAATAATAATGTAATTGTCAGGTAAATTGAATTAAAGAACTATACAAGAATTTGCAATATGTAAAATAATATAAAATTAAAGTACACTCAAATAAGGGAAGTTGACGATAAAAAAAAAGCTGAATTCATCTCGTTTGTCATACATTTGAGTTGTTAGTTTAATTGCTTTTACATTCTATAGACAGTAAAACATCTAAATATGAAAATATGTTGAAGCAGTCTTTGTGGTGTCTTTTATTTCCAGTTTACTAGGATATATGGAGTTGACATACGAATGGAAATAACTATCAGATAATTTGACTCTCATCATTTAGATAATGTTCAGCTGTATATGCAAAGAAAAATATTAATTTTAACATTACAGAATTGGTTTTAGCGAGCTAACATTTTGCTTAAGATATATAGATAAGATATCATTTTCTTAGGAATATATACACAAATAATGATTAAGTGTGGATGAACAGAAAAATTTTTTTAGTATTAAAAAAATACAGTTTTCAGTACTACTGTCAATCTACACAACCTTTGAAATTATTTTGTGTGGAAAGAAAACAAAAATAATGGTCTGAAATTAAGGGACATTTTAAAAACATGAAAGAAAGATATTGTCGTTTATTAAAATATTTTTAAAGCTTCTTTAATGCTTATTCACTATATTGGAAAGTGTTTGATATTATCTGAAACGAAAAGAGTTGAAAATTATAGCTTAAAACAAT
The DNA here is from genome assembly GCF_032062105.1 of Saccostrea cuccullata. Taxonomy (NCBI): domain Eukaryota; kingdom Metazoa; phylum Mollusca; class Bivalvia; order Ostreida; family Ostreidae; genus Saccostrea; species Saccostrea cuccullata. The sequence goes on along the minus strand of NW_026933264.1, from coordinate 263,937 downwards.
CAAAACATGATTTGGAAAGAAATAATTTCTTTGTTAAGAAAATGCAAAACTCCACACTTTTAGATTAAAGAGTAGCTTGAATCTAGGCACGTATCACACGCAAGTAAACTGTAATTTTGTTTTTAAATCTAGTTCTTTTAAAATTTCAGTTTTTGAGATTTATAGCTTTGCCTCCAAATTTATATTTTAAAATGTAATATACAATGTTCAATATGGTACTTATTTTTCTGTAAAACATATTTTCATGATTAATTTGTACGTCAACTTTATATATGTTAAAAATTTATATACCTTAACAAGCTACATTTATTGACAGTAAGTATTGGACAGTTGTGCATCATGTCTTATATATTGACCTAACAAGTTCTTTTTCATGATTCTTTTTTATAACTAGTATTTTTAGAAAAAATATTATTCATTAAGGAAGTAAAATTACGACATTTTAGATTATAATTTTCCTTATCAAATCGATAACGGTTTTATAAAAGGTTGAAAAATCAAAACTATACGAGGGTTGTACGAAAAGTTCGTGGACAACTGTCATATCTTTTTTTATTGACGTCATGTGTTATCCAAATTTAGTAGAAATATTTTAACAATAAATCCAAATGATTTGTATTAATTTTTTTCAAAATATTCCGATTTATTCAAAACTTAGCTAGATTTTGAAAATGCAAAAATCGGATCGCGGAGCAGGTCAAAAATTAGTAAGTTACAAACAAAACAATAAATAATGTCTTAAGTTATATTCTCTGTAAAATGGAGCAAAAACGACAAACAAGCTGATACAACCTAGACATTCAAATTAAAAATTGTTACATAGATTCGTACAAAAAATGATGGCTTTGTATTTTACTTTATTGAAAAGCAATCGACTTCAGAAGATTGGTAGTCCTTATTGAAAACCACAAAAACGATGACATTTTTAAACGTCACAGAGCAGCAGATAACGATCCAATTTTGTGTTTTACTCTGGAAAAATTCTGAATAAACAATAAAAATGTCGGAGGTATCAAGAAATATGTCACAAGTGAGTTGTGCATGTTTGTACAAATAGTACAGGCAGTATTTGAGTGACAGAGACTCAGTATCGGATGAGGACAATTTGTGAAGAAACTGTTTAACTGTAAAATCTGAAAAAAAAAAACTTTGAAAAGTTGGAACGTCACGAAAAGAAATAGGCGCTTCAGAGTTGCTTATCCTGTGAAAGTAGAGTTAAGTAATTAAAGAAATTAAAACCTTAACAAAGCAAATTATGCAACGAGAGCAATTCTTAAAAATTAAATTTCAAATATTAGAAAAAGAATTTAATGAATGGGCATTGGATTATACTCTATGAATATATAGGGATAGTATATTTCAGAAATTCTTGACACCATGTTTTGACGTTACATTGCCATTAAGTGTGCTCCGCGGGTACAAAACATATTGATTATAAACTGAAGTAAATTGATGTCTGTTAAATTGAATGGAATGAAACTTCACACTTTAACAACACAAATATTTTAACATATTATATTGTACTTATTTTAAATTTCTAGTGAGTAATATAGATTAGATTGACATCGTCCACGAACTTTTCGAACAACCGTCGTACTATAGTGTTTTTAAAAGTTTTGTGATTTTTACAAATTCTTAAAAACTTTTGAAAACAAAAACAGAAATTCAATTAGGAGACAAAAGTATTAAAGTATTACTTTCTTTTTTTAGAGTTTCTGAAAGCAATTGTAAGTTTGCTACTTTACCTTTCTAAAACACTGTTCTCCATAACGAAGTTCATGACTGCCTTCTGAATGAATACTATGGCATCTCTTGTATACAGTAATTATATACACATCCTATGAATGCTTCGAGCCACGTGATCTCTCTCTCTCTTTTTTTTGAAAGAAAATTCGGCAGTAAATCTTATTTTTAGAAATTCTACTAAATATCATGAAAAAATTGTACTGTGCGGAAACCCAACATTGCAAACCAAAACAATAAACCTTAAAACTACATAATAAATGAACTTTAAATCAAAATAATAAAAAGAAGAAAAATAATAAAAAAAAGAAGAAGAAAGAATTCGGAATGTGCTTTGAAAGGAAGTTGTAAGATTAATTTAAATTTGTCTCGTGACAAGTTAAACCGGGTTCCTAGGACGACATCATTTTAAAGAGAACGTTCTTTCTATAAGAACGTGAACTCATGAGTCCTTTTATTCACATACACGTAGTGCAAACGTGTGAAAGCTTCAGCGCAGTCCAATAGCAAAAAGCCACACGGTTGATACTATATAAGGAGAATTTAATTATCTTGTGAAATTAAGAAGCTTTACACAAGTGTGGGACCTTGTTTGATCAAACCTGACATATAATTCTGCTTTTTTAAGTTTGCCCCGCATTTTCGCCATCATGAAAGCTCTATCCCGTTTGTCATCCAGTCATCTCAACCAAATCCATGGATTGTCTCACTAGACCCGCTCTAGTCAGAGTTAATGAGAATAGTTTTTATGCCTTGGTGAATAAAGAAAAAAGGTTCCAAACACTAGTATATATGTGGAGAGATACATAGGTAAAGAGTAGATTTATTTTGAATATATACATCATTTTGTTGTGTGAATTTGCTCCTTTCCCATAAATAGGTCGAACTGTTTCAAATTTATTTAAATCAGAATAAAATGTTTAGATTTAAGATATTCCGGAAGAAATGCATAGGGTGTAAACATTTATTATGGACCTGCGTTATTTCAAAATGATAAGGGAAATGCCCCTGGTTAAAGGAAAACCAAGATACCGTTACAATATGCGTAATTGCCAGAGTGATTAAAAAATTATATTCCCGGTCCAGTAGTGAACAAAGATTGCTTAATACTGAAATATTATCTTATGTACTTTAAAAATTATTAGCATTTAACGTCAATAATTATATCAAGTAATAAAAATACACTTTTACGCAGAGACCATATTATCAGTTAACGTTTAAAACACCATAATATGTTCCACTTTTTTTTTTTTAATTCATAAGAAAATTTACTCCGAAAACTACATACAGGGGTATATGGTGTTAATAAAAAAACTCCAGCATCATTTGAATGCCAACTTAATTAGAGTACTTGTGTTTAAAATCTTAGTGATTTTTAAAGAAGTAGTTTTGCCCATGACCAGTCATAAAATGGAAAAAAATACTAGAGTACCGATTCCATTAAAGTGGTAGTTGTTTATGATATCAAAGAGCCTTGTTAAGAATCATAAGTTTACGAATATGATTAGCAAGTTTTCGAATCACAGACTGACAAACGCATCATGTGCCGAGGAGTATGTTAGATGATGGGCTAAATATAAAGTGGAAGTCTTACGCATGTTGTAAGAATGGATAAAGACTTTTAGATATATTACAAGGAATATCACGCAGGGTCCAGTAAATGTTCGACCATGTCAATCAAGATCCTTTAGACATGAAACACGTAGTAGTTGCGCCATATTATACCGTTGGTTATGTGCAGAAACCCGAGGTCGTAATGACAAGAGGGAGCGTAACTCATTATGACCACGCCCATCGCGTATCTGCACATAATCAACAGTATTATATGGGGTAAATGACTTGTATCATAGTTTTCAAAAATCATTCATATGTAAGTCAGCTTAGGAATTGGTCGGACTAGTTCGTGTGAATGAAACATTAAGTGTTTGGTTTCAATGATACATCTGGATTTTTTTTTTATCATTTTACGCCCCTTTGTGTCCTTCTGACCTTGTCCATCGAGTATAGGGTAAGTGATTTGTATACAATAATTTTCAAAATTTGATTGTGTTGTTTAACGTTCTTCTCAAGAATTTTTCACTCAATATGGAGACGCTTGCCGGTGGAGAGCTACAAATTTTGTCCTATACTCGGCACTCGGGGTCATTGAGCAGGGAAGGGTCTTCTGCGACACGGGACCTCTGTTTATACGGTCTCCACGTCCCACGTCCTTTTTTGGTCATTTTTTAACTAAAGTTAAAGTATGAATGCCCGTTTTAAATTCTTAATTATTACATAATGCTGTCTACAATTGATAATTTGTACTCTCCTGAATTTGGTATAACAAGCCCGGATGATTGTTTCATTTAAAAATTATGCATGCTTAGCCTTTTATAGTTCTTTTGTCCTGACTCGATGGGCAGAGTTATAGAAAAGTGTGGGTTATGTACAGAAAACCCATACTTTTAACCAAAAAAAAATCACACCTAACTATGGTACAAATGGAGATAACAAACTATATTCAGATCAAAAGTCCATAAACCAATACAGAATAGGAGCAGAGCAAACACGAACCTCCAAAACATCAGAGGTGGGATCAGCTGCCATGGAGGAGTGAGCATCCCCTGACCCTACCGGTCACACCCGCTTTGTGCTCCTTGTCATGATCGGAAAATAACGGAAAAATCCGTCGTCTATTCAGTGTATAAATAATGGACTAACAATTAGTATGTAAAACGTCAGTCAGCATTTGACTCAGTGATCAATTGTATTTGCTGACAAGGTCATTGTAATGACCATAGAACTTACAAAATGATGATTTTGAACGAGACTGCTGATATTCTTGTTTCATCAATTTGTTTGTCAATAATTTACCTCGTTTTAGAAATTGTTCATACGTAGAGCATGCTCTTGCGTATCGAATCATCTGAGATATTTAAACTCCGTATGCAGGCCATGAAGGTTCATTGCTGTATAAGTTAGGGAAGTTGATGTTTGTTAAGTTAAAGTCATCATGTTCATCATAGAGTTTGATTGTTAGATTACCATTAATATTTTTTCAAGTAAGATATCTAAATATGAAACAGATGTATCAGACTTTGTGGTATCTTTTATATCAAGCTTACTGGGATATATCGCATCGACATAAGAACGGAAATTACCATTGTTAATTGACAAGACGTCGTCGATATATCTAAATGTCGAGTTGAAGACCACAGCAAGTGTTTTCTTCTTTTCACGTATAAGATTTTTGGACAAATTCTGCTTCATATGAATACAAAAATATGTCTGCTAATAATGGGCGCAATTGGTAACCATGGGAATTCCAATGGATTGTTGGAAGACCTCAATTGACATTGATATTGTCAATCAGAAACTCAAGCATCCTTTTGATATTAACTTCACAGCACTTGTGCGTACAATCAGAATGTTTTTAACAAAATAATATTGCAGATGATCAATGACAAGGTAAGTAAGTTTATGAGTTCCATTTATTATTTGAAAAGCAGCTGTCAACGATACCAAGAAGCATGGACTTAAATTTATCGTGGGAAAGGGTTGTGTATAAAGTTGAAAAGTGGGGTTGAGCTGTTGAGTTTGGTAAAATCTTGTGATTTCAAATTGTCCAAAAGTTCCTCGGAATTTTTAAGTATCCACATATGATTTACACCACTTTTTGAATGTATTGTTGCACAGTACTCTTGAAGTTTCTCCTTCACTGCTCTTAATATCTTAGTGAGGAGTAAAGAAAGGGGTTAAGTTTAGCACTGTCTGGAACCCGCTATGTATCTTTGTTTGTAAGGGTTTTTTTATACCCGCACTTTCTAAAGAAAGTTCGGGTATATTGTTGTTACTCATGTCCGTCCGTCCGTCCGTCCGTCCGTCCGTCCGTCCGTCTGTCACACTTTTCTTCCCTGAACTCCTCCTACATTTTACACAGTAGCTTAATCATCTTTTGGGAGATGGTTTGTGGGGTCATGTAGATGTGCAGTAAGGTTTTGGAATTTCGATTTTGCCCCGGGGGGTCAAATGGGGGTCGAAAAATGACGTTTTTTGTCCAAAAAGCCCCGTCTTCCCTGAACTCCTTCTACATTTTATTCAGTAGCCTAACCAGCTGTTGGGAGATGGTTGGTGGGGTCATGTAGATGTGCAGTAAGCTTTCGGAATTTTGATTTTGCCCCAGGGGGTCAAATGGGGGTCGAAAATGACGTTTTTTAAGCAAAAAGCTCCGTCTTCCCTGAACTCCTCTTACATTTTACTCAGTAGCCTAATCATCTTTTGGGAGATGGTTGGTAGGGTCATGGAGATGTGCAGTAAGGTTTTGGAATTTTGATTTTGCCCCGGGGGGTCAAATGGGGGTAAAAAAATGATGTTTTTTGTCCAAAAAGCCCCGTCTTCCCTGAACTCCTTCTACATTTTACTCAGTAGCCTAACCAGCTTTTGGGAGATGGTTGGTGGGGTCATGTAAATGTGCAGTAAGCTTTCGGAATTTTGATTTTGCCCCAGGGGGTCAAATGGGGGTCGAAAAATGACGTTTTTCAAGCAAAAAGCTCCGTCTTCCCTGAACTCCTCTGTACATTTTACTCAGTAGCCTAATCATCTTTTGGGAGATGGTTGGTGGGGTCATGTAGATGTGCAGTAAGCTTTCGGAATTTGGATTTTGCCCCGGGGGGTCAAATGGGGGTCGAAAAATGACGTTTTTTGTCCAAAAAGCCCCGTCTTCCCTGAACTCCTTCTACATTTTACTCAGTAGCCTAACCAGCTTTTGGGAGATGGTTGGTGGGGTCATGTAGATGTGCAGTAAGCTTTCGGAATTTTGATTTTGCCCCAGGGGGTCAAATGGGGGTCGAAAAATGACGTTTTTTGTCCAAAAAGCCCCGTCTTCCCTGAACTCCTTCTACATTTTACTCAGTAGCCTAACCAGCTTTTGGGAGATGGTTGGTGGGGTCATGTAAATGTGCAGTAAGCTTTCGGAATTTTGATTTTGCCCCAGGGGGTCAAATGGGGGTCGAAAAATGACGTTTTTCAAGCAAAAAGCTCCGTCTTCCCTGAACTCCTCTTACATTTTACTCAGTAGCCTAATCATCTTTTGGGAGATGGTTGGTGGGGTCATGTAGATGTGCAGTAAGGTTTTGGAATTTCGATTTTGCCCCGGGGGGTCAAATGGGGGTCGAAAAATGACGTTTTTTGTCCAAAAAGCCCCGTCTTCCCTGAACTCCTTCTACATTTTACTCAGTAGCCTAACCAGCTGTTGGGAGATGGTTGGTTGGGTCATGTAGATGTGCAGTAAGGTTTTTGAATTTAATTTTGCCCGGGGGATCAAATGGGGGTCGAAAAATGACGTTTTTTATGCAGAAATCTCCATCTTCCCTGAACTCCTCTTACATTTTATTCAGCAGCCTAATCATCTTTTGGGAGATGGTTGGTGGGGTCATGCAGATGTGCAGTTAGGTTTCGGAGTTTTGATTTTGCCCCGGGGGGTCAAATAAGGGTCGAAAAATTATGTTTTTTATGGAAAAAGCCCCATCTTCCCTGAACTCCTCTTACATTTTATTCAGCATCCTAATCATCTTTGGGAGATGGTTGGTTGGGTCATGTAGATGTGCAGTTAGGTTTCGGAATTTTGATTTTGCCCCGGGGGGTCAAATGGGGGTTGAAAAATGACGTTTTTTATGGAAAAAGCCCAGTCTTCCCTAAACTCCTTTTTTGTTTTAAACAGTGGTCTTATCATCTTTTGGGAGAGTTTACTCTTTTGAAATTTTGTTAAAACATCAAGGTCAAGGGGTAAAAAATCATAGCATGTTGGGAGCCTCTTGTTATGGGTAATGTTCACTTGAAATGTGAAAGTCAAATCTCTTCTCAATGAAAAGGAAATACAACATTAATGAAAACTAAGTTAAACTTCAAGGTCAAGGTCACAGAGTCAAAAAGTCATGATACATTTTGGAAGGTCTTATCACAGGTAATATGAATGCCCTTTCATTTATCTTTCAAAATGATCAATTCAAAGCAATTAATTTTTTTAAGGAAATTAGGTCAAACTTCAAGATCATGGGTAATGAAAATCATAGTGTATGTAGAATGGTATTGTCCCATTTAATACTAATACACATGTTTAATATAAAAGTCCTATCTCTTCTCATTCAAAATATAAGACCATGATGACCAAGGTTAAATTTATTGTGACAGATGGGCAGATTGACAAACAAATGAGATTTAATGTACCCTACGTTTAGCAAAAAATGGAAACAATAAATGTCTTTGCTGTTCTTGAGAAGAAGTATTTATGTTGGAACAAGATGTGTTTGTGAAACACTAAGCGCCCGGCGGCAACAAACTTAAAAAAATCTTCTTTTAGCATATTGATCACAGTCAAGGTCACAAGGTCATTGACCATGGTGTCATTCGAAAGAACTTAATCAGTGGAGTATGCGTACTAAATATGAAGTCCCTATCTCCTATGGTTCAAAAGTTGTGGCAAAAAGTGTAAAGAGCTATTTTTAGCATATCCGTCACAGTCAAGGTCACAAGATCACTGACCTTGCCATCGTTTGAAAGGACTTTATCGGTGGAGTATGCATACCAAATATGAAGTCCCTATCTCCTATGGTTCAAAAGTTATGACAAACAGTGGAAAAAGCTATTTTTAGAATATAGGTCACAGTCAAGGTCACAAAGTCATTGACCATGGTGTCATTTGAAAGAACTTAATCGGTGGAGTATGCATACCAAATATGAAGTCCTTATCTCTGATGGTTCAAAAGTTATGGCAAAAAGTGTAAAAAGCTATTTTTAGCATATAGGTCACAGTCAAGGTCACAAGATCATTGACCTTGATGTCATTTAAAAGGACTCTATTAGTGGAGTATGCATACCAAATATGAAGTCCCTATCTCCTATGGTTCAAAAGTTATGACAAACAGTGGAAAAAGCTATTTTTAGCATATAAGTCTTAGTCAAGGTCACAAGGTCATTGACCTTGAAGTCATTTGAAAGGACTTTATTAGTGGAGTATGCTTACCAAATATGAAGTCTCTATCCCTTATTGTTCAAAAGTTATGGCCAAGGTTAAAGTTGACAAACAGACAAACAGATAAACAGACAAACAGACAGGACAAAAACAATATACGCCCGGGATCTATTGATCCGGGTGCTTAAAAAGTACCCTGCATATTTAAATGTAAATTGGTTGAAATTAGCCCAGTGGTTCTTAAGAAGTTAATGTGAAAAGTTTGCAGATAAACAGATGGACAACAGAAATCAGTACATTTCAGAAAACAGTATGCTTATAAATAGTTAATCAAGGTGCTTTGGGTAGCAAAATAAAGCTAAACTGGTATATCTAATTCATCCGCAGAGCTTAGTTTATTTCAATATGCACAACCTTTTCAACTCATATAATTATTTTTTAAAATTTATATCACCATGTCTCATTCAAGGGAGAACTAGAGATATGACCAGATGTATTTCTGTTGAATATAAAATATGTACATGTATTCTGTGTTTTTTTAGTAATTTGTTTGTTTGTTGTGACAGCAACTGTTATGGCAGCTTTTGGCAAAGGTTGAAGTTTCTCAAATGTAAGTCAAACTCCAAGGTCAAGGTCAAAGGGTCTAAATTGTTGGTATCAAAGGGAAAGTCTTGTCACAAGGAATACACATGTGAAAAAAGGGAGAAATATCCCTAGAACTTGATCCTCACCTGTTCAAAAGTTATTGCCAAGGTTAAAGTTAAATTGGATTCAACTCTAAGGTCTAGGTCAAAAATAATTATACCTGTTGAAAGTTCACAATGATTACACATGTAAGAGCATGAAAGTCCTAGCACCACCTGTTCAAAACTTATGCCAAGTTCAAGGTATTTTTCTTGTAAAATTGGGTCAAACTCCAAGGTCAAGAGGTCAAAATTGGTGGTACCCATCAAAAGGTTTTGCCAAAAGAAATTTACCTATGAAATATTGAAGCCATGTGTATAGCCCAATCCACTTAAAAAATATGGGCAAGGTTAAAGTTTCCGTGGACAGACAAAAATACATAAACATAGGAAACAAAATATGTATAAATAGTCAATTGAAAAAGTTTTCTACTATTATGGAGTCATAAGATCAATTGTCATTTCAGGTACAGGGAGTCAGTGGCTAGGGAGATCAGACCCCCCCCCCCCCCCTGGAATTAGCAGTTATTTAAATAAGACTATAATATATGTACTGTAGAGAATAAAAATGACTTTGGACATCCTCCCCCTTAGAAAACAGGGACTCCACCATCATTGTTTTTATTATTATTTTTTATTTCCATCTCAGGAAATCTTGGGCTAATTTTTTTGACTGAGGTGTGACACCCACCCCCCCCCCCCCCTTTCTGAAAAAAAAAAAATTCTGGATCTGCGTCTGTTATATACTGAATGTCCGCAACGGGAGATAACTTGTGAAATTTGTCGACTGTGGCATGCGATGATCTTTGACCATGTTGACCCTTTTTGAACTTCAACCTAACCATTTGCATTTATTTATTTTTATGCAATCTATACTAAATCTTGTACTTACCGAATGTCATAGGTCGTGACAACGAATTCATGAAATATAATCCACAAAATCGAATTAAAACACAAATGATTTTAACTGACCACACTGCATCGTCAGCATACATGTGCTAAATAATCTCATTTGACAAACCTTTGCTGATTCCGTTGCCAGTATGAATTGGCCGAGGTGTGCCGAGAGGTGATATCTATAAATATGATAATGGGTGACGCAAACCCAATGTGAATGTAGAAAATAAAACTGTTTAGTACAAGAACAAATTTCAAACTATCATAATAAACTAAACTATGTTTTTTAAAAAATGTGAGAGTGAGAGAGAGAGAGTGTGTGTGTGTGGGGGGGGGGGGGGAGAGAGAGATAGGCATTGACAAATTAATCGGGTTGTATTTTCAATGGGTTTTTTTTCCCAACTAAATACTAAAATCAGTTTGCACATTTTGATAAATTCATCAAAAACGCTTTGTACTAAAATAACATTTTATGTCGTTGAGAAAGTAAATTTAAAAAGTTCCAAATTATGGGAAAATTATTTATTTGAATCTAATTAAGCAATTTACTTCAATCATTAATTAAATTCTGTTATTTCAGACTGGTTATGAATTAAGTATTTTAAAATACATATGTGAGGCTCAGAGTTGATATGGTCATCTGAAAATTTTATGTTCAATTTGACGAATACATGTACGGTGATAATTATAGAATTATTTTGACTTCTTCCTTGGAAAGTCCAATATGAATGAGTGTATATTTAGAGGCAAACACCATAGTGCGGGTATTACTGTCTCATGACAGCATCTAGTTAAGTTTTGGAATCAAATATAGCTACGGTAGTTCAAATTAATTTTGGTTCTTTGGGATCTTAAAATACTAGTGGTATTCAAAACGGACTTCCTCAAAAATGGAACTTTGAGTTGGATTACCACTTGCAGAATTAATCCAAGTTCTTCTAAGATACTGTAAGCTTCCTCAGCACCCTGTCAAATGCCAATCAGCTTACAGTGTTCCCGTGTAAATTCAGTTAATTATATTTTATCAGGACTACTTATGACATCCGTCCACATATAAAAGGGGGGGGGGCATCCTCAGCCCGTCGCATGTATTTAAACACCCTAAATAATTTACTTCACATCCTTGTAAATCATAACCAAGTTCCATTTCTGGTTTCAAATATTTCATTTAATAAAGACTTCAATGAAATATAACAAAACAGTCAGTACATCTATATGAGTCTAAGTCCTAGCTTAACATCTCTGGCCTAATAAAATACAGTGGATTGCGGTGTCCATGCGGTGGAGAAATTATACGCTACTTAATTTGTATTAGTTTACATTGTTTTCTCATACCTAAGTCGCTAGTAATTTACAGTCAGTGATGTTGATGACGTAATATGATCTGATCGTTATGATCGTAGTTTTGAAACTGGCGTTCGCTGCTCATATATATAACCTTCTGTAATGGTCACGTGATCAAAACAAACCAATGAATAATTGTCCTTTCTGGAGCCCCTTAGAACTATTTTACATACATGTTGTGTAATACAAAGAAAATAACATCGCTAAAAATGTCCTTTCTACATGTAAGGTGGGAGCTATAAATTCTATTCGATATGCATAATAAACAAAATAAGTTCAACAAACAAATCTGTAATAAAACGGACACACACAATCCACATGATCCATGGCGTAGTAATATCGAACAATAATGCATACACATAAGTCTTACGCTACACATTCAAGTTCCAAAACATTTCGTCAAATAAAACATAATTAAATGACAATACTGCAATAAAATAACATTTAAGTATCAACTATGAATATTTGAGGACACGGACAGTGTTATTTCAATCTTATCAAATGTAAAACAACAATGTTTATGTCATATGACTATTTTCTTCGTAAGAAAGATGGCAGGCGCCCAATTTACAACACATGTGATGATGCTGAAATAAGTAAGTAAATTACAGTCGTAATATGGTAGATAAATGATGAAAAACTGACATACAACATCTTAGTATCACTGCCCCTTACTGTCTGTTCAACAATATCTCATTAGATCGTCTAGTAACACAAAAACAGCATTTGTTACATAACAATGTCAAAGTGCAATGTGTATTGCATCAATAATTCAGGTAAACAATAAGATAATGAAATAACATGAACAATAAAACATTTCTTATAAATTTACAACTGGATGCTACTTTACTTCACTAAAAACACTCCACCATCAGCCTGTGATTAATATGCAAAATTCTAAATTCCAACCCCATGCATATAACAATACAATCCATATACTGAGCCTTACACACGAAGACAATTTTGCTACCTGCTTTGTCAGCAGGGGCCAGTACTACTGATCATGTAATCTTTCTAATTCTTTTTTTCACTTTTGGAAAGTTGAATACAGAAGATTGATTGATTGATTGTATACTGTTTAACGTCCCTCTCCAGAATATTTAACTGATATGGAGACGTCACCATTGCCGGTGAAGGGCTGCAAATTTAGGCTTATGCTCGGCACTTACGGCCTTTGAGCAGTGAGGGGTCTTTATCGTGCCACACCTCCTGTGACACGGGGCCTCGGTTTATACGGTCTCATCTAGAATACAGAAGAAGAAACGGCTATGAAGACTATTTTTGAAATTTACGATGCCACAAAAATTTAGAACGTTATCTGGATGTAGTGAATCTGTGCTTTGATTCATTTTTCAACTTCAAAGGTAGGTACATGTGTATTAGTTAAATCGCAAAATTTTTTATGCCGATCATAATCGTTAAAAGTTGGTTTCAGTGCATTACATATTACATTGTTTATATGTATCGTACGGGATTTATTCATCTCTAGATCAAGTCGTAATTAAGAAAAGCAAAAAGATACTGTAAACCAATTTTTCAGCGTGCAAAAAATGTTCGCGAGTTTCGCGGCCTACTTTAAATTGCGAATATTAATTGCTGCGAACCGTTTATTTCTCTTTGTTTTTGTTTTTTTGTTTTTGTTTTGTTTTGTTTTGTTTTGTTTTTTTTTTTTGGGGGGGGGGGGGTTTGTTGTTTTTTTTTTAGAAAATGTTTCATTAATCGTGAAAACTATTCGTAGCGGATTGATTTCAAACTGACGAATTGTGAATAAAAGATTACTCGAATAATACTTAAAGGTACTTGGACACAGATTTGAAGTCATTATTTTCTCTATAATATTACGACTTATATATTTTAATAGCATTTCACACAAAAATTTAGTAAAAATCTTATTTCATATAAAAGATATTAAAATTTCAAATTTTTTGGAGGGTTTGATTGACACATCCTTGCACTTTCACAAATTTTAACCTTATTCTTAATTCCTAGGAAAAGTGGCAATCTTGTGTATTAATAAGAAATATTAAAACTTTTACAAAATGAGCTAAACATACATGTAGTTTCACAGTTGATAAACTAGGTTTATCGACTGTAAACTATAGTTTACAAACCGTAAACTATAGTTAACAATTCGTTAACTATAGTTTTCATCTGTAAAACTATATTTAACGGTTGTTAACTATAGTTTACGAATGCTAATCTAAGTTTATCTGTCTGTAATAAAGCGTTAACAATAGATTTTGTTGATAAACATAGATTCACGTTTGTAAACTGTAATTTACAATCGTAAACTATAGTTAAGAGTTGTTAATCATAGTTTCACAATCGTGAAACTATATTTATCAGTTAACAGTTAACTATAGTTAAGAGTTGTAAACCATAGTTTACAAATCGTGAAACTGTATTTATCAGATAATCTATGTTTTGCAATCGCAAATGATTGTTTTCGGTGTTAAGTCTAGTTCACGGTTGTGAAACATAGATTATCGCGTTAACTATGGTTTACAGACGTAAAATATAGATTAACGTTGTTAACTATAGTTTACAGTACAATTGTGAAACTCAGATTAGCTCATTTTTGTGAATTTGGCGTGCCATATGTACGTCTTTTTCGGTAACTCCATATGCCCAGTAGGGGGCTGATACACTAATAACGTACAGAAAAAGAGCAAAAAACAACAACACAAAACTTATCGGTGACAATTGTGGGCGGCCAGCCAAGTTCCTGAAAGAAAAAGTATAAATTTTCAATTGAATTAATGTGAAGATGACATACGGTAAACATTCACAAAAGTCTATTTAAACAAAATAAGTTATGAGCATGGGATGGGCAACACTGTCCTCTGAAAACTAGTAGGATCAGTTTCCAGGATTGAGTAATTAGAATCCCAAAGTCGATCCGTCACAAACTAAAATATCTAGATACTATTCGATGTGATAAGATGTATAACAATTTGACAATATGTATAAAAGAATCTATCAGTGATTTACTTAAATTTGCAAACAGGTCATGGTATTGAAAATATAAAACTGAAAAGAAGACAAATCTATTATTCTAATCTTGAGTTTCGGGATTTCTGGAAAGCCAAATGTGTTTTCAATTCATTCTCTCTCTTTCTCTCTCTCTCTCCATTTATGTGAAACTGAAAAAAAAATTAAAAACTATGCGGTTAGATTGTCCATTTTACTCATTGAAACATGACTCAGGATGTTATTTTCAATTTTTATGACAAAAGTTTTTTTTTGTATCATCTGTCCTTAAAATAAACCATCGAGTTAAACAAACACTGTTATTTATTAAGGAGAGACAGAGCACATGTCACATGACTCAAAATACATGTTACGTCCTAGTCGATGCTGATATATATGTTAAACGTTGTTAAAATCAACAGTTCTTGTGTAATTTTATTCTAAAATTGGTTTTTAAACATTTATTTTTCCAAAATAAATATTTAAAATTTTTAAAGATCTTGTCAACATTTAGATATTGTGAAATTGCAAAATCCACACATCCTTTTCTCTTTACCTTGCAGTCTGACGTGAGTGACGTCATAGACGCACTCGGAAAATGCAAACGTGAAGCATTTTTATCATGCATACGTCTAATTCAACGATGTCCTGTGCGATATTGAGGTAAGTTTCACCCTTCGATATTTATGCAGTTAATAATTACGATGAAGGACTGACATTCAATCGTAAATTTAGCAATATTTATTGACAGAATATTTTCCAAAATGAGGGTTTTGCTGTTGAAGCTGCCTTGAAAAGTTAAGAAATTATCCCAACCAGATGCTATGTAAAATTAAAACAAATGCTTTCAGATAATTCAAACACTATGAATATTCTAAAATATTTGAGTATATAGTGTTATCAAACATATTTATTATTTGTGCGCAAAAAATCGCATTATGGACTCTGTAACAGACCCGTAAACATGAAGTATCGAAACTCCATACAAACACTATACAGGGCGATATTTGTGAGGCGATATCTTTTAAATTAGTGAAGTAATCTCATGACAGGACCGGTTTAAAATGTTAAGTACATATCAGATTAATAATATAAAAAATACGAAAAAAATTCATTGACAGGAATTTTTTTAGCTCAAGGTCCTGTTCCTCCTTAAATTTATAGAAATGCGTACTTTTTTCCAACTATATGATTCCAGTCTAAAGGAAGAGTTAGTCAGGCATTAATAAATATTCATTTACTAGTATATATTTACGTAGTGCTCTCGGTATCAAAGGTACTGATTGACCCCCAAAATGAGTAGAATATGGCAGCTTATGAAAAGCATGTTGACAATTTAACTTGAGGAAAAGATTCTTGATTAATTCAGCCTATCACAGTAGATACCTTTTAGTGAGAAAGATTTATTGAAATATACCTATAGAATTGATATTCAACTTAGGAAATGAACAGTGTCACTTATTTTATTTTTTTAAAAGTCAAATTATCCTAACAGTATTAGTGCAGAAGATCAATCTAACCGAGCAGAAGATTAACTTTATAGAAAACAAAACAAAAGTCTTGTTTTTACTTATCCTTCCTGATTCTTTATGATAATCGTGTTTGAAATTTTCTTTATTATGTCACACTACAATTAAATAAAGACTATAATTTATTTAATTTTTAAAATTCAAAACAATATACGAGCGTCATCAATATAAACAATTCGTATACACAGGCTGCACAGTCCTGTCTGATGTTGCGCTAGATTTACAACAACGTCATGAGTAGAAATATCTATTTTCATCAAATAGCATGTGTTTTGAAATCCTTGATACATCAATTAAAATGAAATCTATGGGACTTTGTTTCTCAAAAGAAATATTTTGATATACAAAAGATATAAATAGAACCATTTATTTTCACGAAAATGTCATTGTCTACGAACTTTTTGGGCAACCTTCGTTAGCGCTTCAGCGTTGCTGGTCTTGTGAAAGCACGGTTAAGTGGTAAACGAAATTAAAAATTATACAACTTGAACAATTGTTTAAAAAATAAATGCCAAGTGATAGAAAAGGGGTATTAATGAATGGGTATTGGTCTATTGGACTATACTATTTGAAATGTATAGGGATAGTACTTTTGAAAAATTCTTGACGCTATGTTTTTGATGTTACATTGCTGTTTGGAGTGTTCCGTGGTTACAAAACATGTTGATTTTAAAATGAAGGAAACTGATTTCCATTATGTCGATTTAATAAAACTTTACACATCAAAAAAGCAAATATATTTACACATGATACTGAGCTTATTTTAAATTTCGTTGAAAGTAGAATAACGACGAATGACATTAAATTATTATAATTATACTGTAAAACTGTATATTATCGAGGGTGGATGAAGAAAAGTTGAGCAGTATAAGTAAAAAAAATATATTTTGTGGTGGACTTTAATTCGTGGGTCTCTTCATACATTGAAAACAACGAAAATCAACACCATGAAAATTAGTGATTTCACAATCTACGAGATTAAATGTTTCTTGAATTCTAATTTATTCTGCTTTCATCATTTTTGTGACCTGATGTTTAAAGGCTTTAACCATATCTTATGTTAATTCAAATTTTGCACTGCTATGTTGCAGCGCATGTCGTTTGTGTAGCTACCAATTCATATGAGTGAAAAATTATCGAGAGGGACGTTAAATGATATACAATCAATCAATCTTTGCTAGAGATACTAATTGCAATGATAATGATTCATCTTAATTATCTGTATCCCAGAGTCTACAGTCTTGCCACATATGTCAAAACATATATGCTTGTTTTTATTAAATTTGTACTGATATGTAATTTAAATGTTTTCATCATTAATTCATTTTTATTTAAATATTAAAAATTACATATAAAAAAAGAAAACATGCATAGATGGATACTACCTTTCAAGTATCATCGTTAATTCCTTGACAAAATTGTCCAGTATTTTTCCGTGAAGTGCTGAAGAGTAACGCTATAGTCTACATGTCAATTAAAATACTTTTTTATGCAAAAAAGAGACGTCTTTAAAAAGACAATTGGACTAGTCAAAAAGCATAACACTCTTTTTAATGTATTTACACCGCTGATCAAATTTCACAGAGTGCTCCTTATAAAACACATACAAAATTCAGTTTTTAACTTGACCTCAAATATATAAAATAAAAAGATACAGAGAAAATATGTAGTGAAGTTGGATTTGAAGAATGGCTATCATTAAGTATTTACATACCCATATGTTAAGACATTGAATAAAATACTTGCATTTAAAGTGTTTATTTTACATACTCATCTATGGATTTAATCTTTCTCTAAATAATAATTTGTTCAATTGAGGGAATCCTTCGAAAAAAATTGAAATCCTTTAAAATTTCAAATTGTCTTATAATATAGAAAAAGGAACGTTACAAAATTTAAAAAATCAATTAAACATTTTTAAAAAATTTTATACTTTAAAAATGTCTTTCTAATTAAAAAAAAATAGAGTAGGGTTAACATTATGCATAAAAGACCCTCTCTTTATCCCATGTAATGGACTTAATCGTTCTCTTTGATCGATATCAAATATCAATATAAAATATAGTTTTTTTTTGCTAAACTTTCCTCTAATTAAGAAGCATTCTTTCATTATATACCTGCTTATTTTGGAAGAAACACTTGTTGTGGCCTTTAACTCGACATTTAGATTTATATATAATATCATTTTATTACTAAAAATACTTCCAGTTATTTGACAATTCTATATTTTCCAATAACTTGAACTTTTATTAATTTTTTAAAGATCTTTCGACACAGAACAAAAAATGTGAATTAACATACATTAAATTTGGGTAGAATTACAATGATTACATCCAATTCTAACTGAATTTCCATACAATTTCTAAATTTCCTAGATTTCGATTAATATATTAACACACCGTCGAATGTATGTAGAAAGAGAATTGAGTACAAATAGATTGAGATAAGATAGGTGTTGAATATCCTCACTGGGGCACTGTATGTATACAATAACGGACAGTTGATTGCATTTATTATGGTTTGATTCTTGCTGTAAGTTTGTAACTTTGGATTTTTATATTTTATTGTAAATTATAAATTGATGTTAAGTTTAAAACTGTGTGATTGATTTTTGCATTTTGGGTTTTTATGACCGATTATATAATATTTAAAGTTTGGAATACAGTATCAAATTTTGCCACATCATGGTGAAATTCAATCATGTAACTCGAAGAAAAAAAGGTTCGAGCTGAGAGGTAGATTAACCTGATTAAAACAATTCAATACACACAAAAAGACTTGTCACTAAAACTTCCTGGTTCTCCACAATGGATTATGATTGAAAGTTTGAAAGGGAAATGATGGTCGGGGTAATCGTAAAAAATGTTCTTTAAAAGATAGGCATAATAACTGTAAGGAACAGGGTATTCACCTATTTAAATATACAGGTATGAACAAAATTAACAATACGAGGGCTGTTCAATAAAGAATATCCTCGGTGCTCGGAAAGAATCAAAAAACGCTTTTCAATGATTTTGTCTAAATGATTTCATTTACATATTCTCTTTTAAATAAGATGCATGTTCGTAACATTTTTATCCAATTTCTGATTGTTTTTAGTATAGATTTTTGAGTACAACCCTTCGTATACTGGAATATGGCACGATCCTATGATTTTCTGGACTTGTTTTTTCTTTCTGAAAGGTGTTTTTCAAGTTTGGAAAATAAAACAAGTCAAAGGGTGAAATGTCTGGCGAATATTGTTGGTGTGACAAAACATTAACTTTTTGTTTATCCCCAAAACTCCTTTACTCTTCATGGCGTGTGGGTTTGGACGCTGTCATGAAAAAAAAATAATGTAGTGGATTCCTGACTCTGGCTCCATCTTCTCATAAACTTTTTTTAATTTTTTTTTTTTAATTATTTTTTTTTTTTTTTTTTTTTTTTTTTTATTTTTTTTTTTTTTTTTTTTTTTTTTTTTTTTTTTTTTGCAAAAAAAAATTTGCTTTCTAGACTTCTCCAGAAATTGAACTCCCTCCCCGAATAAGAATTTGAACAAGACCACTAATATTTGAGAAAATAAGGCATATAATCTGCTTTTGTGCTTTTGCAATTCTTTGTTCTTCTAAGATCTTGGCCTTTTTTTCATGTGCATCCTATTGTAAATTTGTTTTGAGGGTTTAAAGCAATGGATTCAATTTTCATTATCTGTTTGAATTTCAGACAAACGTCGATAACTACAATATTTTATTTTTTTTAAATAATTGATTAGATATTCTTACACGCTGTCGTTTTCACTCATTTTTCAAAACATACGGTGACGATTGAGTACTGAGCATTTTTACTTTCAAACATTTCTTTAAGACAGTGTAAACTTCCCCCAAAATGATACCTATCAATTTAGTTATGTGTCTCAAAGTCAACCAAACATCATCAGTGATAATTTGCTGAATTTTGGCAAACAGTACATTGGTTGTTGTAAGTCCTTGTTGCCAAGGACGGTACCCATCTTTGATGCCCATTTTATCACTTTTGTTCATTGAAATCTACATGCTCATGTGTCTATAAAAGACACATTGAATACTGTAAATTCTCAGACCTTGTTTTCCATCTCCTCACAATGAAACTATGTGATGAAAAGTGGTCACATAAACTGTAATCAATTTATTAAAGATTTAATCATGAGAGAAAGTCAAGCTTAATGTCATATGATTTCTATGTTGTATGTCATAGAGCTCAGGATATTATTTATAAAACAGCCCTCGTGTACACATCCTGCAGTATAACAATGATATGAACTTAACGTTAGCTAAAAATGTGTTAAACATGATGTACGCTTTTTTCAATTATTTCTTGCAGAAATGATACACAAATAATAATAATAATAAAAAAAAATAAAAATGCATGAATGAAATGTAGAATTTTTCACATCCAGTCTGTAAGTTAACTTCATGAAATATATGGAGATAAAACATATTGAATAAAATATTTTGAGATAACGAATAGTATTCACGCTCAAAGGTCCATAAAACAATACCAAATAGGAGAAGAGTAAAAATAGACCAAAACAACAGAGGTTGGATCAGGTACCATGGCGGAGTGAGCATTCCCTGCCGACCGGTCACACCCGCCGTGTGCTCCTTGTCGTGATCGGGAAATAACGGAAAAATCCATCGTCAATTCAGTGTGTATGAAAACCGTCAGTCAGCATTTGACTCAAATAATGTCATTCGATACATTATATAATGTACTTGGTTGTTTTAAGATTCAGTAGTGATTCTTCCCTTAGTCAATCATGCAACATTATTTAAGAATTATAATAAAATTAAAATGTATTTAATTATAGTATTCTTCTCATTGTTTAAATATTACCAAAGCAAATTTACGTTCTCTTATTCCTTTTACATTTTTCTTCTATGTGTTCACAAAACTGTATTTATATACAGAGTTTGTTTGGATGAAAATTCATCTGTATGTTACTTTTTTAATTTCGCATTTGTTTATCGTGACACCTTTTACATCTGTATCACATTTCATTCCCATTTTCCAATTTGTAGACAAGGTTTCTTCGAAAAAAATAAATACTAGTAAAATCAGAACGAAAACATCACATCCCCATCATTTTGCTGGAAATCCATCTTTTTAATCTTTTAATTAGAAAAAGAACATTCTATTTAACTGAGTCAAATACTTTCTTCAAGTTTAAGAAGAGTAATGTACTAACTAAACAAGGTCAAAGTAATTAATAAATGTTTTATGTAGACGTAACTCGAACAGTGGTTATTTCCTTTATCATCAAAACTTCAGCAACAAAACAAAAAACCATTGCAAGGACGCAGAATGCATAAGCAAAATGCAACCTGGCACCTGGAACATAAAACTGGATTTGATCCAAGTGTGCAGCATATGCGGATACTCCAGCAAGAAGGAGCAGGACTGAAATAAAAGTCATATTATATTTCAAAGTGGAAACAGGTTCCCAAGTTAGTTATTCGATAAAATATTCTGATTCAAAACGAATGAGTAAATCGAAAATAAAAATAAATTTAAATATTATATATAAAACAGAAAGCCAAATCTAAAGAAGATAAATCTTTGTATACCTGTAAAGCCATTGAGATATATGCTAGCTTTCAAATAACCATTTTTTCCTGTGGTAGATTTTGAGTCCGAGAGTGATGATGGCAGTTATTAATAAAACCAATGCCAAAGTTGCCCCCGCTTGTAAACCTCGGAGCAAGCCTTTAAAATAATAGTGCATAAAGTTTTTTTTTTTTGGATGTGTTTGATTTTTTTCTATAGAAGAAACTGTTACATTAAAAGTGCATACATGTCATTAAAGATGGTAATATCAAAAGCGCTATACAGTGTACAGCGTTTTTGAAATAACCATCTATAATTATTGTATTAACAATCGTACTTAGTACTTATATTCATAATCGATGTGTTTTTCATTTTCATTTGTTTTAAAATGTGTTAGGAATGATCGTATTGAATATAGCGAGATGCGCTTTTTAAAATAAATCGTTTCCGACATGTAGTTAGACGCGTGTTCAACGGTATACCAACCTGAATGCAAAACGCAGCGTCGAAGTTTAACAATAGACTACAATGGTCTTAATTACTTATTATTATATACTAATCAATTTTGGATAACAAATTGTTTTCGATTGGTGAGTATTTTATATATTTACCTTTCTGAAGTTCTGTCAGTGGCCGATAATCAGGTAAATATATACATAAGATTTGAGTTTTCCCATTGAAAGTTTCACAGGAAATCCATATCCCTATGTTGACGTTTTCTTCTCGACCAAAGAAATCTTTAATTCTTCCATAAGCCCAGTAAGGCGACGCAAATCCGATGGCATAAAATACCAGTGCAATCAACAGGAGACAAAGGCTTGTCACTGTCAATTTTGTTTTGTCCTGTCGATTCCTGTAACAAAATTTCTCTGTTATATGTCATTCCAATGTTTAAAAACATAATTACAAAAGTTCGGCATATCTATTGTGGCTCGTATTGTTTGAATTGATTTTTTAGCTCGATTACTGTTTTTTATCTTTATGTTTCACATTTCATACTTCTGATAAAAAAATAACGCACTCCTTAAATATACGCTTTTTAATTGCGTTTCAGGAATGTAATTAAAATCTTTTAAAGCACTAAAATTACATATTCCTCCAAATTTTTATTATTTTTATCTGAGAATACATTTTTTTCCTTTGTTAAACCAATTTTTTTTAAATCAATATTATATAAAGTAAAAGTGAATTACTCTGAAACTAGAAGATTCTGAGTGGTTAGGAGGAATTCAGAAAAAATAGAAATCTTCTTAACACTCATACAATTTAATAAACATAAAAAAATGTTTCAAAAAAATTATTTTCATTTTTTCCCAAGTTAAAAAAAATTAGAGTAACGCAGCCTATCAGCATTTAAAGACGTGGTGACCAAAGTAAATCTTCAAAAATGAAAATGAAAACGAATTATTCTACATTACCTTTCAGTTTCCATTGATCATAAATATTATAATGATTCTTTGAGAGTCTGAAAAAAATCCTTATTCTTTCAAGCCAATGGTAAGTGTGAGAGTGACAAAAAATTTATTTGTGCATTGTAAGATTACTCTCGTCAAAGATAATAATTCAATGAAAACAACGAGATGCCTGTAAACAAAGAAAAATTGATAACTGTCCAACAAAGCATTCGTGCACAAAATTTGCATTGTCTGAAGAAGGCCGATTTAACTACAAGTCTTTTTTTCATTAATATATAGCTTGTACATTTGGATTTAAATGCAGATCATTTATTTCCAAAAAAAAAAAATCAAAATTAGCAAAAATAATCTAGATGCAATATTGTGTACAGTGTATGTTAATACCTTGTATAAAGCGATTGAGGACAATATGAAAGCCATCTATTCTTCTTCATATTAAGAACTGAAAAAAGAATGGATTGATTGTATATTGTTTAACGTCCCTCTCGAGAATTTTTTACTCATATGGAGACGCCACAACTTGCCGAGAGCTGCAAATTTTGTCCTATGCTCGGCACTTAGGGCCATTGAGCAGGGAGGGGAGCAGGGAGGGATCTTTTTCGTGCCAGCACCTACTGCGACACGGGACATCGGTTTATACGGTCTCATCCGAAGGACCGGTCTCCACGTCCGACAGTGGGATTTGGACCCGCGACGTAATGATCAACTCCTTACCTCGCGTCTCTAGAGCAGACGCTCTAACCACTGCGCCGCGCGGGCGACAAAAAGAAAAAGAATTTGAAAGATTATACGATAGGCTGACAAAGCAGCTAACAGCATTGTCTTTTCTGAGGCTTATAGTTATCATTTTAATTGTATTTTAAAGGAACTGCATGGAATTTATTTCTACAAGTAATAATCCTTTGATTGATTGATTAATTGTATGTTTTACGTCCCATTCGAAAATTTTCCACCCATATAGAGACGCCACGGTATACCGGTGAAGGGCTTCAAATTTTGACCTTTGCAATGGCAGTTTGCTGCTTAATTGGTGTCGGATAGGGGCCCACAGCCACACACACACACACACACACAAATGATTAAGCCGTGATGGATCTTTATCTTGCCAACGCCTGCAGCGACATAGGGTCTCGGTTTTTAAGGTCTCAACCGAAGGGACCGAACTTTCACTTCAAAGAACCGAAGGCATGGCGAAGAAACAGTTTCTTCCTATTATGTATCGACTTAGGTCAGTCGCAACCTTCCGATAACGGAGCAAGCACTCTACCAAATAATCTATCTTGAATGTAAAAATGGTAATCCAACTTATACCCATAGCTTCCTTCTAAAAGGGTCGCCCGCGTGGCGCAGTGGTTAAAGCGTCTGCTCTAGAATCACGAAGTCAGGAATTGATCCTTACGTCGCGGGTTAGAATCCCATTGTGGGACGTGGAGACAGATTCTTCGGATGAGACTATATAAACCGAAATCCTGTGTCGCAGTAGGTGCTGGCACGAAAAAGATCCTTCACTGATCAATGGCCCTACGTGTCGTAAACGGACATAATTTGTAGCTCTTCACCGGCAAGTGGTGACGTCCCCATATGAGTGAAAAATTCTCAAAAGGGACGTTTAATAATATACAGTCAATCAATCAATCCTTTTAAAGGAGATGTTTTCTAAATCATGTGTCAGTTTTGAATGTGTTTTATGTCCCCCAAAACCAAAATGCAATTGAAAAACCATATCTATATTGGCTTCCAAAACTTCATAAAATCCTTAAAAACAAATATGCATAGCGGGTTCTAGTAAATGTTTTTCCAAGCCTCTTTCTTTACTCCTCACTAAAATATTTACAATAGTGAAAGGAGAAATTCAGAGCAACAATATACCTGGTATTGATCCCACCTCTGATGTTTTTGAGGTCCGTTTTTGCTCTGCTCCTATTTTGTAATGTTTTATTAACTTTTGGGCTTGGATATTTTTCGATATCTCCATATATTTCATGAATACTAAAACTTCCAAGGAATTTATAAAAAAAAAATTGAATTCACAAAATCTTACCAAAATCAACAACATAAAAACGTACGATTTTCAGCTTTATAAACAACTATTCCCCCAATATAGATTAAATTCCAAACTTTTTTTACTTCATTGACAAACTCCTTTTTCAATAAAAATTGAACTTGTAAATGTATTTCTATTTACCTTGTCATTGATTTACCTTGTCATTGGTCACTTTTTGTTACATTCTGATTGTAAAAACAAGTACGATGAAGCTGATATTGAAAAGAAAATTGAGTTTCTGATTGACAATATTTATGTTGATTTTGGCGACCAGGTCTTCCAAAAATCTATTGGAATTCCCATGCGTACTTAAATAATTGCGTCCTGTGTGCGCTGTTTCTCTATCTATTTCTCAATATTTTTTACAACTGTCATCTCAAAATATGACTAACCGTGTGTTCCTACCATATTCTTTCACTGTTTCCACAACAAAACATCCTTGTAATTGTTATTTATAATTGTTATTTATAATAGTCCTCCTGGTCCTGAAATAGAGATCATCGAAAATTTCGTCTATTTATACTGCCAGTTTGATTTGCAAGATAATACGATCCAACGCGCTTCGTGCAGATGTCCACTACGAGAACACTTGATAGAGGAGTGAGGATTGTTTTTTAAATCTAGCTTTTATCACAATTGCGGTAAGAATTTGGAAAAATTAATCCAGAACCAAGCACAACTACTAGTATCTTTTCATGTGCAAATATAGTTTTTTCAACGGGGGCACTGTAGCTCTCTGGTCTGTCAAAATATTTTTTTCGGAGAGCTGCAAGTTCTACAGCTATAACTTTTCAATCGTCAACTTTCCTTTACTTCTGCAGCAATATACCTTCATAACCTGCATACAGGATTATATCTCTCTATTGATTCGATATGCAAGAGCATGCTCTAAATATCAATTTCTAAAACAATGTAAGTTATTGACAAACAAGTTGATGAAACAAGCACATTTACAGTCTCGTTTAAAGTCATCAATTCGGAAGAGATGCACCTCAAATTTAGTTGTTTTTTTTTAAATGAAATGATCCTTTCTTTCTCTAAATTTCTTTTAAACTTCAATCACTTAGGCGAAAGTTCCCTCAAGCCTTATACCTTCAAAAGAAAATAGAAGTTCGACATCGTGATCACACGCTCTAAATTTATATGTTCATGTATGTATTTCCATATTATTCCATATTAATCAAAGAATAATTTTTCGATTATCATAATTGTTTCTGCCACAAAGCAGACTGTCATAGCAATGACACATAATGCAAAGGAAAAATGCAAACTGGCCCCAGGCACTTCCTATTGAATCTGGTACAAATTCTAAGCAAAAAGAGATGTAACAACAAGGAAAAACAAACCTGAAAAGAATTTTTGTCAGAATGAATTTTGAATACTTGTGCTCATCGACACAATAATAAGTCGGATGTTTATAATGCGCTTGTTACGCTTGTATACACAAAGATATACTCGTAACTAACTGAAAATTTATGATCTATTTTTTTAATGTATTTACATAAAAAATACTTCCTTTAACACGTTTAAAGAAATTATCTGTTTCGACAATATATGTCCCTTTCTAGTTTGTAGATCTGATATATTTCAAAATTGTATTTTAACTATTTTTCAAAGCAAAATTAACCACAAAAGCCTCCTACTTTTTACATACCTGTTATCCCATTAAATATCATACTGACTGTCAACAAAATAGAAGAACATTCTAAGCCCAAGGATGAATGCAGCGAGTATCAGAAAAAGAATTATGAGGAACATTAATACGTACAAAGACCACAGCAAATCTGAAAAATTAACCAACTGTAGCAAAGATGCAATACATATTTCATTTAAAATTTTTCGTATTTTTTTTTTTCGCAAATGCATAATTTGTATAAAGGATAACAATATAGAAAAATGTATTAGATGTACAAGCATATTAATTCCCATAAGCAAATAAAGACGTCTATTTGAAACAAATTTAAGCAGATACTATAAAGTTAATTTCTTATGTGTGGTAAATTGGGAATTTTGACTTGTTGTAAATTACCTTTTTGCTCCTTTGTCAATAATGGATAGTCAAGTACCCTTGTACATTTGGTTGAAGATCCTTCTTCATAATAATTTTCACAGTAATTCCAAAGCCCGATTCTGACTGTTTTTGTTCTGTAATTGGTCTCCAGTATTTCATTATCAGCTGAGGTCTCTGTTGTTATAACAATAGCTGTTGTCTTTATTGATGTATAATTAGCTGTCATGTTAGTTTCGGCTGTTGTAACATTAGGTGGCGCTTCGTTTATACTTCCAATGACCCAGTACGGTATCAAAAAAGCAACGGTGTGTAGCGTAACGGATAACCACATCAAAACAAAACTTCTCAATAACCATTTTGAGAAATTATCCAAAGGTCTGCAAGGAAAAATAACAATTTTAAAAAAGTGTGCTGTAAAATCACAGATTTCTGTGGGGTCGATTCTTCGTTGTTTATGGGAGTACAAATGTTTCGTGCTGGGGATTTCATTTCATGGATAAAAAATTGTTAAGTATTAAGCATAATTCAATGTACATTTTGTGGTCGATGAATTCATTGGTTCTTCATACCTTAAAAACATCAAAAGATCTATCTCCACGAAAATTGGTGATTTTACAGTACAGATGTTAATTAATTTGGCAAACTTCAATTATATAAGACAAAGTAAAAGCAATACTTTAATAGTGCAAAGTATTTCAAGACGTTTTGCTTGTAACTTAAATTCTCTGAGACTGTGCACGCCTCTCTGTACAGTTTGGCGAGAAAAAGAAATATGATGAAAGCGCCCAGATATTACCTTGGCATGTGTGTGCGAGAGTGGAATTTCAAAATTGCCTAAAACTGTAAGACTTTCTGTGAGTGGACTTTACAAAGAATTATGTTTCCATCGAACAGATTCCGAATTCAAATATATTAGTGTTGGCAACGAGTACCCGGTTAACCGTCGAACGATGCGAGTATCGGTTAGTAAAACTGTTATTCGGTTACTCGAATAAAAATACATCTTATATAGTAAATAAATAACAAAAGTAAATTGATTTGTAAGCGTATACATAAACATTTCTCTAATTTTTTCTTTACTGTTAGACTTGATTGATATAAATTTGAATGCCAGCAGGTTATACAAGTTTTGAAGACTTTAGTTATAATTATCTTGTTAAATAATTCAACAAGACGCCGCCAAAGACATGTATAGCTTGGAGGTATTTTAAAAGAACAGCTGATTGGAGTTACCGTGTACGGGTGTGACTTCATTTGTAAATACTCAGCAATTTTTCTCCTTGATCGCGATATATATATATATATATATGGGGTCAAAAAGTAAAAGGCGATGAACGCCATTGTAAAATAGCGTTTAATATTGAATATTTCTTTTTCTTCTTCTGATTTAGTTATTTTTTTTTTATTCTGATAACCAAATTATTTCAAGATAGTGCGTGCGTGTCTTTAATTTAAAAATAAAGTTCATTCACAATATATTGTGTTTTATTACTACCGATGAGTAAAGGATGAAATAAATGATATACATATATGAATATGAATAAATCTCCGAGTAACCGGGTACTCGATCGGAAGATTGAGCGAGTAACCGGTTACTAAAATTCGTCCGATTTGCCAACACTAAACAAAACTAAAACAAAATTATCTGCAACTGAATTTTACTTTGTGTAACGTAGCTCTTTATTGAATTGCTAAGATTTGAATAAGGTTTTAAACTGTAAAAAGTCATTTATGTAATAACTGCTTGTTCAAATATTATTGAGATCTAAATAAAACTTCCACTTATTTCTGGATAAAATATCACAACACAAGATTTGTGTGAATTTTTATTTTTTGAAAATGACAATGAGTATTAAAACTTACAATAAATGGGAGATCCAAAAACCTTTTACAAATATTCCTTTACATAACAAAGTAAATTTGTATAATGATCTCCCCTGTGCATGTCAAAATACCCGGTAATGTACGAAATAACAGAACAAACAGTAGAACATGATATACATTACAAGCAAAAAGTTGGCGTTCAAAAATAAAACAGTAAAAGTCATTAATGAAAAATCTAAAAAATAAATGGAGAATGCATTCTATAAACAAGAAATTTCCTTCGTGACAAGAATACTAGTACGATTACATGTTCAATAAGTAAAGTAGCTGACGGAACGGAATCCCGATTTTTAAATATCTATCTAAAATATACTAAAATAAGCAATATCAACTAATATTCATGATTCGAATATTCGATTTTTTTTCCAGAGTGCACAAAAGAAAGAAAGCTGGAAAAAAATATTGGAAAGTAAATAATCTCAATCAACGAAGGCAGGCTTCTGACAAATAAACGAAATTACATCAAATTAGTTATATGAATATTTTGTACCCTTTATGTATTTAATCTGAACATTTCTTATCATAAAAAAATAATCGGACCAAAATTAGGTTCAAATGGATTTATTTGCTAAGATTTTTTTCCATGTTTTTTTTTTTAACACGAGAAATTGGTTTTTCATGGCAACGACTATTATTTTAAACAAATGTAGAAAGCATTTTACGAAATAAAATGGCAAAAAATTAAATATAGTCATTTATTTATCAAATGAAATACATAACTTGTAAAAAACATAATAATCAAATTAAAATAAAAGTTTTTCTACATTACCCCTCACTCGCCATAGTTCATTTTCATCAACGTTTTCGATAAATTTAAGACTTCAATTTTCCCCCTTCACTTGTTAGTTACAGAGTAGTGAATTCGAATATATCAGTGTTAGAATTTTTTATTTAAAGCGACTTGAAAAAGATACAGCTGGATACCTTCCAGACAAGCACCGATGCAATCAACTTTTTTTTTTTAATTTTCAGAACGAGGATAATATGGATATTTTTTAAATTCCCATTATCTGTTCAACTGATCTGAATATAAAAAAAAGTTTACATCGGTGGCTCAAAACGGAATAAAACCCCAATCGATTTTCCAATAATTGTATATATAAAAATGATGTTGTGGTATCAAAAATGTTAAGAGGCCAACATTCCAAAGCAATTATGCATACCCCTCCAGTATCATCAAAATACGGTAGTATTAAGTTAACAAAGAAAGCAATACATCTCTTCTCTGCTTTCAAAGTTTGTAAATACATACAATTTCATATTGGAGGGCGTTCAGAAATTGAAACATGTTCTGAAATATAACGAACCAATGATGTTTTGGGGATTTTTCATTTTTTTTTTCTCGTTCGTAATGTCAAATTGACAGGGAAACTTTAGTTTCTGTATAAATGTAACTATATTGTATAATTTATTTACTCTTTCATAGTTCAAGTAATACTCCGTCATAATATTATCATAAGAAATAGACAGAACTGCACAAACAGTTTGGAGAAAAGAAACCGTGTGTTTGTTGAGTTAGAAACAATATTAATGAAATGAGTATTGAATGTAAGTCTTCATTTAAATAGTTTAACCCTTAATATACTGTAAACGTATAACATTTGGCTGTGTACTCAGTATTCTATTTAGCAGTTTTGGCAATAAGGAACCTCCGCTAATTCAAGTACAACGCTAAATGTCTTGCACATACATATACAAAAATAAGAACACTGAGAAATGCGCTAAATCAAATCTACGCTAACTCGTTCAAAAATCAATATTGTACACGCTAAATATAATACATTTACAGTATTCATTTTATAGCATATGTTCCGTTACAAAAAAATGTATATAGCATATACTGAGGGACTGTGAAGTTTCACTTACCAGTGTAATTTACTGGAAGATATCTACATGTATATGTAGTTTAGAAGAATTTAGATTTAATTCTACAAGTGGTAATATCCAACTTTTACTCATACATGTAGTTCCCTTTAGGAAGAAATTCATCAAAATCACCTGTCAGTTTTGAATATTTTTTTCATATTCCAAACAACCAAAATGAATCTGAATTATGATATTTACACTGGATTCCGAAACTTTATAAAAATCCTTACAAACAAAGATATATCGCGGCTTCCAGTAAATGTTCTACCTAGCCTCTTTTTTTTACTCCTTACTAAGATATTAACAGTAGTGAAGGTGAAACTTCAAGAGTGCTGTGCAACGATATATTTGAGAAGTGTTGTAAATCAGATGTAGATATTAAAAATTCCAGGGAACTTTTGGAACATTTGAAATCATAAAAATTTTACCAAAATCAACAACATAATAACATACGACTTTTCAACTTTACATACAATTTTCCCCCATGATAAAGTCCATGCTTTCTGTCACTGGCAGCTGCTTTTTAAATAAAAATGGAACTCGTAAATTTACTTATCTTGCCATTGGTCATTTGCAAAATTACTTTGTTAAAAAACATTCTGATTGTACATACAGGTATTATGAAGTTGATATTATAAAAATATTGCATGTAGTTGAATGTAACATTGAAAATTTTCACCCCAAGAAAACCAATGTCAACCGAGGCGCAGCCAAGGTTGACAATGGTTTTCGAGGGGGCAAAATTTTTTCAATGTTACACTCAACTACATGCAATATTTATTATATTATACTGAATGTTTTATACAAATACATATAACAGTGAACCGTGCGCGCATAAATTCTGCGCAGTCGCTATTTTTTGGAATATCATCCGTCGTCAAGCAATGTTAACTGTTGCTACGCAGGAGGGCGTGACTTCCTTATTCAGCGGGTAATAGTGTTTTTTAACATATGTTACTCGACGAATCAGATTCAAGTAATTCACATGAAAGTATAATATTAAAAAGATGCTTGAGTTTCTGATTGACAATATCTTTATATGTAGATTTTGAAGACCAGGTCTTCCAACAATCTAAATTGGAATTCCCATGGGTACTGTCATTAGCAGATCTATTTGTGTATTCATATGAAGCAGAATTTGTCCAAAATGTTTCACTTGAAAAGAAGAAACACTTGTTATGGCCTTCAACTCGACATTTAGTTTTATCGACGATGCAATTTAAATTAACAATAATTATTTCCATTCTTCAATCGACACGCTATATCCCGGTGAGCTTGAAATAAAAAAAATACAGAGCTTGACACATCTGTTTCATATCTGGATCTTTTAAAAGAAAAAGTAGAAAAAGACGTTAATGGTTATCTTACAACAAAGCTTTATGATAAACATGATGACTTCATCATTTCAATCGTCAACTCCCCTTATTACTTAATTTTGCAGCAACGTACCTTCATCACCGCCTGCATACGGGATTATATCTCTCATAGTTGATTTGATACGCAATTTTAAGCATGCTCTACGTGTAAACAATTTTTAAAACGAGGTAAATTATTGACAAACAAGTTGCTTAAACAAGAATATCAGCAGTCTCGTTTTACGTCATCATTTCGTAAGTTCTATGCTCGATACAATGACCTCGTCAGCAAATACAATCTATCATTATAATTAAGTCAAATGCTGACTGACGTTTTTCATACTAATTGTTAGGCCATATATATAAATATATATATCTATTTTAATGTTTTACTGATATAGACGATAAAGGCCAAACAACAACTTAACTCTGTGACAAACAAAATGACTTACCTTTCCCATCTTCAACTTTGAATTCCTATTCCAGTGAATTTCCAAACATCTCCAAACTTCTTCAACCCTCGAAAGGAATACTTTTTTTATCTGAGCAAGATCACTGAGAGATAAATTTGTGCAACAGGGATTTCAACAACCTCGACTTAAGTCAGCATTTCGTAGATGGTTGTTATATTGGCCTTTTTAGCAAATATAACTGATCAATGGCGTGTGTCATAATAATAATATAATAAAATAATAATAATAATACTTTATTTAAAGAGGGTGACTCAATTAGTGCGAGCACTATTCTTCCTTGAGGCCCTCTATAAAAACGTATATATAATACACAATGATAAATAGTACACTCAACAATGTTATATGCAGTATGACTCGATATACAATTAATAATAAAACATGCATCATTTCATTAATAATACAGTCCACATATGTATACAATTATATAATAATTTAAGTTGAACGTTGGTCTATTATAAATTTTCTTGACTTGATTTTAAAATTTTGAAGTGATGGAGACATTCTTACATTTAAAGGTAAATTGTTCCACAAAACTGCACCTGAATATTGAAAAGAGTTTTGAAATATTTTGGTTT
This sequence comes from Saccostrea cuccullata, assembly GCF_032062105.1. Taxonomy (NCBI): domain Eukaryota; kingdom Metazoa; phylum Mollusca; class Bivalvia; order Ostreida; family Ostreidae; genus Saccostrea; species Saccostrea cuccullata. Next base: position 230,637 of record NW_026933264.1, on the reverse strand, counting down.
TGTGCTTTGGAACACTTAAGTCAAAATTAGATTCAGATCTGAGATGGTACGAATTGGTTGATTGGTAGTTGAACATTTCAGACAGGTAATTTGGACTTGCCCCGTAAAGCGTTTTGTACATTAATACTAACTTATTTACAGTCAATTGCTCATGCACTGACAGCCAATCAAGTTTTTCAAATAAGGGTTTTGATGGCGTGTCATAGGCAGCATCTAAGATACAGCGAGCTGCCCGTTTTTGTAACTTAAGAATCCTCTCGAGGCTAAAAGCTGATGCATTACCCCAAACTGTTAAACAGTATTCAATTGATGGCATTATATAAGCATTATAGAATAACTTTCTTGTATGCAATGGAAGATATTTCTTAATTCTTCGTAATACAGATATCTTTCCAGATACAGATTTACAAACAGCATCAATATGTGTATTAAAGTTAAGTGAATTATCAATATGAATTCCAAGTAATTTTTCATGTGTAACACTCTCAAGAAAATGATCTGAGATTTTTAATTTTAGATTTTGGTTTGTCTGTTTTGATCGTCTCTGATGTGTGCCTATCAACATGCATTTTGTTTTACTAGTGTTTAAAATCATCTGATTCTGAGAACACCATGTTTCTATATTACTTATATCCGAAGATAACATGTTTTGAATGGAAGAAACATTACTGTCAGAAAAGTGAAGAGTAGCGTCATCCGCAAATAAGTCTATGCTTGATTTCTCTATGAATAATGGGAGATCATTGATGTAAAATAAGAAAAGAAGTGGACCTAAAATTGATCCCTGTGGCACTCCCGCTGTGACTAATTGTTTTTCAGATTTCATATTTCCAAGTTGAACACTCTGAAACCTACAGTTTAAATATGAGTCAAACCATTGTACTGCTTTGCGGTCAAAATTGTAGCAACGTAGTTTTTTAATTAAAATATCATGATTCACAAGATCAAAAGCCTTGCTAAAATCAAGAAAGGTTACGCCGACAAGTTCGCCAGTATCCATTGCTTGTAGCCATTCATCAATTAGTTTAGTAAGCGCGGTTTGGCACGAGTGTGATTCTCTGAAACCTGATTGTGATTTGCAAAGTAAATCAAAATCTGATAAAAATTTACGGATATGATTAGCAACATGTTTTTCAACTAGTTTCGACAAAGTGGGGAGGATAGATATTGGCCTATAATTACTAGGATCAAGTCTATCTCCTTTCTTGTATATCGGTGTTACCTTTGCAGATTTCAATTCATTTGGAAATATTCCTGTAGAAATACTGACATTGATTAAATGGGTGATAGATTTGTATATCGCTGGTGCAGCATGTTTAAGTAAGCGTGGACCTATGGTATCGATACCAGCCGATTTATTTACATCAAGTTTGTTTAATAAAGCTAACACGTCATTTTCATGTATAAGGGGAATGCTAAATTTATCACCATGTTCAAGCTTGGTTTTTGTAAACTGCATTAATTTCTCGTAGTCAAAATCTTTCCGTTCGATATTTGAGATAAGTTTTTCTGATATACCTGTGAAATGATTGTTAAAAATCTCAACAATTTCTTGCGTGTCCTCGGTGGTGTTATTATTGTCAGAAATAGTCATCGGTGCAAAATTATGTGATTTTGATGCTAGTTTATTCAATGTGTTCCACATTTGTTTTGGATTTTTGCTTTGCTCTATAGTTGACCTATAATATTTGATCTTTGCGCTGTCTATAAGTGCCGTGACCTTGTTTCTCCAGATTCGGAAGTTTTCAAAGTCACCATTTTGATGGAAACTGTCACGCATATGTTGCGCCTTAGTGATTTCTGGTGTTAGCCATTTAGGGCGATTGTCGTTTTTTTACTCGCTTAGTTTTAATTTTTGCATGTTTGTCCAAAACTTTGTTAAATAGGATGTAAAATTTTCTCAAAAATTCATTTGGGTCACATATGCTTTCCAGTGTTGTAAAATTAGCATTATTTAAATCATTTAAAAAATTGTGCTCATTGAAGTTTTTAAAGCATCTGTATGTTATCTCAGTGTGCTTTCCTTTATGTAAGGATTTATTTGTTTTTCTTGTGAAACACACTGGGTAGTGGTCTGACAAAGCTATGGGGGGCACTTGAATTTCACACATGTTTTTAGGTAAATTAGTGTAAACATGGTCAATGAGTGTTCTTGATGTATTTGTAATTCTAGTAGGTTGTTGAATTACTTATGTTAAATCAAACTCTTCTATAGCAGAGGTCCAGTACCGAGGGGGGTCTTTGAGCAGGTCAATATTAAAATCACCCGTTAAGATAATTTCATTTTCATCACAGCGGGAGGCACAATTTATTTCTCTAGCCAACTCATCAACCCAGTTGGAGGCAGCAGATGGAGGCCGATATGCAGAACAAAAGAAAATTGGTTTAGATTTTGGAATTATAATTTCAAGCCATATTGTTTCTATATTATCTTGTTCAAGGTCATCTCGACGCTTATAATTTAGATCTTTAGACACATACTAGTATACAATAAGTCCTCCACCTGCTTTACCTCGTCTATCCTTTCTTTCAAAAACATATCCATCTATGCTTAATTCATTATCAGCTGTATTTTCATTTAAGAAAGTTTCACAAACCCCAAATACATCTAGTGACTGTTCACTATTTAAAAGTAATTGGATTTGATCAAATTTCGGCAAAATGTGACAAATATTTAAATTCCCAAATTTTAGCCCCCTTTTATTTAAGCCGAAAGGTGATTGTGAATTTCTAGATTTTTCGGGAGGGTGATTTGCATCCTTTTTATTCGTGACTTTTTTGTTTGTATAATTTTCTGAATTTTCCTTTTTTGATAATGAATTAGATTTTTTAGGGATAGGTGGCTTGTTTGAATGAGGGTCTATGTGAAACTGTGAACATTTACATTTTACATTGTTACATTCTTGACATAAGTTTATAAGTTTTTCATAAATGTTTTTACAACTAGGATAATTGTTATTTGTAATAACGGCTGTACATTCATCGCCGATTCCCTAATATTCACAAAATTTAACTTTGTGACCAATTTCACCACATTTCCAGCAAGTAACTTTCCTCCCATGCCTGCAGTTTCGTGCGGAATGGCCCTCTTCACCACAGAATGGACAGGTGTATTTACGGGATGTATTAAGGCAGCCTTGTACTCTGTCGCATTTCAAAACGTTCACTTGTCCTTGAATGATCCTGAGAAACGAAGATGTCCCTTTGTCAGAGAGATGGATTCCGTCCTTCCAGTACAATTCAGGGCGAGGTTTCTCTTGCTTGAACACCTGTGTTGTCGATATCACTGTAGCTCCGTATTCCTCACAAACAAAACGAATTACATTATTAATTTCACAAACATTGATACCTTTCCTTGCCAAAACTTCACAAATATACACTTGGACATTAGAATTCCGGGACTTGAGATCGGTGATAATTTCTACAAAATCATTTTCAATGGCCTCCCTGTCGCGGTTGTTTCCGACATCATTTCCTCCAGCAAGAATAACCACATCATTATAGGAGGAGACGTTCATCTTAGCTAATTTTGCACGAATATGGGAGACTTGGGCTCCTCTGTTTGTGCTAACTTGTATACAGGGCAGTAACCCTCGGGTTTTTATTCTCTGCAGGATTGAATCCCCAATCAAAAGCACAGATTTCCCATCTTCTGGCTGTCTCCGTATTTTCCCCGTCTTTTGGCTTTGTGGCAAATATGTATTGGATTCTGCATCCGTGGATCATGTTTATTATCAGACTTTAAACTTTGTTTTTATGTCCCCGTAATCGAAGTTGTGGGGTTATATAGTTTTCGCCTCGTCTGTCTGTCCGTCCGTCCGTCCAGCTGTGTGTCTGTCTGTCCGCGAAAACTTTAACGTTACATAACTATTGAGTGGGTGGGGCTATGGTTTTTATATTTCAAATATATGTATTCCTTGTTACAAGACCTTTCTTTGGGTGCCACCAAATTTGACCTCTTGACCTTGTAGTTTAACCTACTTTTACCAAAAAAAAACACAATTAAATTAAACCTTAGCTTTAACTTTTGAACAGTTGGGGCCAGGGCGATCATACTTCAAATGTGTATTCATTGTGACAAGACCTTTCCGAAGGTATAAAATATGTTTTACCTTTTGACATTGACCTTTTTGATCCGTTTGATCCCCTTTTTTAAAAACATTAACGTTGGACATTACTATTGAACAGTTTGGACTAGGGCTTTCATATTTCATAGGTGTATTCCTTGTAACAACACTTTCCTTTGGGTCCAAACACTTTTTACATTTGGAGTTGCATTTGGACATGCATTTGATAAGATTCAGTCCTCGCCATAAGCTGAGATACGGGAGCACCCGTGTATAAAAACACTTCTTATAATACTAAATGTGATTATATATGGAAAATTTTGCATGTCTACTAATCCAGTGACGTTGCGACGTTTTTGAAAGTGGTCGGCCAATCAGAAAAAAATTTCAACCTTCCTGAAAAAAACTTGACAAAAAAAGATGAAATTTCCCAATGGGGGGGAGGTGTTGGGTGTTAGGGTTACTCAAATTTTCTCAGTACCAAGTTTTTTCTCATAATATACTACATTACTTTTATTTGACACTTACTTTTGCAAAGAGTGGGATGGGATGGCCAACCGGGCTTTCAATGACTGTTCTCAATTTTAAAAAATCTAAAAATATTTAAAAAAAAAAAAAAAGAAAGAAAATAGAAAGATATGGAAAAAAAAGTCTGCAAGACACTGCCCGCCCCCACGTTGCTACGTGTCTGCAGTGACAATTCTCTTAACAGCCCTACGTGTAGTCTTATCAATACGCTCTGTACACGCATGCGCTCAGGTAAATAGTTTCATTTACATTTATTAGAAAATAAATTATACAATCTAAAAGAGCGTGAAATTCTGAGTCAAATCAGTGTTTCATGTACCCAATTCGACCAAAAATGACCCAGATATGATCATTTAAAGAATTCCATCCCGTCACTCTTAGTAACGATTCATTCCGCATATCCAAGAGACCACTATGACGTCACAGTCCAAAAATTCATTATTCCAAAAATACTTCAATCAAACACTAAAAAGTCATTTATGCATCCATTTTGAAGCGATTCTCGGTGTTGGGTTCGGTTTCACACTCTTTTCCGCATCGAATGAATTTATTTTCAACATTCCCACACCTCAATTGACTTCAAAATAAGGGTCTCCTATATGGCTTATTTTACTTCCATAATTATTGCCCTAGGCCCAGCAATCTCAAATGTATCCCCATTAAGCGACAGATCGCGCTCAGATCATATCTCGGACACCTAGATGTATATGTATTTTGTACACTACTTACCAAGTTTTGAAGGTCCGCGCTCTTGTCTGGTCACAGTGACCATTCTCTACACAGCCCTTCGTGTGGTCTTATCAATACGCTCTGTACAGGCATTCGCCCAGGGAAATAATTTGGCTTACATGGCATTTCTATTAGAAATTCAATTACACCATCTGAAAGAACGTAAAATTCTGAGTCAAATAAGTGTTTCAAGTACCCAATTCGACCAAAAATGACCCAGCTATGATCATTTAAAGAATTCCATCCCGTCACTCTTAGTAGCGATCCATTCTGCATATCCAAGAGACCACTATGACGTCACAGTCCAAAAATTCATTGTTCCAACAATACTTCAATCAAACACAGAAAAGTCATTTATGCATCGATTTTGAAGCGGATTTCGGTGTTGGGTTCGGTTTCAAACTCTTTTCCGCATCGAATGAATTTATTTTCAACAATCCCACACCTCAAATGACTTCAATATAAGGGTCTCTTATATGGCTTATTTTTCTTCCGTAATTATTGTCCTAGGCCCAGTAATCTCAAATATATCCCCATTAATCGACAAATCGCGCTCAGATCATATCTCGGACACCTAGATGTATATGTATTTTGTACACTACTTACCAAGTTTTGAAGGTCCGCGCTCTTGTGCAGTCACAGCAACCATTCTCTATACAGCCCTTCGTATGGTCTTATTAATACGCTCTGTACCGGCATTCGCCCAGGGAAATAATTTGGCTTACATGGCATTTCTATTAGAAATTTAATTACACCATATGAAAAGACGTAAAATTCTGAGTCAAATAAGTGTTTCAAGTACCCAATTCGACCAAAAATGACCGAGATATGATCATTTAAAGAATTCCATCCCGTCACTCTTAGTAACGATTCATTCCGCATATCCAAGAGACCACTATGACGTCACAGTCCAAAAATCCATTGTTCCAACTATACTTCAATCAAACGCTAAAAAGTCATTTATGCATCGATTTTGAAGCGGATTTCGGTGTTGGGTTCAGTTTCACAGTCTTTTCCGCATCGAATGAATTTATTTTCAATATTCCCACACCTCAAATGACTTCAATATAAGGGTCTCCTATATGGCTTATTTTTCTTCCGTAATTATTCACCAGGCCCAGTAATCTCAAATTTATCCCCATTAAGCGACAAATCGCGCTCAGATCATATCTCGGACACCTAGATGTATATGTATTTTGTACACTACTTACCAAGTTTTGAAGGTCCGCGCTCTTGTCTGGTCACAGTGACCATTCTCTACACAGCCCTTCGTATGGTCTTATCAATACGCTCTGTACAGGCATGCGCCCAGGGAAATAATTTGGCTTACATGGCATTAGAAAATGAATTACGCTATCTGAAAGAGCGTACAATTCTGAGTCAAATAAGTGTTTCAAGTACCCAATTCGACCAAAAATGACCCAGATATGATCATTTAGAGAATTCCATCCCTCTCTCTTAGTAACGATTCATTCCGCATATCCAAAAGACCACTATGACGTCACAGTCCAAAAATCCATTGTTCCAACAATACTTCAACTAGATGCTGTCATGAGACAGTAATACCCGCACTAAGGTGTTTGCCTCTAAATACACGCTCCTACATATTGGGCGGCTTTCCAAGGAAAAAGTCAAAATAATTCTATATAATTTACATGTACAGTGTATTCATCAAATTGAGTATGAAATTCTCCCTATGACCTATAACTCTGAACCTCTTATATTTATTTTACATGCTTAATTCATTATATACCAATTTGAATTCTATTAATGATGTAAATTAGATTTTGATAAATGTTTTGCTCATAATTGCTGAGGACCTTTTCAAATTTACTAATCCCCCCCCCCCCCTCTCGACATCACAATCACACAGCACATACTTTTTGGAATAGGCTAGATGGAACAGTTTTGTTAAAACATCGTTTGTTATGAATTAATTTAAAATTTGCTCTTGTACTATACATGTTAACATGTAAATTTCTACATCACATCACGTTGCGTCACCCATTATCATATTTTTAGATTAAACTCCATTCGGCACACCTCGGCCGATTCCCACTTCATCTGATAAGGTGACGGAATCGACGGCACGAAGGTTTGCCGAATGGAATAGCATTAGCAGTGTCATGCTGCAGTCTGGTGTGCATTGGATTAATATTCATTTTGTGTTATAATTGGATTATATATTTCATGAAGTTGACAAGACCTATGGAGGTCGGTAAGTACAAGTTTAAGTATAGTGGGGGGGGGGGGGGTAAAATAAACCCAAACGATTAGGTTAAAGTTCAAAAAGGGTCAAAGATCATCGCATGCCACACTACACGAATTTCATATTGTGAAGTTATCTCCCATTGTCGATGTGACATTCAGTTACTGCCAATACTGGTGCGGATCCAGATTTTTTTTTCGGGAGTAGGGAGGTGGGTTCACATCTCAGTCAAAAAATTCCAGCCCAGAATTTCCTGACAAGCAGGAGAAAAAAAAACTGAAAACAAATAAACAAAATAAAAACAATGATAGTGGGGTCAATGTTTTCTAAGTTAGGGGGAGGATGTCCAAAGTCATTTTTTATTTGCTTCAGTATATAGTCTTGTTTAAATAACAAAGCAAATTCCAGGGGGGGGTCCAATCTCCCAACCCTCTCCCTGTCCCTGAAATAGTATATTTTTTTCCATTTGACTAATTATACATATTTTGTTTCTTGTGTTTATATTATGTCTGTCTATTTGTCTGCAGAAATTATAACCTTGCCCATAAGTTTTAAGTGGGATGGGCTATACAAATGGCTTCAACATTTTATAGGTTTATTTCTTGTAACAATTAAGACCTTTTATTTGGGTACCATTAATTTTTACCTCTGATCGCTTGACCTAGGATACACATTTTTACAAGAAAAATACCAAACCTTAAACTTGGCTTAAATTTTGATCAGTAGGTGCTAGGGCTTTCATGCTTAACATGTACTGTATTCATTGTGAACTGTCAACAGGTTTATATATGTTTGTTTGTTTGACCTTGACCCTAGAGTTTGAACCACTTAAAAAAAATTAACCTTGGCAATTAACTTTTCAACAGGAAGTACTAGGGATTACTTATTTCACATGTGCATTCCTTGTGACAAGACTTTCTTCTGATATCAACAATTTGAACCCTTTGACCTTGACCTTTGAGTTTGACATATATTTGAGAAACTTCAACCTTCGCCATAGGCTTCCATACAGGGACATCAGTGTTTCACAAACACATCTTGTCTTCATTATTATTTGGTGCTGTCTCCATATGAGGGAAAAATTCCTGAGAGAGATGTATTCACAACAAACAAACAAATTACTAAAGAAAATATAAAACATGAATATGTTGGTCATGCATATCTCTGCATGAAAAAAACAGCTTTTCAAATACTGCAACCATATTGTAACCCTTTCAAAACACTCATTTGAACTTTTCTGGTTTCCTTATCATATAATGTCTGTCGTGTCGTCCATCTGTTCGTCTGAAAACATTTTACATTTTTAACTTCTCTAGAACCACTGGGCCAATTTTACCCAATTCATATAGAAATATGTACATTTGTATGTCAGACTGTCCATCTGTCTCAATAAATTTAACCTTGGTCATCACGGTCATATCTACTGAATAAGAAGAGACAAGGCATTCATATTAAACTTATGTACTGGTATTTACCTGTGAGAATGGCATGTTGTTTTTTTTTTTACATATGACCTAGAAGTTTGACTTACTTGCAAAAAAAATAAATTGTTATAAATTCATCATTTTGAAAGAGAAAAGTTAGGGCATTCATATTATAATGCATGTATATTATTACCTGTGATAAGATCTTTCCAAATGAATCATGACTTTTACTCTGTGAACTTGACCTTGAAGTCTAACGTACTTTTCAGAAATGTTGCATTTGCTTATAACTTTTGATTGAGATGAGATATGACTCTCACATTTGACATGTACATTAATTACTCATAAGAATTCAAGGTGTTTCCCAGCATGCGATGCTTTTTTACCCCTTGACGTTGATGTTTTACATAATTTTCAAAATATTTAACTCTCCTAAAAGATGATTAGGCTTCTGAGTAACATTAAGGACTTCAGGAAAGACAGGACTTTTTGCACAAAAAACGTCATTTTTCCACACCCATTTGACCCCCTGGAAAAAATCAAAATTCCGAAACCTTACTGCACATCAACATAACACCACCAACCATCTCCCAAAAGATGATTAGGCTACTGTGTAAAATGTAGGAGAAGTTCAGGGAAGACGGGGCTTTTTGCATAAAAAACGTCATTTTTGACCCCCATTTGACCCCCTGGGGGAAAATCAAAATTCCGAAACCTTACTGCACATCTACATAACACCACCACCCATCTCCCAAAAGGTGATTAGGCTGCTGAGTAAAATGTAAGAGGAGTTCAGGGAAGACGGGGCATTTTGCATAAAAAACGTCATTTTTCGACCCCCATTTGACCCCCAGGGGCAAAATCAAAATTCCAAAACCTTACTGCACATCTACATGACACCACCAACCATCTCCCAAAAGGTGATTAGGCTGCAGAATAAAATGTAAGAGGAGTTCAGGGAAGATGGGGCTTTTTGCATAAAAAAATTCATTTTTCGACCCCCATTTGACCCCAGGGCAAAATTTAAATTCCGAAACCTTACTGCACATCTACATGACACCACCAATCATCCCCCAAAAGGTGATTAGGCTGCTGAGTAAAATGTAGAAGGAGTTCAGGGAAGACGGGACATTTTGCATAAAAAACGTCATTTCTCGACCCCCATTTGACCCCCCCGGGGCAAAATCAAAATTCCGAAACCTTACTGCACATCTACATGACACCACCAATCATCCCCCAAAAGGTGATTAGGCTGCTGAGTAAAATGTAGAAGGAGTTCAGGGAAGACGGGACTTTTTGCATAAAAACGTCATTTTTCGACCCCCATTTGACCCTCCTGGGCAAAATCAAAATTCCGAAACTTCACTGCACATCTACATGACACCACCAACCATCTCCCAAAAGATGATTAAGCTACTGTGTAAAATGTAGGAGGAGTTCAGGGAAGAAAAGTGTGACAGACAGACGGACGGACGGACGGACGGACATGAGTAACAACAATATACCCGAACTTTCTTTAGAAAGTGCGGGTATAATCAAACGCTAAAAAGTCATTTATGCATCGATTTTGAAGCGGATTTTCAATACGCTCTGTACAGGCATGCGCCCAGGGAAATAATTTGGCTTACACGGTATTAGAAATTAAATTACACAATCTGAAAGAGCGTACAATTCTGAGTCAAATAAGTGTTTCAAGGACCCAATTCGACCAAAATTGACCGAGATATGATCATTTTAAGAATTCCATCATTCCGCGTATCCAAGAGACCACTATGACGTCACAGTCCAAAAATCCAGTGTTCCAACCATACTTCAATCAAACGCTAAAAAGTCATTTATGAATCGATTTTGAAGCGGATTTCGGTGTTGGGTTCGGTTTCACAGTCTTTTCCGCATCGAATGAATTTATTTTCAATATTCCCACACCTCAAATGACTTCAATATAAGGGTCTTCCATATGGCTTATTTTTCTTCCGTAATTATTCCCCTAGGCCCAGTAATCTCAAATTTATCCCCATTAAGCGACAAATCGCGCTCAGATCATATCTCGGACACCTAGATGTATATGTATTTTGTACACTACTAACCAAGTTTTGAAGGTCCGTGCTCTTGTCTAGCCACAGTGACTATTCTCTACACAGCCCTTCGTATGGTCTTATCAATATGCTCTGTACAGGCATTCGCCCAGGGAAATAAGTTGGCTTACATGGCATTAGAAAATGAATGACACTATCTGAAAGAGCGTAAAATTCTGAGTCAAATAAGTGTTTCAAGTACCCAATTCGACCAAAAATGACCCAGATATGATCATTAAAAGAATTCCATCCCTCTCTCTTAGTAACGATTCATTCCGCATATCCAAGAGACCACTATGACGTCACAGTAAAAAAATTCATTGTTCCAACAATACTTCACTCAAACGCTAAAAAGTCATTTATGCATCGATTTTGAAGCGGATTTTGGTGTTGGGTTCAGTTTCACACTCTTTTCCGCCTCGAATGAATTTATTTTCAATATTCCCACACCTCAAATGACTTCAATATAAGGGTTTTCCATATGGCTTATTTTTCTTCCGTAATCATTGTCCTGGGCCCAGTAATCTCAAATTTATCCCCATTAAGCGACAAATCGCGCTCAGATCATATCTCGGACACTTAGATGTATATGTATTTTGTACACTACTTACCAAGTTTTGAAGGTCCGCGCTCTTGTCTGATCACAGTGACCATTCTCTACACAGCCCTTCGTATGGTCTTATCAATACGCTCTGTACAGGCATTCGCCCAGGGAAAAAAGTTGGCTTACATGGCATTTCTATTAGAAATTCATTACACCATCTGAAAGAACGTAAAATTCTGAGTCAAATAAGTGTTTCAAGTACCCAATTCGACCAAAAATGACCGAGATATGATCATTTAAAGAATTCCATCCCGTCACTCTTAGTAATGATTCATTCCGCATATCCAAGAGACCACTATGACGTCACAGTCCAAAAATCCATTGTTCCAACAATACTTCAATCAAACGCTAAAATGTCATTTATATGCATCGATTTTGAAGCGGATTTTCGTGTTGGGTTCGGTTTCACACTCTTTTCCGCATCGAATGAATTTATTTTCAACATTCCCACACCTGAAATGACTTCAATATAAGGGTCTCCTATAAGGCTTATTTTTCTTCCGTAATCATTGTCCTAGGTCCAGTAATCTCAAATTTATCCCCATTAAGCGACAAATCGCGCTCAGATCATATCTCGGACACCTAGATGTATATGTATTTTGTACACTACTTACCAAGTTTTGAAGGTCCGCGCTCTTGTCTGGTCACAGTGACCATTCTCTACACAGCCCTTCGTATGGTTTTATCAATACGCTCTGTACAGGCTTGCGCCCAGGGAAATAATTTGGCTTACATGGTATTAGAAATTCAATTACACAATCTGAAAGAGCGTACAATTCTGAGTCAAATCAGTGTTTCAAGGACCCAATTCGACCAAAAATGACCCAGATATGATCATTTGAAGAATTCCATCTCGTCACTCCTAGTAACGATTCATTCCGCATATCCAAGAGACCACTATGACGTCACAGTCCAAAAATCCATTGTTCCAACAATACTTCAATCAAACGCTAAAAAGTCATTTATGCGTCGATTTAAGCGGATTTCGGTGTTGGGTTCGGTTTCACACTCTTTTCCGCCTCGAATGAATTTATTTTCAACATTCCCACACCTCAAATGACTTCAATATAAGGATCTCCTATACGGATTATTTTTCTTCCGTAATTATTGTCCTAATCCCAGTAATCTCAAATTTATCCCCATTAAGCGACAAATCGCGCTCAGATCATATCTCGGACACCTAGATGTATATGTATTTTGTACACTACTTACCAAGTTTTGAAGGTCCGCGCTCTTGTCTGGTCACAGTGACCATTCTCTACACAGCCCTTCGTATGGTCTTATCAATACGCTCTGTACAGGCATTCGCCCAGGGAAATAAGTTGGCTTACATGGCATTTCTATTAGAAATTCAATTACACCATATGAAAGAACGTAAAATTCTGAGTCAAATAAGTGTTTCAAGTACCCAATTCGACCAAAAATGACCCAGATATGATCATTAAAAGAATTCAATCCCGTCACTCTTAGTAATGATTCATTCCGCATATCCAAGAGACCACTATGACGTCACAGTCCAAAAATCCATTGTTCCAACTATACTTCAATCAAACGCTAAAAAGTCATTTATGCATCGATTTTGAAGCGGATTTCGGTGTTGGGTTCAGTTTCACAGTCTTTTCCGCATCGAATGAATTTATTTTCAATATTCCCACACCTCAAATGACTTCAATATAAGGGTCTTCCATATGGCTTATTTTTCTTCCGTAATTATTCCCCTAGGCCCAGTAATCTCAAATTTATCCCCATTAAGCGACAAATCGCGCTCAGATCATATCTCGGACACCTAGATGTATATGTATTTTGTACACTACTTACCAAGTTTTGAAGGTCCGCGCTCTTGTCTAGCCACAGTGACTATTCTCTACACAGCCCTTCGTATGGTCTTATCAATACGCTCTGTACAGGCATTCGCCCAGGGAAATAAGTTGGCTTATATGGCATTAGAAAATGAATGACACTATCTGAAAGAGCGTAAAATTCTGAGTCAAATAAGTGTTTCAAGTACCCAATTCGACCAAAAATGACCCAGATATGATCATTAAAAGAATTCCATCCCTCTCTCTTAGTAACGATTCATTCCGCATATCCAAGAGACCACTATGACGTCACAGTCCAAAAATCCATTGTTCCAACAATACTTCAATCAAACGCTAAAAAGTCATTTATGCATCGATTTTGAAGCGGATTTTGGTGTTGGGTTCAGTTTCACACTCTTTTCCGCCTCGAATGAATTTATTTTCAATATTCCCACACCTCAAATGACTTCAATATAAGGGTTTTCCATATGGCTTATTTTTCTTCCGTAATTATTCCCCTAGGCCCAGTAATCTCAAATTTATCCCCATTAAGCAACAAATCAATCACAGATCATATCTCGGACACCTAGATGTGTATGTATTTTGTACACTACTTACAAGTTTTGAAGGTCTGCGCTCTTGTCTGGTCACAGTGACCATTCTCTACACAGCCCTTCGTATGGTCTTATCAATACGCTCTGTACAGGCATGCGCCCAGGGAAATAATTTGGCTTACATGGTATTAGAAATTAAATTACACAATCTGAAAGAGCGTACAATTCTGAGTCAAATCGGTGTTTCAAGGACCCAATTCGACCAGAAATGACCGATCGCGAGATATGATCATTTGAAGAATTTCATCTCGTCACTCCTAGTAACGATTCATTCCGCATATCCAAGAGACCACTATGACGTCACAGTCCAAAAATCCATTGTTCCAACTATACTTCAATCAAACGCTAAAAAAGTCATTTATGCATCGATTTTGAAGCGGATTTCGGTGTTGGGTTCAGTTTCACAGTCTTTTCCGCATCGAATGAATTTATTTTCAATATTCCCACACCTCAAATGACTTCAATATAAGGGTCTTCTATATGGCTTATTTTTCTTCCGTAATTATTCCCCTAGGCCCAGTAATCTCAAATTTATCCCCATTAAGCGACAAATCGCGCTCAGATCATATCTCGGACACCTAGATGTATATGTATTTTGTACACTACTTACCAAGTTTTGGAGGTCTGCGCTCTTGTCTGGTCACAGTGACAATTCTCTACACAGCCCTACGTATAGTCTTATCAATACGCTCTGAACAGGCATGCGCCCAGGCAAATAATTTGGCTTACGTTGTATTAGAAAATGAACTACACCATCTGAAAGAGCATAAAATTCTGAGTCAAATAAGTCTTTCAAATACCCAATTCGACCAAAAATGACCCAGATATGATCATTTATAGAATTCCATCCCTCTCTCTTAGTAACGATTCATTCCGCATATCCAAGAGACCACTATGACGTCACAGTCCAAAAATCCATTGTTCCAACAATACTTCAATCAAACGCTAAAAAGTCATTTATGCATCGATTTTGAAGCGGATTTTGGTGTTGGGTTCAGTTTCACACTCTTTTCCGCCTCGAATGAATTTATTTTCAATATTCCCACACCTCAAATGACTTCAATATAAGGGTTTTCCATATGGCTTATTTTTCTTCCGTAATCATTGTCCTGGGCCCAGTAATCTCAAATTTATCCCCATTAAGCGACAAATCGCGCTCAGATCATATCTCGGACACTTAGATGTATATGTATTTTGTACACTACTTACCAAGTTTTGAAGGTCCGCGCTCTTGTCTAGTCACAGTGACCATTCTCTACACAGCCCTTCGTATGGTCTTATCAATACGCTCTGTACAGGCATGCGCCCAGGGAAATAATTTGGCTTACATGGCATTAGAAAATGAATTACACTATCTGAAAGAGCGTAAAATTCTGAGTCAAATAAGTGTTTCAAGTACCCAATTCGACCAAAAATGACCCAGATATGATCATTTATAGAATTCCATCCCTCTCTCTTAGTAACGATTCATTCCGCATATCCAAGAGACCACTATGACGTCACAGTCCAAAAATCCATTGTTCCAACAATACTTCAATCAAACGCTAAAAAGTCATTTATGCATCGATTTAAGCGGATTTCGGTGTTGGGTTCGGTTTCACACTCTTTTCCGCCTCGAATGAATTTATTTTCAACATTCCCACACCTCAAATGACTTCAATATAAGGGTCTCCTATATGGCTTATTTTTCTTCCGTAATTATTGTCCTAATCCCAGTAATCTCAAATTTATCCCCATTAAGCGACAAATCGCGCTCAGATCATATCTCGGACACTTAGATGTATATGTATTTTGTACACTACTTACCAAGTTTTGAAGGTCCGCGCTCTTGTCTAGTCACAGTGACTATTCTCTACACAGCCCTTCGTATGGTCTTATCAATACGCTCTGTACAGGCATGCGCCCACGGAAATAATTTGGCTTACATGGTATTAGAAATTCAATTACACAATCTGAAAGAGCGTACAATTCTGGGTCAAATCAGTGTTTCAAGGACCCAATTCGACCAAAAATGACCGAGATATGATCATTTGAAAAATTCCATCTCGTCACTCCTAGTAACGATTCATTCCGCATATCCAACAGACCACTATGACGTCACAGTCCAAAAATCCATTGTTCCAACAATACTTCAATCAAACGCTAAAAAGTCATTTATGCATCGATTTTGAAGCAGATTTCGGTGTTGGGTTCGGTTTCACACTCTTTTCCGCCTCGAATGAATTTATTTTCAACATTCCCACACCTCAAATGACTTCAATATAAGGGTCTCCTATATGGCTTATTTTTCTTCCGTATAATTATTGCCCTTGGCCCAGTAATCTCAAATTTATCCCCATTAAGCGACAAATCGCGCTCAGGTCATATCTCGAACACCTAGATGTATATGTATTTTGTACACTACTTACCAAGTTTTGAAGGTCCGCGCTCTTTTCTGGTCACAGTGACCATTCTCTACACAGCCCTTCGTATGGTCTTATCAATATGCTCTGTACAGGCATGCGCCCAGGAAAATAATTTGGCTTACATGGTATTAGAACTTGAATTACTTACCGAGTTTTGAAGGACCGAGATACGATCATTTAAAGAATTCCATCCTCACTCTTATTCATTCCGCATATCCAAGAGACCACTATGATGTCACAGTGCAGTGACGTAACATCGCTTTTGAAAGTGGGGGTGGGGGTTTCAACCAGAGAAAAAAATTCAACCATTCTGAACAAAAAATTTACAAGCAAAAGAGGGGAGGTTCAAGTTCTTTAAGTTCAATATAAGTTACATAACCTTTATTTGATCCTTACTCTTAGAGTGTGTGTGTGTGTGTGTGGGGGGGGGGGGGGGCAACCGGCCTTTCAATGAAAATTTTCAATAGAAAAATTTATGGCTGGAAAAAAGTCCCCCCCCCCCCCACTTCCCTTGCTATGTGCCTGATTGCAAAAAATTTATGGTTGGTTTTCGGGGTTTACTCCTCCTAATCTCCTATTTTTGATACCGCATAAGCAAATAACGAAAAGCTGGAAAAATTATATATAGATGAAATTCTTTTCACGAAAAATCCTTAAACTTCAATTCAATTCAATTTCTTTATTGATTCACCAAACATGTTGGCATACAACCATGTTACATATAAAAGACAAGTAATAAAATACATACATGCAAGTGTATGGATCAGTGAAGTCAACAATGCAGAGTATAACAACTTGAAGATTAAACATAATCATTATGCAAGCAATATAGTATGAACAGTGATGAGCTAATAAATGCATTAAATAAATATATTATAATTGTGCTTTATTTTTGGAACGCAATTCAAAACATTCATATAAAAATTCACACAGCCTTCTAGAATGAACTGCATTATCAGGATTACATAATACTTTACAATGATTTTCTTTCAATATGTTATCGTTTAAATTACAGATGTTCAAAGAACAGTACTTTTTTCGCAAATCTATATATAAGGGACAGTCATATATGAAATGTATTTCACTTTCTACAACAGTTTTACAATAGTGACAAAAACACGATTCTTTTGGGATACAAGGCTTTGAATATCTGCCTACTTCAATTTCCAAAGGATGTGCAGAAATTCTCAGTTTTGTTAATTTAAAACGTATAGCTTTATTTATTGGATATTTTAAGTAGTCTTGTAATTCATAATTCTTTCTAATTTGACTGAAAAATAATAATTTACCAAATTTGGAGAATTCAATGTTCTGGAGTTGCAAATTAACATTTTTTATGTAAAAATTCTTCAAGCAGCTGCTGAATGTGTTATCAGTTATATCTAATGATGGAAGGTTAAGTTTCTTTTTTAATTTATCAATCTGACTTTGCCAATTATCCTTTACACCATTACTATATAAGTTGTCATCTTCTAAGGAAGCAGCAATAAGAATTTGATTTCTAGTGCTATTTTTATTCTTAACATTTTTTAGTCTCTTATAGTATTTAAACATTGAGATGATAGCTTTGCAACAAATAGGGACTGTTCCTAGCTCATATTTAATGGCTAAATTTGAAGCTTTTCTCTGTACACCCAAAATATCTTTAAATATCAAATGCTGTATCTTTTCAAAAGGTAGTTGATCACAATTGTTTATATTAATATTAAAGTCTGAAATCCATATTTAGAAGTTTTGGGATCAATGACTCCGTTAAATTTTCATACACACCAGAAAGCGGATATACATGTATAATAAAAATACACATTGCATGTTTGGCAAGCCTTTTGACAAGTTCAAATTCATTCCCTTGCCTAAAGAAAAGGAAAAGGTGACGTTATAGATATTTGAATAAACAAATAAATAAATGAATGCATGAATAGATCAGTAAATAAGAAATTAAATGAATGCATAAATAAATAAATGCATGAATAAATAAATGTATAAATAGATAAATAAAATTAATAAATAAAGATAAATAAAAATACACAGCAAAATGACATTGACAATATTGCATCGGGTTCGGCTACGTCTATATTTTCGTTTCGTCATTTCTTCGAATTAATGTAAATAAAACGACAACATGGCACACATCTGTGAAACCAAATTGATAATTTTCCTTCTGTTGCTGGTTTCTCCCTCATATGGATTTCTAGATGGTTTATATTGTGGTCTGGAGAACTGTTATGAAAGTAAGTAACGATGAAACAATTGATTCATTGAAAGATTTTGTTAATTACAACCCAATCGGCGAAATTTCAATCTGCCCACCTGTCGCCTGGTACTGTATGTCATTGACTTGTTGACGTGTGCTATAGACCACATTTTCAAAATTTTTAAGATACAATTATCCTCATTAGTTTGATTAACTTTCATGTACGTTATGTAGCAATAAAATATAAACATTTAATAGATACCCCATGATAATTTTTTATGGAATAATCCTCATTTAATTTTGTTTCATTCCTTTCTCTTTGCTAATTATGTTAGTATTAAAAAAAAGTTATAAATGTTAAGATATCTGATGATAAAATAAAACAAATAGATATATTAATATTATATTTCATCATTGAAGATGCGTGATTTATTAACTTCAAATTCCTCTAGTCTAATCCAATAATTTGTATAATTATAACATATGCCTTTTATCTCTTCATAGTTTTGGGCGTCACAAGAGATGCCTCAAAAGTAAGTAATTTCTCTTAGAAATATGTTATATCCATTGCTCTTTAAAACATGTGATGGATAATTAACCCCTTAGAATTTGACATCATATGTACATCAGTGCATTTTTTATAAGTACAGTTTATTTTTACATTAATTATAGTTCTTCTTTTGACAAGTCAGACGGTGATTTTCAAGTGTTAAAGAATATTAGCAAAAGTTGTATTTCATTCATATGATCTTGAGTTGCATTTATTTGTGTAATATGATATAATTTTTTGTTTGTAGAGTGAGATTACCAAAAATTACAGAAAACTCGCAAGGAAATGGCATCCAGATATGGCTGCCAAGACAGAGGTTTGTATTCAACTTATCATGCGGCAGAGTTGTTGAATGTATTTGTGGCAAAATGAAATTTTGAAAACCGGGACTTTCTTTTTTTTACAGAACAGAATCATTTATTTTTCATATAATTGATATTTGTCTTTTTACAATGACAGGAAAAGAAGAAAGAACATACAGAGATGTTCCAGAAAATAGCAAATGCATACGAGGTATGGACAAGTTCATGAAGACTGTAAAAGCAGTAGTATTTATTTGGAATTTAAATTTTGTTTATCATCTTTATTTCGTTGTAAACAATTATCAACAAAATTGAAATTAAATCCCACACAAAATTTTGAATGAATATATAATTATATTGAATAGGGCTATTATCGAAATAATCTCACTAAAATACAGATCTCTGCATTACACAAAGTGCAGCGCTTTGCGTTATGTAGAGATCTGTATTTTAATCAGATTGCTATCGAAACAATAAAATTTAATGCACATGAAACCTAAGGTGACAAAAGAGAAAAAAATCACTCGCTATATATTTACTTCTACACTTTACAGTAGATCAATATCCATGGTACACATGTAAATATATTTGCTGTTTAGTAGTACATGTACATAAATATACATATATGTGTTTCCAAATTGGATCTCCAATCCAAGATACTACTGATACTTCATTCTGCATGAGATATCATTTTACTTTTATTTTTGAATTCTTATTTTGTCCTTAACTTAAAAACAGAAGGATATTATTATACCCCCCGCAAACGAAGTTTGGGGGAGTATATAGGAATCACCTTGTCCGTCTGTCTGTCTGTCCGTCTGTCTGTGCAATCGTGTCCGGTCCATATCTTTCTTACAGAGGGACATTAGAATCTACTACTCCACATTAAGATTGCTCATAACCTAAGGGTGTGTCATGACCTTGACCCAAGGTCATTTGGGGAAGTTCAAGGTCACTGGAAGAAAAATTTCATAATTCGTGTCCGGTCCATATCTTTCTTATGGATAAACTTGGTAGGTTCTCATTTCACACAAAGATTGCCCATGACCCAAGGGTGTGTCATGACCTTGACCCAAGGTCATTTGGGGAAGTTCAAGGTCACTGGTAGAAAAATTTCAAAATTCATGTTTGACACATATCTTTTATGGATAAGCTTGGTAGGTTCTCATTTCACACAAAGATTGCCCATGACCCAAGGGTGTGTCATGACCTTGACCCAAGGTCATTTGTGGAAGTTCAAGGTTACTGGAAGAAAAATCTCATAATTCGTGTCCGGTCTATATCTTTCTTATGGATAAACTTGGTAGGTTTTCATTTCATATAAAGATTGCCCATGACCCAAGGGTGTGTCATGACCTTGACCCAAGGTCATTTGGGGAAGTTCAAGGTCACTGGTAGAAAAATTTAATAATTCGTGTCCGGTCCATATCTTTCTTAAGGATAAACTTGGTAGGTTTTCATTTCATACAAAGATTACCCATGACCCAAGAGTGTGTCATGACCTTGACCCAAGGTCATGTGGGGAAGTTCAAGGTCACTGGAAGAAAAATTTAATAATTCGTGTCCGGTCCATATCTTTCTTATTGATAAACTTGGTAGGTTCTTATTTCACTCAAAGATTGCCCATGTCCCAAGGGTGTGTCATGACCTTGACCCAAGGTCATTTGGGGAAGTTCAAGGTCACTGGAAGAAAAATTTTATAATTCGTGTTTGATACATATCTTTATTATACAAAAACTTACTTCTGAAAAACCCAGCGGGGGGTATTTTGTCCCGATTGGACAGTTCTAGTCTTTAATATTGCACTGAAATCAAAATAAACAATGATGTTTTGCAACAAAGTTAAAGAGTACAAATATAGTGCAGGTTTACAATGATAGTATAGGTGAGTCTTCTAGGATAACTTGTATATCACTTGATTGATCTTCCTCTTGTTTTATGCAGATTCTGAAGGATGATGAACAGAGATCAGATTATAACTACATGTTAGACAATCCAGGTAAGTTGTGTAATAAGTCTGGATGATCATAAATCAAGGCAAAGTCATTCATTAGCTAAACACTGATTTTTCATGATTTTAATAGTGTAACAAATATGTGAATTGTTGAGTACATGTCCCATGTGGTCTTTATATTCATATGGATTTCACAATATTTCAAATTTGGGATTTAACTCAAATTCATATGCGATGAAACATTAAATTAGATCTGATGCGTGAATCTTTAGTTCTGACCAACAAGCCAGTCAGTCTTGATAACCTACCATCTTAATCGAGGAAGGATAAATGATGCAATCTGAACAAATGAAATGACATAGAATTCTTAAGTGTTAGAGTCCTCAGCTACACAAAAATTGATAGAATCTTGATCATTCAACATAAAAGTAATGTAATATGAAAGTTGTCAGTCATAAACTATTTGTGGTATATATATGTTTTTTGTTTGCTTTTGTAGATGAACACTTGGCTAATTACTACAGATATTACAGGAGATATGCTCCTAAGGTTGACATCAGGATAGTTATAGCAGTGTCCCTAACCATTATATCAGTCATCCAGGTAAACCTTTTCATGATATCTCATATATGTACATGTAGGTAACCTTTCCTATTAAAAGATACATGTACATGTAGTTGCTTATTCAAACTTTTTTAATGACCTAATATGTAAATAAACTAAATATTTTCATACAAATTAAGTCACAGTTTTTATATTTTATTTATGTCACATGTGTACATTTACTAGTAGTCTCAGTTTGTTTTCGCAGGTGGAAATGTCAACCAACACATATTTCTAATTTTCATGATAAAATGGTTGTGTTACAGTACTGGGGTTCCTGGAACAATTATCAGACAGCCATCAATTACTTGTGCAAGGAACCCAAGTACAGAATCCAGGCCATTGGTATAGCCAAGTCCGAGGGTCTTATAAGTACAAAGAAAGATCGCAAAGACAAGAGGAGCAAGGTACGAACACATAAATGTTGACTGAAGTTTTTCATTATTAATACTGTCAAAGAATCGTCTGCAGAATTTCCAATTTTCTAATCATGACATAGAGAGTAGGACAGGGGTGACTGGTTGACATGGGATGCTTACTCCTCCATGGCACCTGATCCCACATCTGATGTTTTATAGGCCCGTGTTTGCTCTGCTCCAGAGTTCAATAGACATTTTAGCTTGATTACACTTGGTTATCTCCATATTTCATGGAGATCAGTTTGAAATTGACCGAACATTCTCTTTTTTAAATCAAATTTTCATTGTCAAAATTTTACATTTGTCAAATTTTGCCCATGTTTGGTGTATAGATCACTAAATTTTCTCACTGGTGAAAACTCTGTATTTGAAATTTAAAAAAAAGAATACTTGTACTGGCACATGAAAAAGGAAGTCTATCCTATCTATTTCTCACTGTTTAGAGTTTATGTATGATGGAATTCATGTGGATTCTTGTATGTTTTATAAAGATATACAAAATATTGGTTGCAGGAAGAAATAAGAAACGAAGAAGAAGAAATCATCAAAAAAGTGATAGAAGAGAAAATGGACATCAGGTTTGAATGGGATGATTTCTTAGGAATACTCATTGAATAATTTGTTCTGAATGCTTCTGAATCAGTACAATTTATACCTCATCAAGATTTAACTTATATCAAAAGATACAGAAATGCTCTAAGTTTAAAGAGAAGAATTCCATTTCTTCTAAATTCAAATTTTTTTATGTTAAATTTTTGAACATTGTAAATTCTAAAGCTGATGCTAGATTGTCATTTAAAGATGACTGAAAAATGAACATTTCCATCAACAGAGGGGGATACAGTAAACCAAACATTAAGGACGTGTTGTGGATTCAGCTGATACTGAGTCCGTACTACCTAGTCCAGTACATTATATGGTGGTGTCGGTGGGTCTGGAAATTCTGGATTTGTCGGGAGGAGTACGGAGAGGAGGAAAAAACATATCTCATAAAGAAATACCTAAAGGCCAGCCGCTCTCAATGGGAGGTAGGTATCCAGGAATTATAGGAAACTGAGAGATTTATGAATACTATAAAATTTATTTGGACAGAATTACTAAAACATAGGAAATGTTGGGTTTTTCTTTAAAAATTATTTAGACAGTATTAAATGCTTAACTCTTTTTAACTGTATTTTCATATTTTACTGAATTGCTTTCTTGAACTAATGTTTTTTTAATTCTAATATATGGTTATATACAATGTACATGAATTCACAATGAAGTAAAGTTGAATGATTTGAAGTAACATACAGAGTGAGTCAAACTATTTTAATAGGGGCATCCAATGTCAATGGCTACTAACAGCTGCTCTCATTCTAATTGCAAATTGTATTAGAACTCCTTAATATTGGAAACAAATCAAACCTTGAACAACTAGTCGGGGACATTCAGATAATAATAGAAACATAGAGCTCTTCAAATCAATATTTAAAATCATTTTCCTATAATATACTCACTTTACATTCATATGCATGGAAAAATGAGTGCAGCATGTTGCATTTTCAGCTTATAATATATTGATGAAATTAATGTCATATTGTTCTGATGATCTATATATAATGATCACATCTTTTATCCTTATGACGTGTAGGCCAGCCCTGTTTTATTCCCAGTAAGTATGTCAGCATGCCAATCCATTGTGCCGGTTTTATTATTTAAGATGGATGTCACCAGGGATACTTTTATGTTCTAACATTTACAATGTATTTTTTATGTCCTTCAGTAGTTCGTAGATTTAACCAGCTGAATTTAACAAGTATGCTTAATGCAAAGAGTACCCACCAAATATAATATGCAAAATTTTCTGTCTTCAAGTTTTATTTACTAACAAAGCATGTCATGGATTATCAAAGATTGCTTCTTCACTTCTTGTTTCTATTTTGCTTGAAATATGTTCGAAAAAGTGACTTATCTCCAATATGTTGGATTTATTGACTTAGGTACATGGAGTTGTAACTTGATCATTTCAGAAATACTGTGGAGTCATTGTTGATCGTGGGGGAACAATCTTCATGGATTTCAAGGATCACTTTATCCATGAAATTACATATCGATATACATGAACATTTACATGTATTTTGTCAATACACATGTATATTGATTCATCTACAGTATAATTGAGAAACACATAGAATTACACCTCCAACAAAATTTTGCTTGCCCACGGACATTGACCCTCCAAAATTAAAATGATTTCACAGTATTGAGGAAATTCTTTAATTCTTTGTCCTGAATCATTATCCCCCCATGCCCCCGAAAAACCTGTTTTAAAACTGAACTTCCATCTGCAGAGAATACCAGATATTATGAGTTATTCAGGTTCAATCAAGGGTGTATGGGGATACCCCGGGTTTTATTCCATACACCCTGAGGCCGAAGGCCGAATGGTGTATGGAATACAACCCGGGGTAAATCTCTGTACACCCTTGATTGGACCTGGATAACAGATTTATCTCCTATATACCCATAAAAATGTGTAAACATTAGAATCTAATCAACTGAGTCTCAATCTATCGATAAGATAACTACATACTACAATGCATCGTGACGTCATGTTATTTGGTTTTTATCATAGAAAATGTATGCATTGTGACGTCACGTTATATTTACAACCAGCTCAAGTCGGGTGCACGGAGATTTACACCCGACTTTGTAACCAATCAAAGCTTGTGTTACAAGCTAGATAGGAAATAAACAGTATTACAATGTATATGTACAGTTTTCAAGTTCTCTCTCTATGTATTTTATTTTTGCATGAATCTAATGCACGTGGTCAAGTTTGACTGCATGAATTATCATTTGGTTCAATGCTGCTACATGTATGTACATGTATGTACAGTATAATATCATAATGATATTAAAATTTAAGTGTTTGCATGAAAGTTAATTATAAATAGATACATAATATACTGTATGCATTTGTGATTCTTAACAAGCAAACACAGGTCCTTTTACAACATAAAAAAAAACAACACTATATAGTGTATTTTCATTCTGGTACAATATTATAGATTCACAATTTATGATGTGACTTTCCTTCTCAATCTAACAGCATTTTATTTACATATACTATAAAGTCCACCTTGTTTCGCAGAAAGAGACTCTTGTACTGAGTATTTGTTACGTTCTCTGTAGTTCTGTCACCATTAGACCTAATCTGCACACAAGATACAGTACATGTATCAACAATCACTGTATACTACAAATATTTTTTTTTTTATTTTTAACAAATCAAGTCAATTTATCAGAAAATATTAAGACAAAATAGAAGTTTAATTTTGTAATGATTTTTTTTTATGATCATGAACTGTGTTGCATGATGTTTATGCATGTACATATTTGTACAATTTTTTAAAAAGTTTGTAAACCAACAAATCAGTTTTGGAACTGAAAGAATGAATACATGAGTATATGAGTACAGATGTGCTAGATAATCTTACACTATATACACATACCTTGAAAATGTAGAATGGGGCTTAGACCCTGTGAATTCTTGTATGCACAGCTGTGATTTTATTGCTTTAATTTTTTTTTTTGTGCCTTTTTTACAGTTAGCTAAAGAGGAAGATATAGATGAATACATGAGGAAAGAACTCTGGAAAAGGGAAAAGTTTGAATTTTCACGTAAGAAATCAGTCTTTATCCGTTTAATCTACCATAGCTTCATGAATACTACTGAATAATTTTTGTAGAGTAAAGAAAAAGTAATATCAGAACTTTATTAGTTTATCTTGCCTGAATTGATTCAGTCAAATTTGATATGGAATTTTCACTGAAATTTGAGAATAGAGAACATACCTGTGTTAATCTAATCAAACTGAAGATTACAAGATAAAGTGGTACATGTATCTTGAAAAAAACTGTATTTCTTGGCAATTAAACTTATTACCGGTACTTGAATGAACTTAGCTGTGTTGTAAAAGTCAAAGTCACAAAGTCAAAGAAGAAATTTGAAGCAATGTTTATTCTAACTTGTAGAATATAATACATGTATTTCTTATATCATTCATTGTATTATTTCATGTGATAGGTATGGAAAAAAGAAAAAGAAGAAGAAATGAAAGCAAAACTAGCTGAGAGCGCCAGATACAAGAGTTTTAGACGTTATATGAAGAAAGGGGGACCAGGTCAGATGACCTTTGGACCTGAGTAGAGAGGAAACATGATACTATATGAAGAATCAGGGAGCTAAGAAGTTGAAGCAGTGGTTTGTGTGTGTTCCAGCTCTGTTGATTGATGTGTGTACAATGGGTCTGGTCAAGAATTTTTTCAAGTTGTTTAAGGCAATAGATTTTGGGGGGAGTTTACCAGCAATGCATCTAAAATATATTTTGGTTGTCGGAAATTCATGTTAAAAATCTCTGTATTTTGAAGGATTTAAATACTTACTGCAATTTTATAAAGCAAGCTAAGTGAATCTCAGATACATGCATGCATAAATTTAAGTGATGTCTGTGTATATGTGGGTAGGTACACCAAGATATAATCTCAAATACAGATTTCATTCTTATTTTAAAATTTATAAAATTTAGCTACATATCAGATTTTTAGGTCACCTGAGTAACTCAGGTGACCTCTTGCTATCTGTTTTTGTCCGTCGTTGTCCGTCGTGTGTTAACATTTGAACATTTTCAGCTTTTTCTCTGAAACCACTGAACCAATTTCAACCAAATTTGTTATACAGCATTTATGGGTGATGGGGAACAAAAATTATGAATTTTATGGTCCCCGCCCCCCTGGGGCCTGAGGGGTGGGGCCAAAACCACCAAAATTATTGCAATCTTTAAAAATCTTCTTCTTTACTCCTGGACATCAAGCAGGCAAACTGTTGGCATGAATGTAATGAGCATTGAGTCCTCTACCAAAATTGTGAAATTCATGGCCCCAGGGTCAGGGGTTTTTGTGCTAGGGCGGGGCTATATAGAGTATATAGTGAAAATGAATTATTTCTTTGAAAATCTTCTTCTCTGCTCTTGGGTATTAAGTAAACTAACTAATTACATAGTTATGTTGAGCAAGAGTGTCTCTTCCAAAATTGGGAATTTTATTGCCCCAGGGTCAGGGGTTCTGGTGTTAGGGCAGGGCTCTATTGATCATATAGTGAAAATGCATTTATTCTTTGAAAATCTTCTTCTCTGCTTCTGGGTATTAAATGAACTAACTAAACACATAGTTATGTTGAGCAAGAGTGCCTCTTCCAAAATTATGAATTTTATGGCCCCAGGGTCAGGGGTTCTGGTGTTAGGGCGGGGCTCTATTGATCATATAGTGAAAATGCATTTATTCTTTGAAAATCTTCTTCTCTGCTTCTGGGTATTAAATGAACTAACTAAACACATAGTTATGTTGAGCAAGAGTGCCTCTTCCAAAATTGTGAATTTTATTGCCCCAGGGTCAGGGGTTCTGGTGTTAGGGCGGGGCTCTATTGATCATATAGTGAAAATGCATTAATTCTTTGAAAATCTTCTTCTCTGCTTCTGGGTATTAAATGAACTAACTAAACACATAGTTATGTTGAGCAAGAGTGCCTCTTCCAAAATTGTGAATTTTATTGCCCCAGGGTCAGGGGTTCTGGTGTTAGGGCGGGGCTCTATTGATCATATAGTGAAAATGCATTTATTCTTTGAAAATCTTCTTCTCTGCTTCTGGGTATTAAATGAACTAACTAAACACATAGTTATGATGAGCAAGAGTGCCACTTCCAAAATTGTGAATTTTATGGCCCCAGGGTCAGGGGTTCTGGTATTAGGGCGAGGCTCTATTGATTATATAGTGAAAATGCATTAATTCTTTGAAAATCTTTTCCTTTGCTCCTGGGTTTTATGCCAATGATCCAAGTATATATATTTATGATGAAGAAAGGTGCATCTAGCAAAATTGTTATTTTTTATGCCCCCTGGGTCGGGGGGGGGGGGGGTGTTCATAGTCTGAAAATAAATTAATGCTTTGAAATCTGCTCTTTAGTATTAATCAACCATTTTCTGATAAAATTTGCAAAATTTTGAAATATGTGGCCCCAGGGTCAGTGGTTCCTTTAGGGTGAGGTGCACAACTAGTTATAAAGTGGAAGTGCATTTTCTCTTTGTTACTCTGATCTACATCTGGGTATTAGGTAAATGGAGTAAGCATGCTAAGTTTATAATTATGATAAGCAATGGTGCCTCTTTCAAAATTGTGAATTGTGAATTTCATGGCCTCTGGTTTGAAACACGAACCAATTTTAATTGTTTGAAAGTTGTTGCACGATACTCAGGTGACCTATAAGGCCCGTGGGCCTCTTGTTCATATAGATACAGTAATATCATCTGTAAAAGCAGATCTCAAAATGCCATTGTTAGCTCAATGTAGCCAAAGATTTTAGTAATTTTTCTGATCAAAATCTGTCCTCTCAGTGGGGTAGACTTCCTTTTTCATGTGTAGGGTATTCATTTCTTTTTTGAAAAATACAGCTATTCTTCACCACTTTGACATACAATGTAAATCATTTAGTAAAGATTGAAGAACATGCAGCTATTACTGTTTTCAAAGTGAAAGTTTCTAGAAAACAGCAGCCTCCAATTTTGGCTTATGGTATGGCTTTTAAAATAGTTACTGAAAACGCTGGGTGGGGCCACAATGGCCGACCCAAGTTTTACATAGGAATATATAGGAAAAATCTTAAAAAATCTTCTTCTCCAGAACCACTGGGCCAGGAAAAATAAAACTCATGTGGAATCATCCTGAGGTAGTGTAGATTCAAATTTGTTCAAATCATGACCCCCGGGGCTAGGGCGGGGCCGAAATGGCCAACCCAAGTTTTACATAGAAAGATATAGGAAAAATCTTTTAAAAATCTTCTTCTCAAGAACCATTGAGAGAGGATAGATAAAACTCATGTGAAATTATCCATAGGTAGTGTAGATTCAGGTTTGTTCAAATGATGACCCCTGGGGCTAGGGTGGGGCCAAAATGGCCGACCCAAGTTTTACATAGGGATATATTGGGAAACCAATATATTTAAAATCTTCTTTTCAAGTACTTCAAAGCCATGATTAGTGATATTTATATGGAATCATTAAGGTAGTGTAGATTCTAGTTCAAATGTTTTTGTTAGTAAACTTTCAGATTTTTTCCCCAATGTGCTCAGTGCTTTCATATTTCAAAGTTTTCGCAAGTAATTTTAGATAAAACATACTAGAATTTGAAAGAGCATGTGAAAAAATTGCTAACTAATTTAACAGGTTATTAGATATGTCATCTTAAAAATATTATTGAAAAGTTTATAAATGTCTGTGACTTATGTTAGGAAGTCAGGTGAGCTTTGTAGACCATAGACCTCATTTAATACAGATGGGTCTGATTTATGAACAAAGGTGCATTTTGTATAAATAATGTAAAAAATACATTTAATATACATGCATTCATGTATATATTTACTTACTTCACTTGACTAATGACACATGTAATTATTGTGCCAACTGAGAGTATGTTTTTGAATAATCATTAATATTAATACAAAAATTGAAGTATGGATACCTTTTATGTACTTGCTGAAAGTTTATTAATAGCAGTGTACAAAATTTCAGAAGATAAAATTGTAAACCAAGTTTTAAATTAAATTTTCTGGATGTTAAATATTGTGTAGTTCATCATATTATATTTCATCAAATTAGCTATATCATTTTTGAATTTAGTTTATAACATTACATGTTTGTACTGATAAAAGTACATTTGTACGAGTATTTGTGTAGTTCCTCAGAATGACAAAAATTGTTGATGTTTGTTTAATAATTGTGCAATAACTTACCTCTGCATTTTTTTTTATCATGCGTTATTGTTAGATGTGCATTTAATAAGTTTTTAGAAGAGAAGTGGTCATTTTCAATTTCAGTCAGCTTAACTTTTATCTCGTATTTTTCTTCATTAATAAAAAAAATTGTATCTTAATTGGGATGTGGAATTTACGTATTTTTTTCTTTTATATGGACAGGGTTTTTAGAATAATTTCTATTCAGTAATTTTCTTTCCATAGTGTAGTATATGTACCGGTACTTGTATCATTGTTTAATAATTTCAAAATTTATGGAAGTCTCACATGAGTGATGAGACTTTTTTAATTAAAGCTGAAAAAAAATTGTCATGCTCCCTTTTTAAATTGGACATCTTTTCTCTTAACCCAGTGTTGTCATATAATTATAACCCTTAATTTATTCAATAGAGAAAAAAAATCAAATTACGTATATTGAATTTCTAAAAATTTCAATTTTTTTATATCAGTGTATTTGAAATGGCTGCATTTTAGAAAAAGAAGGTAGTCCATTCAGAAATTTATATTGGTCATCTATATATGTATTAACTGTTTAGACTATTTTTTGTTAATTTGTTAGCTTTAAGGTTGTTATTCAAGAAAAAGGTCACATCATATTTTTCTTTCAAATGCTGAGTATGAATGTTTTGTTATTTTATTATCATGTGCAAAGTTGTTGATGCATCTTCTGAGTGATGGGAGTTTGTTTGTAATTCTACATTTAATAATAATTTAATCACAACAAGAAAGGATTTGCACTTAAATGTACATATATGTACACATAGATTATACAAACTAGTGTATTTTTTTGTGAGGCAAAGGTGTGGTTGGGGCATGTTAATTTTGTTGATAACTTTGTCAATTTTAATCTGCATTTATTTTTTTGCATTTAGTTTATATGATAATTTTGAAAAGAATTAAAAGTAAACTTTAAAAATCTCCTTAAAATAGGCCTTATTTTCCCTTCTTTTGTAGGATTTCTTTTATTTTGAATATTTTTGAATATCTTAATTTTTTCTTTAATCATGGTCAAGTGGGTTTTTCCTTTGTTCTGTTAACTTAATAGATACATGTAGGACATGCATGTGAGAATTTTTTAATGCTGTCTGTAAAGTTAAATTACATTGATACTTTTTTATGTAAAGTGAACCAGTGTAAAAACTTAAAAACAAGTATTATACCATTAACATTTTTAACTTCATGTAATCTAAACCCATTTGATATACCCGGTATGTCAATTCAGCCTTTTATCAATATTTTATTTCAAAATTCTACTGTTTGATATCTGTTGAAGATGTGTTAATTTATAAATAACATGAATTCACTGTCATGATGTGTTTCCTGGAACAAGACTCAATAATCACCAATTATTTGTAAAATACTTATAACTGTAACTTATTGAGATGGATGAATTCGTGTAGGCAGACAAAAACCTTTTATATGTGATACATGTATAGAATGAAATAAAACTACATTTTTAAAGTTTGATGTGTGTGTTTTAATTAATTTTTTTGACCTGTTGTTTTTCACATATTTATTTCTAGACAATATGTCAGCTCTCAGGAGAAAAGAATGAGACTCGAGAGTAAGGGGAAGATTGTTCTTGATCCCTTTAAATCAACAAATATATTCACAAAAAATTTCCACTGGTTTGTCCCATTTATTTATTGCCAAACAATGCCTATATAGTTCTACAAAATTTTGATTTACAAACCTCACATGAACAGAACATACACATGCATATACATGTATATTTGAAAGAAGAAAAAATGTGTGATTGAAATTGATAGCTAAAGTGAAAGTTACATGCAGTGAGAAGTACCAGGCAATGTAATAGGTTTTCACAAAGAACAAATATTCATCTCATTGAAGCAAAGTTATGAATTGCCTTATTGAATGTAATTGGATTTATAGTTCGTACACTGACAACATATTCATTTATAATTTTTAAGCTTTGAGGTATCCCCTCATCCCCCCTGCTATTACTATACATCAAAACAAAGGTAGAAAATTTGAAACCATGATAATATTTGTTTTTATATAGGAGAAAATTAAAAAGCTTTCAAATTTAAGATGGTTTGGTTTCCTTGAAAAGCATGAAAATTTTAGATCGGGTTCAATTTTTTGTTAATATTTTCATGATAATTAATATTAATATTCCCTTGCTATAATTTTATTGTATCTTAAACAGAATATTTTGGAAGAGTATATTGTATTTTTGCAATAATTTTTAAGATATTGGCGTTTTTTTCGAAAGTCCTATTTAGAATCTCTTCCTTTGCGTATTTTAGACTGATCTTAATGGTGAAGAACCGGAAGTAAAATTTGCAGGAAGTGTACAAAAATAGAATGAGGATGAAAACATTGTGACATTTTTATTTTTTGTTTTTACAAACTTAGAAAAGACAAGATGTCTCGTGCGATGGTACCCAGCCAACAAAAGTTGGCGGAGAAGTTGACGATCCTAAATGACAGAGGAAGGGGCATGCTGACAAGAATATACAACATCAAAAAGGTGTGGTCAGTTGGACTCGAATTTCCTCTTAATTATGTTTTAAGTATTTTAAGAATGATCATCGATCTAAAGCAAATTTTTAATCATGTAATTAGATCTTAACCTTTAGGAAAACTACAATATTCGTAAACATTGGAAATAAAATGGTGTATAAAATTGGTTTTATGGTATCTAAACATTGATCATGTGGATTATATATATCCCCTTACTATACATATAAATAACTCTATTGAACTCAAGAAAATCTTTTTATCACATTCACACCATTTTTAAAATCACCTATATCACAAAATGATATGTTGAGGGTGCAACCATTTGGGCAAGCGCAGCTATTTATTCAGCTTATATCAGGCGCGTCAAACCACACATGTAATTTGCTGTGTATAGACTGAAGGCTATAGAATTTTTTTTTCAGGCAAAATCATGGAATACAAGTTTTTTAGATACAGGTTTTGCACATGTTTTAAATTGATGAGTTTGTTGGGACATAAACTTATTCTTTGAGAGAGCTTTCCACTATCATAATGATAAGGCCTAAAAAAAAAATATGTTTGTTTCCTGTAACCCGAAAATCCCATTCAAATTATCCCCGGGTGGATTTTTTTTCTGACAAATGGCAAAACTTTGTTTGATCAATCAGCTGATTCCATTTATTAAATTTAAAAAAATAGCTTGTAGCTTAATTTGAGACATAAAATATGCCAACTTAGTGTACATTTACCTTAAATATAAAGACTAATCATTATTGTAACAACGTTTCAAATCGTCATTTGTTGAAGTTATAATTGAAATTTAATGTTGAATTAATTATTAAATGAAAATCATTTTTTGGTACTGGCTAAGAATTAATACTGACTTATCTCCCCTGCCATTGCAGATGTCGGTAAGTACGATTGTCCTATTTTCCGTGATGGCTCGATCTCTATTAACTAGCATAAAGTCCTTCCCGTGTCCTGTCAGTGATTAGTTTCTTGAGTTTTTTTGTGACTGTTCAATTTTTTTTTTTATTCATGCATTAAAATTGATATTCCTTTCTCATGTACTTATTGAATTTTTCCTTCATTTTTGCTTCATGTAAACATCAATGTGTATAGAACTGGCCAAAATTCATGTCCATTCAATTTGATTTCTTCATTTTGAAAGTGCTTGATGAATGAATGTTTTTTTTTTTCCTTTTAAAAAGAAAAGTTATCCATATGAAAAAATATACATATACATTATTACAGTAATCATGGTAATTAGATATTTAATTGAAAAATGTAATGTGCATTTATTTTGTAGAAGACCTCTTCCAGTCATTAGACAAGCATTACTCTGTGTGATGTTTTTTATTTTCAGATATACTCTACCAACAAAAAGAAGGTTCTATCTCTCCTCATTTTGGTTTACTTGCATGAACTAATTGAATATTTTCTTTGGATTTTTTTTTTTTTTTTTGAAAAAATTTTTCCTTTCAGATTTTTAAATGTTTAAAAGAAGAAAATAGGCTGCCATTTGAGTTTCACACAAGCTGCAGAATTTACTAATTTAAGTCACAGCAGCATGTATATGAGTTGATTAATTTTACATTGAAAGTCAAATTATTTGACATACTGGTAAATGATAAATTTTGGCAATAGAAGTAGAAAGTTACTTGGAGAATATGAATATTAGAATTTAATATGTACTATTTTTTTAAAGTTGAAAATCATTAAATAATGTGATCCCTTATTTAGGACAGTGGATGTTAAGTAAAAACTAGTAAAAACATTATAATGATTAATTTCTAAAATATGAAAAAAAGTTTGCAGTTAATCATGGTTAATTTTAGACTGTGCATATCCCTTTTCCTTTAAATCCAGTACATATGCAAACCAAGCTTTACAAATCACCCAGGTTGAATCCTTGCTGAGTGCACAAGAATGATGCTTCCAAAGTCCAAATTCCATAATTTCAATATATTGCATTGAATTCCTAATTCCTTGAAGTTTTTTCCAATATATGAAGATTTTCAATCTACCAGATTTTACTTCATTTTTCATATTATTCTACATTTGAAATTTAATTGATTCTGCATAGGATTGTTTTTATTTCATCTAGTAATTTGTTTATTTGCTGCATATACATGTACCGATATTTGTGTTCTAGATGCTGCAAAATGTCACTGAGTTGCAGAATATGAACTGGTACCCTACTGAAAGAATGTCACAATGTTAAATCTATATTTTGTATAGTACTTAAGAAATGTCTATTCTATATAACCAATAATATTATGTGTATATAACTAACAAATCATAGAGTGTAAATGTTATAGAATTTATGTTATGTCGTGAAATAAATCACCATGTATTTGTTTTTCGTCTTTTTAAGATGCTTGGAAATCCCGCTAACAAGCCAGGTTTTCTTACTGATAAAACATATGAACCAGTTTACAGATACCTAATGAGACGATTTCCCCACCCAGACAGCAAATCTACCACAGTAAGTCGACAAGGTTTTCAGAGTGTGTTTTAACTGTGTTTTCTGTATTTCTTTTCGGTTTAAAGATGCTTACGAACACCGACAGCAAACCACCGTTTCTCTCTGATAAAAGTTTGGAGTCGGCCTTCAAATATCTACTCAAGAAATTTCCCAACATAGACAACCATGCTGGGGCCGTAAGTCACTAAGTGCAAGGATGCCTGCAGCATGTTCCGTTCTTTAGAGCTGTTATATTTTCCTCATCTTAAAACGTACACTTAAAGTATACAAATGACATCTCCAATTTTTCTTAACTTTCTCACCATTGCACATGTTACAAGTATGTTCACCTGTTCTCTTGCTGCCCATGAATAAATTGCAAACCAAATTATGATTCTTCAGCATTCAGAATGCATATTAATAGTACATGTATGTCAAGTTTCTAGCATTACATTATTTGTAAAACTAACAGTAACTACTAAACAGCCTGCATGCAATAAAGTCATGGAAGTTAATCAAAAGAAATATTTATACCTCTGCTTGAAAATTTTATAGTACACCTTCTTTTGATAAGATATATGGCATGGTTATTTTAAAAACATGATGAAAGTAAATGTCATCTTAATAGAGTTTTTCCTGGAACAGGTAGTACCAATAGTAAGAGGCTTAACATGTTTTAGCATTTTCTGCTCTGCTTGAAACATTTTAAATCACTGTTATTAAATGTGCATAAAGTATTGTACAGGTTTAAAAAGGGGAATTTTATTTTTCTTACTGCCAAAATTTATAAGTTCACAGTGTAATTCTTTGTTTCTAATTTGCATTTGAACATTTGCATGGATACACTTGAACATTCTTGGTGCTAAAATATCAGATGTTTTATATTGACAGTTTCAATTTTTAATGTACAATGTATTCAGTTCACTCTCGTTACTGAAATTCAGAATATAGTGTGTATTGAAGATTATGAGTTTTATGATAAATCAACAATGATATGATGATATTTTGTTTATAAAATTTAATTTTAAAAGGTGTAGAAAGTGATTTGTAGCAGAGTTATAGCCTTTTGAGAAATAGTATTTTTGTGCATGTGTGTTCAAACTCTCATGCCATGATTTTGCATTTATTCTTGTCAACTCGTGATTGTAGCTCCAAGTGATCAACAACATCAAACAGGATGTCGTGAAGTCCCTGTCTCTATACTATTTCACTTTTGTGGACATCATGGACTTCAAGGTTGGTTTAAATCAGTTTCAAAAACTATGGCAAAACTTTAAGAAAATTGTGTTTCTTTTAATCATTCTAGATGAACCTTTGATGCATAAGAGTTAAGTCTGTTCCAAAGAATTGAACAAATGTAATCTAAAAACTATTTCTCTTTTATCATATAAAAAAAAAGAATTTTACAAGTTACCTCCATCTTATTTTGTTTTCAGGATCATGTCGTTGATTTGCTGACTACGATTGATGCCTGTCAAGTTCATATGGACATTGTAAGTACCTAAATAAATGTATTAAATTGGACTGTATTAAAATCATACCTTGTATATGCAGAGATGTACAACTTGTTGAGTTGTGTTATATTTATGCTTTGGTAGACCTTGAACTATGACCTGACCCTGAACTATCTGAACCTAATTTCGACCTATGTGTCCATCATGATTCTGGTGTCCCGCGTGGAGGATAGAAGAGTAGTGCTGTCTCTGTACAATGTGGCTTACGAGTATCTCCATGCTTCAAGGTGAGGGAATCAGTTTTTGTCCCAAATTTTCATAAATGTTTAAAAATATGAACTATTCCAAAAGAGAAAGCAGCAGTCTATGCAAAAGATTTTTTTTTTGGAGGGGGGGGGCACAAAAGACATTTGTTACTGTGTAATTAATGAACACACAGGATCATACCAAATTTGGTAGACTGAAACGCCTAATTAAAAAAAAAATGTGAAAATGCAGAATCAAGGATTACTGCTATATACATGTATACTGATACTTTTAATACTCTTATTTCTTAGAGACTTAATGCATCTTTTGTTTGTGTAAATTTAGTTACTAAGATTTAATTATTTCCAGTGATCCCTCCTTTCCTCGGCTGGGACAGATGGTGATTGACTATGATATTCCTCTTAGAAAACTCTCTGAGGAGTTTGTACCTCACTCTAGGGTAAGCCAAATCAGTCTACTAAATTAAATCTTGGTTCATTATAAGTTCATCTGAATATTTTTTTTGGGGGGGGGGGGGGCATATTAGCTCCATTTATTTTTAAAAGTTTGTCTGAACTATAAGTAACTATAAGTAAGCTTTTCTGATCAAAGTCTGTTAGCACTCTTGATATCCTGACATTTTCCAATAGTCTCACAGATATAAGATGTCAGCATGTCTCTTTCTAATATTAAATGCTTTTATATAAATTTTTATTAGTTATGTCTAGAGCTTTTTGAGATAAAATTTGAAATTTATACCTAAAAAAAGTTATCCACAGCAATCTTTGAGTATGATAGACTAAGAAAGTCATTTTTGAGAAAACCAGGGCTAAGGTTATTCCATTGATTCTTTGTGGTCATTGGACCATGTTTTATGTTCCATTTAATCTCAAGATACAGAATATTCTAAATATCCAGTTTTATTGTATTCTTTGTTATGGTTAGGTGTTGGTTCCAGCCATTATGTCTCTACACAAGATTTACCCAAAGAGGAATCTGCCAGCAGACCAGATGAGAGCTACAGGTTTCCTCAGTTTATTGGCAGAGCCACCCAAAATCATGAATGTTCCAAACACTGACATGGTATGTTGTTAGTATTATTAGAAAATTTGTAAAATTTCTCCAGAGCCATAGAGATGTGGAGAGCTGGTCCTTTAGATGAAGCTGTGGTCCTGAGATGAAAAGGTGCTGAGACAAAAAAGATCCTTCACTATTTAATGGCCTTGAGTGTGGAGTATATATCTACAATTTGCAATCTTCCACCAGCAGTGGGGATCTAAATATGAGTGAAAAATTCTCAAAAGGGACATCAAACAAAATAGATTTATAGATTTAGCTTCAAAGAAATCTACCAGGTACATAGATATGACAATAAATGTAGAAATGTAGATATGTACATGAAAGTAAAATAAAATGATTCTTTTTTTCTTCTTCTGAAATAACTTAGCTTTCATTTTCTTCCTAGGTACAATGTGAATATCTGTCTGTTGATGCCATGGAGAGATGGATTATTTGTAAGTACCACATTGTCTCAATTACTGTATGCAGGGAAATTTTTGCAGTTCCTATGCTGTCACATTTTTGACCATGTCTCTATATTATATTTTTGCAGTCTCTATGATGCTGTCTGATCTGACCATGTTTTATTATCAGTCTCTATGCTGCTGTGTTATTTGACTGTGTCTCTGTTTTATTTTTGTAGTCTCTAAGCTCCTCTGTAATTTGAATATGTCTCTATGTTTCAGCCTCTATGCTGTGTGATTTGACTTTGTCTCTATATTTCAGTCTCTATGCTGCTGTGATATGACGATGTCTCTATGTTTCAGTCTCTATGCTGCTTTGATTTAACTGTGTCTCTATGTTTCAGTCTCTATGCTGCTATGTGATCTGACTATGTCTCTGTATTTCAGTCTATGCTCTGTGATCTGACCATGTCTCTATATTTTATTATCAGTCTCTATGCTCTGTGATTTGACTATGTCTCTATGTTTCAGTCTCTATGCTGCTGTGATTTGTTTATGCCTCTATATTTCCGTCTCTATGCTGCTGTGATTTGTTTATGCCTCTATATTTCCGTCTCTATGCTGCTGTGATTTGTTTATGACTCTATATTTCTGTCTCTATGCTGTGTGATTTGACTATGTCTCTATGTTTCAGTCTCTATGCTGCTGTGATATGACAATGTCTCTATGTTTCAGTCTCTATGCTGCTGTGTCACCAGTACCTACAGGAGGCTCAGTTGTGGGACCTCTGGAAGACTGCTCTACAGTCAGGCTACATTGTACAGCTCTGTCGAGATGAAGTTCTTCACATCCACAGCTACATCACCGCATTCTTTGAGGGGCTTAAGGGGTAATTAATTTATAGATTTTTTTTTGGATCAACAGGGCTCTCGATTCTCTAAATCTGGGGCCGATATTCCGCCCTGTTCCCAATGCAAAAAAGGTACCTTTTTTCCCAAAAGAAAGGTGTAAATTTCCCAATTTCCATAGCAAAATATTAATTAAAAAATAAAAGTCCATGAAACTTAATCGCAAAAAAAAACCAAACAAAACACACTTGCAAATGAAAGTGAAACTGAACGACTATTTTATTAGTTCGCGCCAAATGCATTCGTAAACTGGTTCGGGGAACCAGGTTATTGTTTTTACAAAAATGTGTACTAACTAAGAGTGCAGAGTATCTTGTCATGTAGTTTCGACAAAAAACATCATTGTGGTTTCAAAAATAGACATTTCATTTTAACATTAGTAAGCTGCACCTAGAAACATACCCACGCTTTGGCATGTTCAGTCTCGCGCTGTATTGGTAAGCAAAGTTGTCCATGTGATCGAGGAAATTCGGGACTATATGACTAGCAACTGTCACTCAGAAAGACAGATAACCGCAATATCAACACTCAAAGATAGTTATGACAAAGAAAATGTACTTTCATAAATAGCCTACGTACCCATGTTTGTTCTGTTTAACTGTTTATTGAAAACCAGAGTTAAATTGATGACAAAATGCTAGAAAAGCAAAAGAACTATATGCGGTATTAACCAACATTTGCCCCCCAAAATCAAACTTTGACGGAGTAATATTTAATTAAGTCCTTAAACAGGGGAGTATATGCTGACTTCAAAGCACTGAATAATTTCATAAGTAATGACGTCATATGTACGTAATGACGTCACAAATATGACGTAAATTTCAGTTTTTTATGAATTTTGCAGAAAAATGTACATATTTCTTCGATATTTTAAATACCTCACCGAGCGCATGTGTGTTCAGGATAAATATTTTGATATAATGTGTAGAATGATAATATCAATGAAATATGTCAATATTGTTCCTGAACACACATGCGCTCTATAAATTTTAAAGCTTAAATTGTTCTCTTTCTGAAAAAGGATATAAAATCGGACTAGTTTGTGACGTCATAAAATCAGAAATTGTGAATACACTGCTCTGGAACTATAATATTTTCTGTTAACTTATATTTCTCGTACAATTTATTGAATTCAGCACATATCAGGAAGTTTTCAAAATTTGACTTTTGTGGGGGCAAACATATGCAATATACCGCATATAGTTCTTTGAGGATTTTTTAAAATGAATTTTGGTTATCCAACTTTTCCCAAAATGACGATAATTTTCCCAATTTGAACGGCCCTGGCCCCAGTCCCAAAAAGTGGTGTGAGAGCCC
Source organism: Saccostrea cuccullata (assembly GCF_032062105.1). Classification (NCBI taxonomy): domain Eukaryota; kingdom Metazoa; phylum Mollusca; class Bivalvia; order Ostreida; family Ostreidae; genus Saccostrea; species Saccostrea cuccullata. The sequence goes on along the minus strand of NW_026933264.1, from coordinate 189,991 downwards.
TGTCCAACCAAATGAGGTGTTGCAAACAAAGTTAATTTATTGAAGTACAATAATAACTTTTTTACCCTATGCATAAAAGATACTGTGAATGTTAATGATATACACTCTTAGACTGTAGAATGTTTTCTGGCTCTGCCTATTACACATATTTTCCAAATGTTGTTGCATTGATTAGTATTTCAACTTATCTTAATATATACCTACTAATTTAGCACTTCTATTAAGTAGACTTATTTGATATGACTATCATATACACATTTTCAGACACAACATGTCCAAGAGGATAACAGAAGTCAGAGATCTACAACATCAAGCTCTACAGTCAGCGTAAGTGTTATTATGGCCACAATATAAATGAGCAGTCTTCTATTGATATCAAATACAACGGAGGCTGTACACTACATAAATTTAGACATGTAGTACTAAAGCAGTGCTATTTTGTATATTTCAGCCTCATTAAATGTCCATTATGCCAAAAATCGTTAACATAGATGACTGATTTTTGCACATTTCTTTAACTGAATGTATTACATGTACATGCAATGCAAAGATAATGTATCATGTTTTGTTTCCACTTCAGTCCTGGCATACACAGAGAAAGGAGAAAGTTTCTGAGATCTGCTCTGAAAGAGTTGGCCTTGATTTACACTGATCAGCCAGGACTGTTAGGACCAAAGGTATCTCAAAGTGAAAGTACACTTCAGTTTATTAAAAGTACACATCAGTAAAGTGAAAGTACAAATCATGGAAATATCCTTTGTCAGGAAAAATTATCAAATGTTATATCTTAAAGTTCTATATAAATTTTCTTGTTTGTGATCCTGTAGGGACTGTACGTCTTCCAAGCTCTGGCCGTGGCTCGAGATGAAATCCATTGGTTACTGCGACATTTTGATAATCCACCCTCTAAGAGACACAATGTGAAACTGTCACAAGAGGACTTTGTAGATAGACAGCTGCCAGAGTTATTGTTTAACATGGAGGAATTGAAATGTGAGATTTTACTTTTAAAGTTGTGATCAAAAAGTAAATACTGATTACATTACAGTGTATCCCTTGATTACTCTTAAGATTCCCTGGCTCTCTGAATCTTAATTTTGAATATGCCAAAGCAAAAATAAGTACATGTAATACATATGAAAAGTATTTTGTATTATTAAAATTTCTGGGAAAGAAGCAAATGATGTATAGACTTTACGATTTATAATACCTTTGATATGGGATAATGTATTTGTAATTTTAAGAAAACTATTCATAAATTTCATTAAAATGTTGATTTGTTGATGTTTAGGTACTTATAATTTTTTTTTTTCCTGTTTTCAGCTTTGGTTCGAAAATATAACCAGGTGGTACAGCGCTACTATGTACAATATTTAGCGGGTTTTGACTCAGTGTTACTAAACCAACTGATACAGGTAAGGCTAGAATTAGTCATGTTCAATGTAAATAAGTCTGATTTCAGTTGTTCATTTTTCTGCCGCAGCTGTTGTATGTGTATAATGAAAGAACAAAATGCCACCCTAAAGAATGAAACTAATTAACTATTTCTTTGAACGACAGGATGTAAAAAAGGAATGGGAAGTAAGACTCTCGCCACTGCATTTACTTTATTTATTTTTACAGAAAATGTTACAGTTTTACTAATCTGAGCTGCCAACTTTACTAATGTGTTATTCTGAATTTATTGAAGAAATATGACAGTATTTTTTGCTATGCATTCCATATACAAATATATGTACCATCTGTTTACTCTGATGCTTAAGAAATTGTATGAGATCATAGTACAAAAAAAAAAAAAATCGGCATATCTCCATATTCTAGCGGATTGTCAGTACAGTTGTATTACAATTTGTATAAAAATATTGAGTCCTTTTATATATACATGTATATATATTTAAAGGAATATCTGCTATAAATCTTTATTTTTCATTACTCTCTGTGTTTATTGGGGGGTTTTTCTGGACAGATAAAAACTCAAAGAAACTTTGAAACTTTATACATCTATAGATATGTTTTAAAATGATTTTACTCCAAATGAACATTGCATGTTTGAGATGTTTTTTAAAATTTATCAGTCTTTCTATTTATCTCAAAACTTTGCCTGGTCTCTAGACCTTGTAAAGATAATGCATTCTATTTTGAATTTGTATTTATTAGAACACCGGAAACAAAACAAAACCAAAAATCTGGCTGAAAATGGGCCTTTCACATACATGTATTGTGTTTATATTCATGTATGGCTACGTTACTTTCTAGGGTTGAATAGCATTGTACTCGGTATGATGTGATGATCTGATGATCTTTTACATTTATCTCTGTAAATTATCTTTAATTACAAAGTAAGCTAATTATCTGTGTTTGTTACAGAACTTGGCCCACTGTCCAGAGGATGAGTCTGTGATTTTATCTTCTCTGTACAACACCATAGCAGCATTATCTGTCAAACAAGGTCAGATTTAAAACAGAATTTTCATTTATGATTGTAAAAAAAATTACCTTTTTAAAGATACAGGTAAACTTACCTGTATTTTTTTTTTCATTTAATGGAAACTTCACAATTTTGGGGAAAAAATTAGAAATTAAATAAGTTTCCTGATTTCCAGTTGAAGCCAATGAAGTTTTTGACTTGCGTGGAATTAGATTGGATTGGTTCAGATTGCAGGTAAGCTTCAAAGTTGAAAAGAATTTTGAATAAGAAATGTAGTATTCAAACTATTAATAAAACAAGGTTTAGGATTAATCATTTGTTTTCCGTTTTCATTTTTTCCTTCTCCACCCAGGCTTACACTGGAGTCTCCCGGGCAGGCCTCGTACTGAGGGACCATCAGGACCTGGGTAAACACCTCAACATGATCATCTATCACACCAAAATGGTGGACTACCTGGATGAACTGCTGAACGAAACAGGAGACCTTTCTATCTATTGGTGAGTACTAACAAGAAATACTGACTGTACTTCAGTAAAACACACTTATAGCAAAGTGCCAGGGATGGACAATTATGCTTCATTATAAGTGTAATTTGTTATATCCTTTTAGTTAACAATCCTTTACATTTTAAAGTCATGGAAATGAACATGACTTTACTGTAAGCCTCAATGCATTACATGTAAAGTGTCTATGCTCTATACTTGTTTTACAGTATAAGTACAGGTTATTTGTGTAAATATCAATAAATCATGCCCCTCCTTTTGTAGCTTCTACACCCAGATTTTTGAGCACCAGTTTAAGCAGTGTATGGAGTTTCCTGCACAGCACCGCTACAGCATTGTGTTCCCCATCATATGTGGACATTTCATGAATGCCACTCATGAACTCTGCCCAGAAGAGGTTAGTGCATATACTGTATATCACCAAAGTTTTGTGATACATTCTTTTTATTTCTTATTCATAACCAAGACAAATTTACAAATTTACATGTATATTGCTGTATTTAATATTAATATTTCACATTATTTCTAAACTTTAAAAAAATGACATTGCTTTTGTCTCTCTAAAAAGATTCTTACTTGGCAAACAGAACAAATCATGTAATCAACATGGCAGTCGCAGAGATTATATGATCAAAATAATGTACTCCTGGGCCATTTATGTGTTTTGATTTTTTCAATAGCGCCACTCTATCGGCACCACCAGTGTACAGTACGCCCACTGGTTCCTGAAGGAAATGTCTGATGAAGTGAACCAGGTCATCACAGCTATCTGCGAGGAACAGTGCATGCTGAACTATAAGGTATTTAGGATTTAGGTTGAAAGGATTTTTAAGATGGTAAAATTATGTCAGACTCTGTGAGTAGAGCTGTTAAACTACTATAACCATGTACCGGGTATGAATTTTTGACAATTTTAAAATGTGGTCCTGTGAGTGGAGTTGGTTTTATTTAGACTTTTTGCATTCATTGAATATTAAAGGAAAACAAAGAGCCAGCCAAAAATGTTTTTGATGACAGTTTATGAAAGTACGTTAATATTTAAATTGTACTGGTTGTAGCTTTTGCCAAAGCACAGTGCAGCCAGTATCCTTCAGAGTTCCAACAAACATAAGAAAAAACAGGACAAAAAGAAAAACCAGGGCCCTGAGGAAGAGAAGCCAGGGATGGAGAGTGCTCGTAAAAACCGGGAAAACTTTACAAGGTATGGGGACAGTTCTGATGTGCTGTTAAATAAATTCATGTAAAATTAATGAACTTGTCACCAATTTCCAGGCATATTCTGTACCGTCTCTTATTAATTAAATTACATTGGTTTACAGGATATATAACAATATTTATGTGTGATTTATATTAGATTAACACGATGATTGATCTTCAAGTCTCTTCTTTAAAAATGAGTACTCAGTATACATGTATCTGTTGTAGGACAACAAAGTATGTAAGATTTATTACTAAAAGCACTTAAGAATAAGATTCAAAATGCCAATTGTCTCCACTAGGAGTATTGATAATTATGCAAATTCAATGAAGAACAGATAGCTTGTAACTCAGTAATGCTTTAATTGTAAGTAATAACTGACTACATGTAAAAGTTACTATTTTACAGCTTTGACAACTAAAGTAGGAGGCTTTTTAAAAGTTAAAAAAAAAACAATTTCACTGATTGACATTGTCAACAAATTTTAATTAATATCTGTCAGATTAACATACTTCAAATCAAAGCCTTATATACCGGTATATGATTTTAGCTACAAGGATCCGACATACATGTGTATTTGATATAAAAACTGTAAGTTATCTTCTTTCAACTTAGTTGGAAGTAACGTCACTTTGCATATACATGTACATTACACTCTGACAGCAGAATCTGTATGTAACAAAAATTTGTAACAAAGATCAGCAAAAAAGTCTTTCTCCTGCCCCAAAATATTATTGATTATCAAAATAGATCAGGAACAGTAACTTTAAGGGAGATTTAATGATTAAATTTTCATGCATATCAAACTGTGCACAGAATTCATGTCATTATCATTGCCATTGACTGATTTCAGGATGGACAAGTTACATATGGCCTTGACGGAACTCTGCTATGCTATCAACTACTGCAATGTGATACAGGTCTGGGAGCATGGCTTCGTTCCAAGAGAGTTTTTTATACAGCATCTGGAGACAAGATTTAACAAGTGTGTACCAAATTATGGCTACAGTTTATAATCAAATATCATTAAAAAAAGTCCTTTTTCGGTTTGATTTTCTGGGAGGTGCTATCTATTTCATTAAGATGTAATTTACAATTGACTCTGATTAATCTTGATGACTCAATTTGTGATTCATGATGTAGGATTTAAGACTAACACAGTTTTTTAAGAAACATAATACTTTGTCTAATTGGTTTTACAAATAACAGTATAAATTATTAATTTTGCATTGTATGGTATTAGTTTTTTTCCCTGAATCAAGTTGATTCTTTGGTTGAAAAAAAAATAAACAAAGGCAATTTTTTTCTCCCTTTCCTTCAAATCTCTATAAATAATTTCTAATTTCTAAAAAGAAAATCAATATTCGCAGTATATATATAATTTGGTTAGATTAATTGAAAAGAAAATGCACAAAAAGATGGCTGTAGATAGGTAAGTAATTTACAATGCTAACATATAATACCAGCAAAACTAAAATAGCAAGTCAGTTTTAAACATGATGTGGCAAAGAGTGTTTTACACAGTTTGATATCAAATTCATAGGTGTTTTATGCATTGGAGTGTACAGAATCATCTATCATAAATAAAATTCACAAACATGAATTAAGGTTTCTTACATACATTGTAGAATCCTTTGAACCGGGTAGTTGTTATCTTCATCAGTTCACACATACGATTCACGAATCACTAAAATGAATAATTAGAACACAGCTAAATTAATTCATCAGTTTGGATCTCAAAACAAGTCACTGATCATCCTAACTGCCACATTTGTAGATTTGTTGGAACTAATCTGACTGTATAGATTGACAATGAAGCAATTTTCATTGTTACTTAATAACTGGCCATCCAGATGGGGAGTGTGTAGAGACAATATATTTTAGAAATATGTTCCCAAGAAATAAAATAATCTAGAAATTGAATCAACAGTTTAATGGCATTAACATTATCAAGGACTTCACTGTCTAATTATAAGTTTTCATTAACAGAGCATTAGTGGGAATGATGATGTATAACCCAGATACAAGTGAGATAGCCAAACCTTCTGAGTTACTAAGTAGTGTCAAGGCTATCATGAGTGTGCTTCAGGGTCTGGAAAATTATGGTAATTTCATTAGTATCCATTAACTTTGCAACTCATAAGTCATGAATTCAGTTTCAAATCACCAGTAAGTGTAGGTCCATGGTATTGCAAGAAAATGAAGATTTTATCAAAACAATTGTATTTCCCTGTAAAAACATTATTCATGCTTTGATTCTACACTTTCAGTCCAGATTGATATAGCCAGGGTGTTCAACAGTGTGTTACCTCAACAGACACAGGCTACAGACAGCTTTAATGGAGAGAAGACTATCACTGCTAACTACACTAACTGGTAAGGATTTACTCTTTAGGATGTCCACCAAGCCCCCTCCCCCCTAATTTACTGATAGAATGCCCCAATATACATGTATGTAAAATCTATTACTTAAATCTCAATTCTGCATGCAAGACATTTATAAAAGAAGTTGTGCAAGAAGAAAATGTACTTTTTACATGTACAAAATGATACTTTTTAGCTCACCTGAGCCGAAGGATCAAGTGAGCTTTTCTGATCACATTTTGTCCGGCGTCCGTCTGTCCGTCTGTCTGTAAATTTTCACATTTTCGACTTCTTCTCAACCGCTGGGCCAATTTCAACCAAACTTGCCACAAAGTATCCTTGGGTGAAGGGGATTCAATTTTGTTCAAATGAAGGGCCACGCCCTCATTCAAGGGGAGATAATTGGGAATGAACTGAAAATTTGGTGGCATATTTTAAAAATCTTCTTCTCAAGAACCACTGTGCCAGGAAAGATGAAACTTTTATTGAAGCATCCTCAGGTAGTGTAGATTCAAGTTTGTTCAAGTCATGACCCCCGGGGGTAGGGCGGGGCCAAAATGGCCGATCAAAGTTTTACATAGGAATATATAGGAAAAATCTTTAAAAATCTTCTTCTCAAGAACCACTGGGACAGGAAAGATGAAACTCATGTTGAATCATCCTCAGGTAGTGTAGATTCAAGTTTGTTCAAGTCATGACCCCCGGGGGTAGGGCGGGGCCAAAATGGCTGATCAAAGTTTTACATAGGAAAATATAGGAAAAATCTTTAAAAATCTTCTTCTCAAGAACCACTGGAACAGGAAAGATGAAACTCATGTGGAATCATCCTCAGGAAGTGTAGATTGAAATTTGTTCAAGTCATGACCCCCGGGGGTAGGGTGGGGCCAAAATGGCCGATCAAAGTTTTACATAGGAATATATAGGAAAAATCTTTAAAAATCTTCTTCTCAAGAACCACTGGGCCAGAAAAGATGAAATTCATGTGGAATCATCCTCAGGTAGTGTAGATTCAAGTTTGTTCAAGTCATGACCCCCGGGGGTAGGGCAGGGCCAAAATGGCCGATCAAAGTTTTACATAGGAATATATAGGAAAAATCTTTAAAAATCTTCTTCTCAAGAACCACTGGAACAGGAAAGATGAAACTCACGTGGAATCATCCTCAGGTAGTATAGATTAAAGTTTGTTCAAGTCATGACCCCCGGGGGTAGGGCGGGGCCAAAATGGCCGATCAAAAATTAACAAAGCAATAAAAAGGAAAATTCTTTGAAAATCTTCTTCTCAAGAACCACTGGGACAGGAAAGATGAAACTCATGTGGAATCATCCTCAGGTAGTGGAGATTCAAGTTTGTTCAAGTCATGACCCCCGGGGGTAGGGCGGGGCCAAAATGGCCGATCAAAGTTTTACATAGGAATATATAGGAAAAATCTTTAAAAATCTTCTTCTCAAGAACCACTGGGCCAGAAAAGATGAAATTCATGTGGAATCATCCTCAGGTAGTGTAGATTCAAGTTTGTTCAAGTCATGACCCCCGGGGGTAGGGCGGGGCCAAAATGGCCGATCAAAGTTTTACATAGGAAAATATAGGAAAAATCTTTAAAAATCTTCTTCTCAAGAACCACTGGAACAGGAAAGATGAAACTCACGTGGAATCATCCTCAGGTAGTATAGATTAAAGTTTGTTCAAGTCATGACCCCCGGGGGTAGGGCGGGGCCAAAATGGCCGATCAAAGTTTTACATAGGAATATATAGGAAAAATCTTTAAAAATCTTCTTCTCAAGAACCACTGGAACAGGAAAGATGAAACTCATGTGGAATCAGCCTCAGGAAGTGTAGATTGAAATTTGTTCAAGTCATGACCCCCGGGGGTAGGGTGGGGCCAAAATGGCCGATCAAAGTTTTACATAGGAATATATAGGAAAAATCTTTAAAAATCTTCTTCTCAAGAACCACTGGGCCAGAAAGATGAAATTCATGTGGAATCATCCTCAGGTAGTGTAGATTCAAGTTTGTTCACACTCATGACCCCCGGGGGTAGGGCAGGGCCAAAATGGCCGATCAAAGTTTTACATAGGAATATATAGGAAAAATCTTTAAAAATCTTCTTCTCAAGAACCACTGGGACAGGAAAGATGAAACTCATGTGAAATTTTCTTCAGGTAGTGTAGATTCAAGTTTGTTCAAGTCATGACCCCCGGGGTTAGGGCGGGGCCAAAATGGCCGTCCAAAGTTTTACATAGAAATATATAGGGAAACCTTTTTAAATCTTCTTTTCAAGTGCTTCAAAGCCAGGATTAGTTATATTTGTATGGAATCATCCTCAGGTAATGTAGATTCTAGTTCGTTCAAATTATGATCCCTTTGGGGTTTTCAAATTGTTAAATTTCAGGTCCGGTCTGATATGTGTTTTTTCCTAGCTGATGTGCTCAGGTGAGCGCTGTGGCCCCTGGGCCTCTTGTAGCTCACCTGAGCCGAAGGCTCAAGTGAGCTTTTTTGATCACATTTTGTCCATCGTCCCTCCGTCTGTCTGTCTGTCTAGCTGTCCGTCCGTCTGTCTGTCTGTCCGTCTGTAAACTTTTCACATTTTCGACTTCTTCTCAAGAACCACTGGGCCAATTTTGACCAAACTTGGTACAAAGCATCTTTGGGTTAAGGGGAATTCAAATTGTTAAAATGAAGAGCCAAGTCTCCTCACAAGGGGAGATAATCAAGAAAAGAAAAAAATAGGGTGGAGTCATTAAAAAATCTTCTTCTCAAGAACCACTGGGCCAGAAAACCTGAAACTTATGTGGAAGCATCCTGGGGTAGTGTAGATTCTAAATTGTTCAAATCATGACCCCCAGGGATAGGGCGGGGCCACAATGGGGAATCAAAGTTTTACATAGAAATATATGGGAAAATCTTTGAAAATCTTCTACTCAAGAACCACTGGGCCAGAAAAGCTGAAACTTACATGGAAGCATCCTGGGGTAGTGCAAATTATAAATTGTTAAAATCATGACCCCCGGGGGTAGGATGGGGCCACAATGGGGAATCAAAGTTTTACATAGAAATATATGGGAAAAATCTTTGAAAATCTTCTACTCAAGAACCACTGGGCCAGAAAAGCTGAAACTTACATGGAAGCATCCTGGGGTAGTGCAAATTCTAAATTGTTAAAATCATGACCCCCGGAGGTAGGATGGGGCCACAATGGGGAATCAAAGTTTTACATAGAAATATATGGGAAAAATCTTTGAAAATCTTCTACTCAAGAACCACTGGGACAGAAAAGCTGAAACTTATGTGAAAGCATCCTTAGGTAGTGTAGATTCTAAATTGTTCAAATCATGACCCCCGGGGGTTGGGTGGGGCCACAATGGGGAATCAAAGTTTTACATAGCAATATATAGGAAAAATCTTTGAAAATCTTCTACTCAAGAACCACTGGGCCAGAAAAGCTTAAACTTACGTGGAAGCATCCTTGGGTAGTGTCAATTCTAAATTATTCAAATCATGACCCCCGGGGGTTGGGGGGGGGGCACAATGGGGAATCAAAGTTTTACATAGAAATATATAGGAAAAATCTTTGAAAATTTTCTTCTCAAGAACCACTGTGCCAGAAAAGTTGAAACCTAAGTGGAAGCATCCCAGGGTAGTGTAGATTCTAAATTGTTCTAATCATGACCCCAAGGGGTTGGGCGGGGCCACAATGGGGAATCAAAGTTTTACAATGTTGAATCAAAGCATCCTATGGTAGCGTAGATTTCAAATTGTCTAAATTATGATCAGTTAGGTAGGGTGGGGTCACAATATGTATTACAAGGGGGAAATCTGGTAAAGAACGTAATGGTCAAAGCTTCTCAGGTGAGCAAAGTAGCCGATGGACCTCTTGTTATTTGACAGTTACAATAAAATTTAATGAAATGAAACAAATGTACAAGACATTACATAACCTCCATTTTCTTATATCTTTTACTTGCACAGGTATTTGGAAGTATTGCTAAGAAGAGTGACAGTAAATATGGGTCACATTGTGTACTCTCCAAACCATAAGGCTTTTGTTACCGTGGCACAAGACAACAACAGTAAAGAGAACCTATATTTAGCAGCGGAGGAATACGCTGACCTGACAGGTAGGGGTCACGACAGGACTTCATAAACTGCATGTGTCGAAGGTTAACTTTATAGGTCACTATTGTCATTAAGGAGACTTATTGCTGTATGTTTTCATTTAGCATTGTGCATCATCTATTTTAAACTTTGACGATTTTCAGCTCTTTTTTGGAACCACTGAACAGATTTCACAAAATATGGTACATAGAAACTATGGGTAAAGGGCTTTTCATTCATTTTAGAACTGAGAGCTTTGGCTGAATTGATTGGTCCCTATGGAATGAGGTATCTAGGAGAGAGACTGATGGGTCATGTGGCCAGTCAGGTGGAGGAGCTAAAGGTAGGTCAAAGGGGAAATTTCAAGATGTTAATCAGATGATAAAAGGCATTGTTTTTTCTTTCATTACTATCATCTTGAGGATATGAAATAATGAAGATTGTACAGCCCTTTTTGGTTGAAAACACTTTCCAGGCATGGCATTCTGATTCTAACCATGAATATTACATTTCTTGCCACAAAGTTTTATGACTTAGTTGGGTATGGTTGTCTTTTTTCTTTTTAAAGGATTTCTGAAATGCTAATTTACAAATCTGAAGGTCTGTTTATTTTTGTTTTGATTCAATTTTGACAGAAACTGGTGATACAGAATAAAGAGGTGCTGTTTAACATGAGAACTAGTTTTGATAAACCAGAAGTGATGAGGGATCTGTTCCGGCGATTAGGAAGTAAGTCAACCAAAAGATTACATTATTTAGGGTTTAAATCATTTAGAACTGTTTATTCTTTACATATCTAAGTAGGATTTGCTCCTGAAATTTTGGGATAAAGAAACTGCTGGAACGATTCTGATAAAGATAGTCTCTGTGCATTATCTTGGTATGAAATCATTTACACTATTTGAAGAAGGGAAGGTCATGGTGTGAAAACATTAAGAGCATTCTTTCTTTATTTTTTTTTTCTGAAAAATGATGCAAACATGGGATAAAACTTGTATATTTTTTCTCTTAAAATTAAGTTGTAGGTACATTTGAGTCTAAAAATCTAAAATATGTGTATTGGAGAGGGAGGATCAAATTGCAAAGATACCTTCTCACATGTTTACTTCATATAGATGTTTGTGTCGTGTACAAGACTATAGTTCACTTAAAATGCAGATTCACATGTAAATAAATGTGCAGTGATCTTGACTTTCAATGGTATGGTATGTGCTCTTATTATGAATGAATAAGGAAAATTGTATGAAGTCCACCTTTAGTTTAGGAGTAGGAATAATGCTGCATGTAGTGTAATTTTTTATTGAAATGATACATTTTTGTCCAAGGTAAAAAAATGAGAAGTTCACTTAGTCTTATTTGTCATTTCTTGTAATTTTCTTTTTTAAGCATGATGATATACCAAAGATTGCTGCAAATTATTTTCTGTGTAGTAAACTTAATTTTTGCCTGTCCCAAACAAATTTTGATTTCACTAAACAAAGGGCATTATTTTTGCTTGGCATATATGTATAAATTACTAACAAACCAAAAGAAACCATCAATGAACTTCAAAGTAATGAGAGTACAAGAGGGGACAAGTTGGCTTCTTTACATTCTATTCATCTGAGAGAGAGAGAGAGAGAGAGAGAGAGAGAGGTATTGGATGTGATGGCTACTGCCACTCATTAATCTTATTGCTGTTATATAGGACCCATTAAGCCACATGGAAGTAAGGACATCAGATTCTCTGTGTATACTATGTATTGTCTGCATTTGATTTGTACCTCATCTGTCAATATTTAGTAATATTATTGGTCATTGGAAAGCTTTGTATCATTTATAATTCATCCAGAATCACTGCGCTTTTCCGTTCAGAAAAATGGGGAGATTTTATTTTAATTCTTTTATTAATTTCTGTCTGTCCTCTCTGTTTAGTTTGTAGAGCTTTAGAGAAATATGTTGTTTTATATTTATTTTTTATTTCTTAATTATTATAATCAGGAGCTTATGTTCAGTACAAGAAAGGTAAAATTGTGATGGTTATCGGCAAATGTCCATAGGAGAAGAGGGGCTTTGACCATTGAAATTTTATACGAGGGATTACATGTATTATTCATTGATATGACCACATTTTTATCACCTCTGTTTTATGCATGGTTTGACTTTTTACAGTTTATTCTTTAGTCAGATTATATTTATTTTTAGCATGTTTCAACTTTTTATCATTTTCTTTCATTCTTATCATATTTCACAATTCATTGTACTTAGGTATCCCTCATTGCATTTAAATATAAGTTATGAAGTAAAACAAGAAAAAATACTGTAAAAAAGTAGAATTAAATAAAGAAAATGAATAAAATTAACACTATAGATAAAATAAAAACTATGAGTCAGATGTGTATTTTTGTTAATTCTACATATCAATGACATCATCAGATGAAAGGAAGACCTGGTAGTGTATCTCTAAATTCAATCATGATTTTTTTTTTATTGCTTTATTCATTTAATTAACAAAGATAATCAAGCTTAAGGTATGCAAGATGTGAGAATTACAGTAATGGAATCAAATGTTTAATTTTGTCCTTATATATATCTGTAGATGCTAAAAACCAAATGTCAGGTAAGATTTGTACACACAATTACCTCCCTTATATTACACAGTTATCCCCCTCATATTCTCTATTGTACATATCTATATCTCTTCTAAAGGGAAAAATATCTTTATGATAGTAGTGCATTGTGATTGAAATCTGGAGCAAACTTCTGTTCTTCGTAATACAGATTGGATTGGCTTCTAGTTGTGCCTAAAAAGTTTCTTACAGAGATATTACAATGTCCTGGTACAAGAAGTAAATTATTTAGATAAATTTTTCATTTGCAGGTCTCACTATAATGGGAAACTATTGTATCATATTATGCAATATTTCCTACATATTACCTCCTCAATAGATCCTTACAACAATTTAATCAGAATGTCCAAATATTATTTCCTTTCTATACTCATCATTAACATTTTTTTTTCAATCTGCATATTATACATACATCAAATATGCAGGGTGTCATAATTTTCATAGAAGCATGAAATCTGAAGTGATGGAGTGAATATCATGATATAGTGATGTATATTCAGGTTCACTGAATGGGATCATATAAATGACATTCCTCTCTTGGTTTTCAAACTGACTGCTCGAATCTGATATATATGTAACAATTTAAAGACAGAGTTGAAGCAATTTTTGCAGAGCTATGTACAGATGTATATCATTTGTGAACAGGAAATGGTGTTAGAAGTACATACATATGAAAATGGACTAGGAGCATAATGTGTGAAACCTTCAGTAATACATAAATCAATTTTTTGTTGTCCGAAATGTTTCTAAAGAGAGGTTCTACAACTGTTTAGATGGAAATGTTTAGTAGCCTCCATGAATATATAATCTCTAGTTTTCATTATCTGATGTGACATTTGCATGGTATACATTAAATGTATAGAGTTCAGCTAGTTTGTATGCTGCATGGCATATTGTACAGTTACACTACTGCGTGTATCTGTATACATGTGTCAGAATGATGTGGCAATGTTTTGTGCATTGCATGCTTGTGAAGAAGGATTTCTTTGTGGTGCTGTTGATTTTAACACAAAAATGACCTTTTTAACAATAATGTTTTGAAAAAATTTAGAAACTCTCGTATTATGATCTCTTACATATGTTTTTGTGTCAAAAAATTCAAAGAATAAACATGACTTCAAAGTGATTAAATAACAGAGAAAAAACAAGCAATTTATACAGTTCTGTGGTAAAAATTAATTTTGTAAGAACAAAAAAATTGTTTTGTGCTTTAATTGTAAATTATTTTCACATTGCTTTTAAGCTGCTTGAAAAGTAACACATGTAGTGTATGCAACTTGATAGTAAATTCCTCTTATGCATAATATTGCTGAAAATGTTATTATTTAACTCTGGTGGATAGTTTAATTTGTTTTCATTTGAATATGTTAATATTCATTGTTATTAGTTTACTTTTTTGGAAATAATTTATATTTATACGAAATAGAGATTTTCCAAAATGATATGAACTTCTATACATGTATATGTAACTTTCTGCAGCTTTACAGGTGTGCTAAATTTTGAGATCAAGATTTTGCTCAATTTATAATTTTTTGCAATTATGACAATTTAGTAATGTTCCCTTGGGCAAGTAGGCTGTAACATGATGCTATTTGATATTGAGGGCAAACAAGGTGTGAGGGGAGGGGGATAAGTAAAAGAACTTACTGATGTGGGTATTGAATATAATGGAAATCATTTGGAATTCCTATGATGGAACACTGGATGCCACCAAAAGAGAAAAAAATGATTTTTAAAAAAAATTTTAAACTCATGAAATAAGTGATGATATTTTTCTACTAGTGCTTCTTGTGATGGCCATTTTGTTGGTTTATTTGACAGATGTGGACAGTGTATTGATGAGAATGACCATTATTGGTATACTTCTGTCCTATCGGTCATTGGCTCAAGAGGCATTATTGGACGTAAGTAACACATCAACTTCCATCATCATAAAACTGCTTTGATATCAGAAAATCTATACTATATACTTCGGGCATCAAAGGCTCATTTTATAAGTTTATGTAAAGTAAAGATCTTGGCAAAACAACCAAATGGCTGTTTAAATTTTATTTGCATGTATTTATCCTTTAAAATGTGTAGTTTCACAACTGCAGTGGTGTTTGCAAACACATGAAGTAAAGCATTTTCAGATTAAAATTTTTTATATCACAGACTTATCTTGCTCATGTACGATGTCAGCATTTGTGATATCAATTTATGAAATTCTTTTAAAACCATTTGACTTTCCCATTTGTGTTAAGGTGTAATTAATGCCGAAGTTTTTAATACATTTTAGATGCAAAAGTCATGTGGTCCAAAAAAAGAAATATTTTGTTTGAAACTTAGTTTTTTTTTTTTTAAAAAGGTAAATCTATCATACATGTACCATTTTGAAAGTATACAAACATAGGCATAAGAAGAATATTCATTTTTCAGAAAAAGTCAGTTGTTAGGAATTTGTGTTTCTTAGATGATTATTATGATTATTAATATTAGGGATGTCAACGAGTACCCGGTTAACTGGGTACTCGATCGAACGTCCGAGTATCGAATACTAAAATCGGTACTCGGTTACTCGGATGTATATTATTTAATGTTTTTTAAGCTTATTTATTAATGCATTAAAATATCGGTTTTAAACGTAAAATGTTCATTACACTTGTACATACAGTAATTAGGGTTTCCTGAGCCTCTAAATGACCGTTATCGCCTGTGGCAGTGTTTATACAGTAATTACCGTGACCAAGCACCTGCTACCTACCTGGCTTTTCTCACCTTCGGCTTGTTTAGTTTGCTCTAATATTTGTTTTCATTGAACATCGTTTAAGGTCTATTAGTTTAAATAAATTAGATAATTTTGTCAATTCTCCAGAAGCCGTAGATTCTCGGGGAAAGAGACAGACGATATTGCACGTGCGATTGTTGATATGGATGCGTTTGGTTACGTGCCAATTAATGCAAATGGTTGAATGCAAAGGCTTTAAAAATCTTATGTCCATCGTTGCACCAAACTACAACATACCGTCTCGTAATTTTAATGAAATCAATGATCGAAAAGTGTACGAAGATCGTAAATCCGCTCTGTTAGAACTTGATCAAGTTAATACTGTACATGTATGTAGCTCTGACGACTTATCACTTAAACGTCAAACGCATTGATAGAACATTACAATTAGGGAACAGATTATTTTTTTAAACAAAACCACTGTGGGCCATTTATGAT
The DNA here is from genome assembly GCF_032062105.1 of Saccostrea cuccullata. NCBI lineage: Eukaryota > Metazoa > Mollusca > Bivalvia > Ostreida > Ostreidae > Saccostrea > Saccostrea cuccullata. The sequence continues at coordinate 173,590 of NW_026933264.1, read as the reverse complement.
TTTATTTCTCGTATTTATCTCATAAATAAATTGGACTTTAAAAATGTTAGATTAAATTTCGTCGGGCACAAAGTTGTCATAATTTACAGGTAAACCTTCCATCAGACCATGTGGTTTTATTTCAATGTTTTGCAGTCAGTTGTTCATATTTATGTAGACTTTTACCGAGTACCCGGGTACTCGATCGGAAAAACGTCCGAGTAACCGAGTATTAAAAATTGACCGATTTGACATCCCTAATTAATATTGTACATGTAGTTAACAGAAGTACATGTATCTTGATTTCCTGTTCTAGGTATTGGAAGACAGAATTCCTTTCCTAATGGCATCAGTACAGGACCTGCAGCATTTTGTGCCCAACATGAAAGACAAAAAATATCACACTCACATTTTTAAAATTGTAACCTGTTACATAAGAGGAAACAAAGAGAAAGAATGCAGCTGTGCATTAATGTTTTTCTGAATAAAAATATTAATTTTTAAATCAACATATTTTAATGAATTGATGAACTAGAAAAGGAGTGAACATTTGGCTGCATGGAAACATGCTGCTAATTATTAACTAATATTTATATGCTCTAATTATGCTTAACATGTAGTCTGTTCATTTATTTAGTGTACAATTTATTTATATAATTTAGCTCTCTTTCATGCTTTTGATGGGCTCACTAGGTCCCCAAATCAGACATATATGGTAGATCTACATTGATTTTCTTTGAAAAATTAGTTATGGAAATTACTAGATTTGGCAATATTCACTGAATATATTCACTCTTTTAATTTTAGTATAATTTGAAAAAAATATTTTATAATTCCAAGCTTAGTAGTTTCCTCAGTGCACAGATATATTATAAATTAGAGGAAATCCTTAGTTCCACATTATAATATTATTTCTGTACCATGTGATATTTGATTATCATACAAGATAAATATTCTCTCTATGAGATAATTAGATCATCTACATGTGAATATATATGAGATAATTAGATCAAAAAATAATTAGATCAAATTTTATATTTCCACATGCATATTTTTCACATAACAGTATTCCAACATGAAGCAACAGGTTTGTCTATCTCTTGTTTTGGCTTTTGTGTTTTGTTAGCATATATTATAAATGTGAACTTATTCCTGTGTCATTATGAAAAATGTGATTCTTGATTCTTGTTTACATTGAAATTGAAAAAAAATAAATGATCAATTTGGTTTAAAGAAAAATCATATTTATTATAGTTCCACATTATATAGTGTAATTTCTGTCTGTCCGTCTGTCTGTGCAATCGTGTCCGGTCCATATCTTTCTTACAGAGGGACATTAGATTATTCCACACAAAGATTATGACCCAAGGGTGTGTCATGACTTTGACCCAAGGTCATTTGGGGAACTTCAAGGTCACTGGAAGAAACATTTCATAATTCGTGAGATGAATAAACTTGGTAGGTTCTCATTTCACACAAAGATTGCCCATGACCTTAGGTAGTGTCATGACCTTGACAAGGTCATTTGGGGAACTTCATCATTTTTCACATAACAGGTTCTCATTCACACTAAGATTGCCCATGAAAGGGTGTGTCAACAAGGTCATGTGGGGAAGTTCAAGGTCATCTCTTGTTTTGGCTTTTGTTTCACAAAACGATTTTGTCATGACCTTGACCCATATATTACTATAACTTGTTTCCAGTCCATCTCTTTTTTATGGATAAACTTGGTAGGTTCTCATTTCACACAAAGATTACCCATAACCTAACGGTATGTCATGACCTTGACCCAAGGTCATTGGGAAATTCAAGGTCATTGGAAGAAAAAATTCATAATTTGTGTCCGGTCGATTTCTTTCTTATGGATAAACTTGGTAGGTTGTCATTTCACACAAAGAAATGACCCAAGGGTGTGTAAAAATATAAGTTCAAGGTCACTGATTTCATAATTCATGTTTGATACATATCTTTATTATGGAAAAACTTACTTCTGAAAAACCCAGGGGGGGTATTTTGTCACGTTTGGACAGTTCTAGTTATTTATGAAACAGGAGTATTTTCAAATTTATAATAGACTCTGATTTTTTTTAAATTCTTTTTTCATGGCAATTTTCAGTATATGTTGTGTTAATACACAATGTGCTGTCATGTGTATAGTTTGTAGAATTATCACAAAAACTTAACCCACTAAAGTTTGAAATATAGTAAATTATTTTTATATAAAATGTAAGATAAATGATAAATATATGTCTTCATAAAGTGTGTACCCTTTTGTACTGTCCCCATATACAGTTGAACTTTGGCATCTCAAACACTGGTATCGTGAATACCATGGATATGTTGAAGTGATTTGGAAGTTCAAATCATTTATTCTTTGAAGTGTTTTATCTTTGATATCTTGAATTCTAAGAAATCTAAAAGTTTTCCTTTGTCCCTTTGGGTTTGAGATAACAGAAGGTTTGACTGTATATAATTTTGATGAACCGTAATTATCAGTAAGAAACCTTGGAATTGAATATGAAATGATTGCCTGTTTTGCCTGGTGTGAATGTGTGTGTGGCTTGAATTAGTTTAGATAGGCTTCAGAGTACAGAGTTTATGAAATAGTTTGTTCTCAAGAATTCTATTGACAGCTGCATTATAGTTATAGCATTATAGTACAGTCTGTAGATTTAACCTAGAATACACTTAACACCACACATTTGTTATTGTACATGTACATTGTGAATTTGGAAAGGATTCCGTTTAGCAAAGTTTATCCGCCTCTTTTTTACATTAAAACTAAATTAATACATCCCAAGATGTTGCATTATTACATAAAGAGAAAGATGCTGTGTGCCATTTTTGTCCCCTATATTTAACTTTGCCCTTTGTTCTGTAGGTGGTCAATGAGATGGCCTCAGCCGCCGGACTCTCTTGTGATATTGACCCCCTCCTCATCAGTGCCCTGAGGTCCCAGAAAAACGGTAGGTTATCCCCCCGATGAAGATAGTATTGTGTGTGATTTCCTACAGTGGCTAATGTAGATTTAATTTGATGTTGTGTGAAATAGTTCATTTCATGCCACTTTTTATTTAAAAGAGTGTGTTTATGTGAAACCATATTGCAATATTGTTTGTGGAATTTCTAATGAGTGAGATTTTGGTTTACTTCATAAAAAAGTGTATTTTATTATTAATTTAATTTAATTTTAAAGTATCACAATCAACACAATCTAAAGATAGTAAAGGGAAAGGTAAGGAACAGAATTTGGCAGTGGCCAGTAAAATCGTTTATCACAGTTATAGTCAGCAGGATATGTTGATCAGATAATAAATAATAGGGATTTCCAGTGGATGCATGGGACATTTTAATGAATTTACATTGTTTTATGTTGGGACTGGTTGAATGTTCAGAGAGCAATTTATTATAGGCTCTGTTGAAGAATTGTAACAAAAAAAGTTATAGTTGTCAAGGGAGGTAATTTAACACTTTACACTAAAATATTATATGGACTGGTGTTGAGAAGCATGAAAAGTTTTTTTTATTGTTGTGGGTTGTCATGGGAATGGTGACAGGTATTTTTGTTTTGTGGTTTCCATCATTTGAAAGAAATCAATATTTTACATTCAAACAGAAGCTAACAAAGAGTATAGTGAGTACTTTGAAGACAAAAAAGTAAACCCATATCTGAATTCATGAAATTTCTTATGACTGTATGAACAGGTGCATTTTTTAAATACCTTCTTTGATGATGATGATGTAAAGAAACTTAAACTCAACAAAGCATGTGATGGAAGCATGAACTTCAAAATAACATCAATTAATAAGTGATCTTAATTGGAAATGTTCATTTCTGCTAACATAATCAGAAATTAACAATCATTCAACTAAGACTTGCTAAAAGAACAAATACATTTTCATGTGTTGTTAAACATAGCAACATGTTCATAGTCTTATTGGGTATGTAAGAAAAACATTTTTTTGTTTCCTATACTACATGTATTATTTGTGTTGTTGATAAATCTTGTTTTAGAGGACACCCCCAGAACTTCCACCTCTAGTCAGTCTAGTGACACAGAAATTATTCCAGGTCTGAAAACGCTATCTACTAGCTTTGTCGGAAACATGTCGAGCCCTTGAAAATTCAATAGCTTTTGAATTCTTAGATCTCCCTTTTTATGTATTCTTCCAAAGAATGTGTAGCATACCATATTTCTTTATTCAGGACAGAAAAAAAAACTTTTTATATGCTTATCATATGGAAGATGTGTAGCGGTATATTATTGAACATGTATTTCAGAGGTTTGCAAAATTCCTCACAGACATGTACATTTATTAATGAAACTCTATTGAAAAGACCTTGTTTGTTATGTACATGTACCTCTTTCTGATGATATGAATGCCATGTGAAATGTTCTTCATAACATATTTACCACAATTTGAATGCAACTGAGTCTTTGCATACTTGCCAACCTCCAGCATGTAAAAATCTGGTCATGACCAGATTTGGAAAGTAAAAAATCTGGTCATAACGCGTAACGACATTCACGACATAATTACCATGATTAAATTTTATAATATATATACAAAGTATTTGTGTATTGAGAATTTTTTTTATTGAAAAAGGATTTAATTTACTATGACAAAAAATTCATATATAATTTGATTTAATTTACATGTTAAAAATGAGAATTGAAGGTTTCGTATTTTTATATTGACCTGATTCAGAAGTAATTGTGCATTTTTTTAAAAAAGCCTTTTCACATGTTTCAGTTTCTGCTAAATTTGAAAGTATACCAATTTCAGTTTTGAAGTTATTTTTCTTCTCTCTTAATTAATTAACTACTGCAATATGTTTTAAATGTGAAGTTAGGCCTACACTGCCTTCGATCACTTTATTTTATCTAGAATGAAAGGTTTTTTTCCCCCAAGATTCCTTGATATGTAACTTGCATAAATATCGTTTCTCTTTTTCTTGGTTCAATCAGAGACATGTGTTTGGTTCAATTTGTTCCTGTTGGCCCTGATAACGATCTAGTTCTATCGGAAGCCATTTTAATTGACTTCAGACATTGAATTGTCAAAACAACACCCAGTTAATTGTTTACACCTGCACTGATAATTAATCCATCGGCATTGTTTTCGCGTAGATCTAAGCTTGGGTTTTAACTGGAAGTTAAAAGTGCAACCTAATTTACGAACCAAATCCGGAAATCGGGAGATTTTCGGGTTGTTTGGCAAAAATCGGGTGATAAGCATGACCCGCCGGGTCATAAAAAATAATCGGGTTACGGGTTGAAAAATCGGGTGTGACCCGACGAAATCGGGTGAGTTGGCAAGTATGAGTCTTTGCATGACTATATATATTGATGCATGTGCAAATACTTTTGGCATTCCTCCCAAAGATATCTCATTTTATTTAACTCAGTATAAAATATAATTAATCTTTGTTTTTCTATTCTCATAGGATTTTTTCCCCCCAGAACTTTGTTATTTTCTCATGCTGTTCAGTATTTAAAACTTTCCATCTGTTATAAAACCTTTTTTTTTAAAAAATATTTTTGTTTAATATATATATTTTTTTTTTTAACTTGTTGTCATTTTTAAGAGAAATTGTTAGATAAATTTTAATAGCAAACTAACCAATTTAAGTAGATAGATGCGACTGTGATTGAGCTATATTTACATACTAAAGCTTAGCCCTGTTGTTTATTTGACCAGTGGCCAATGAGAGTGATTACGAGCTAGCCTGCCTACTGATGGTGTTTGTAGCCGTGTCCATTCCAACACTGGCCAAAAAAGACTTCTCAGTGTACAAGGCTTCCCTAGAAGGTATTGGAAAATTACCTGTTATAACGTTAATATATCTGATACATTCAACAGATTGTCCATGCCAATATTCTTATTCCCATTTTACATATGAACTTTCAACAGATCAAAATGTAATTTTATAAATAACCCTTTTGAATGCTAAATAAATGCTTTAAGTATTTGTGATGGACCTAGCAGTTAATAATTCTGGTTTCTCTCTAGGTAATCTGAATAACTCTCACTGTCTGGCTAAAGCTGTGAACCAGATAGCAGGTGCTCTGTTTACCATCCACGGACCTGGTGATGTGTCGGACAGGTTACAGGAATTCCTAGCTGTAAGTCTCTAACAATCAGGCTTCTTCTGAGTGATACAATATTCTTATACCATTGTTTTTGCAATATTGGTTTAATACATACCAAAATATTACTTACTATTGGATATCTGGGTATTTATGCAAAATTTATATTTAAGAACATTTTCAATTACAGCTTGCCTCATCAAGCTTGCTACGATTAGGACAGTCCCAGGAACAAGACAAAGAGACTGTCAGAAACAGAGAATCAGTGTATATACTACTGGATCTGGTAAGATACCTGACAAATGTTAATGCAGCTGATATTTGTGTGACTTGTTTAAATATGTATGCAATCAGTAGATCTATGCCAATGCCATATTCATTATTTACTGGTACATGTACCAATGTGTTTCTTTTGATGACCTCAACTGAGAAGTGATGGTTCGACACCCAAACAATTATGTCCCAAGAAATTCCTCATGCCTATTAATTTTCTTTTACAGATAGTGCAGGAGTCGCCTTATCTGACTATGGACCTGTTGGAGTCCTGCTTCCCCTACGCTCTACTGAGAAATGCCTACCACACTGTGTATAAAGCCTCAGCAGTAGACAACTAGGTCAAGGTCACAAGAAACAAAAGCCTCAGCAGTAGACAACTAGGTCAAGGTCGCAAGAAACAATGTTCCATCTGACTTATGTTTCATGATACAAATACCTGTCAGCACATCTCTCCATGGAGGAGTTTTCTATGATCGTATCTGATATAGGGGACTAGAAAACATTATGATATATAATTGATGAAAGGAGAATAGTTCTAACACAGAACCAGTGCATGTTAGATAATATACAATTTTTAAAGTACATGCAGAGTTATGTATCAAATTGATATACATTTATCTTTTGTGTACTCAGTGTGGTATACATGTAATAAGTGTAACAACAATTCAAAATGAGCCATATTAATGCCAGTTAATTTCTAGAGAGTAAAGAGTATCGGGTATATGCTTGCATGTATATATAACTGTATGAGGAATGGATGTTTAGGATATTTCAAGTGCAAGTTTAAATTTATATGAACAAGGGTGTTTAATTCTAGATAAGGACTGTTAAATTTGTGGAATTGTGTTGTATTTTGATAACTACAGTTTCATAAACAGGATACAGAAGGAATCTTTTTGGAACAAATAGACTTGACATGTGCATAATATTTATACATGTATATTCTGGTAGTTTGTTCCCATGACAGTGCAATATAACATAATCGTACATTTTTATCATCAACTGAAATTATTTAACGTGTATGCAATTTTTAATTCATTAGTGTATGTGTAAATATTCAGTGTATTCCATATTTATCAGTACTACTGTACAGTTCTTTACATTTTTAAAATAGATGCATGAAATATATAAACAAAGTGACAAAACATTTACATTAATATACATGGTATGATAGAGATCTGATGTTATGGTGCAGAAATAATTCAGGTACTTAATGATTTTTGTATGTTTAATTATGACAATACTAAGATTAAAAGTTTGAAATATGAAAATTTTAACCTGTCTTGTTATACATTTCTGTCCATCAGAGTGCTGTAACAATGTAAATTCCTATGATCAAAGGAGCTATCTGTATGTAGACTGAGATAAAATCTCAAGAAGAATGAATAGAATGCCATCAACTGCTCACTCTCAGTTTTATCTATACTTCTGATAAAGAAACAGACAGAATGGGTATTGAACCATGTACAAGTTTTATGTCTTGGTCATTGATTTCATGTAAACACAGGGTAGACAAGATTGACCTGAGGGAAAGTTTTAAAACACACCTGGAAATCTCTAGCTTTTAATTAAAAGTTGCTTAAAGTACAATTTAAGAACTTTTTTAAAGCACTTTATTAGATGGTAATTTTTTGAATTATTTATGATATAACCTACAACTAGAGAGTGAGTCGAATACATGTAGATAATTGATATACAGATTTGGAAACTCCATGATTTTCATACTTGTAGATGTCCATGTTTAATTCATTCACTTTTAAGCTTTTCAAATATTGATGCTCAGACACACACAAGAAAATATAGTAGTTATAATGATTTATTCTGAATCATTTATATATACATGTATATAATCAATGAAAGTAAAACAAAATGTCTATTATGATAAAATATGTCTTAATGGCCATATTATACAATCATTATACATATTTGTGTAAGATATTCTAAAATTCAAGGGTAAAAACAAGAGGTACACATGTTTATGATATCTAACCACATGGAATGGCAATTGATCATCACTGTTTATCAATCATACAAATGTCAGTAGCTTAAAATGCTGTAGTTTAAGGAAGTTCAAAGGTCACTTTTTTAAAAATTGAATTTGAGTTCCTGATTATAGATACAAGTCATTATTTTATTCACAAATTGCATAAAAGGGCACTGAATAAAACTTAATACTTTCACCAAAGCAAATGTTGAAGAATTATTGTTAAAAAAAACTTTGAACAATTATTAGGTTCATCCGCATGATAATTGTGTCATTAAAAAGAAAATAGAATTGTAACTTCATATTTTCTATTTCCAGTGTTAAAAAGGCTATAAGATCCCATGAATATTCACATGTCCTTTCCCGAATAGTAATGCTCACTGATACACTAAAATTTGTCCATGTATGGTCTTTTTTGTCTCTCAGATCTATTTATGTCATGGTGCATGTCCACCCTTTGTCTGGACATTGCTGAGGGTGAAACCAATGGCCACTGCCAGAATGATCGTAATGCCCAGTGTGGCCATTGACATCATGAATGCGTAATCGGCCCACTTCTCCGCATATTTCATGTCACCATCATAGTAAGAACGAGTGGACATAACTAAAGAAAAAAAAATACAATATTTAGTCACTGGTTTGTAGAACGAAGTTTTAAAGGTTGTATGCCTTCATACAAATTTTGGAGGGGAAAGGGGGGATACAAAATGAAACGATTAGACCCCCCCCCCCAAAAAAAAGTTCCTTGTTAAAGACAATATTAAAAGTATTTACCTGCATTTATAATTTTATCATACTGAATAGGATGGATAAAAAGCTTGTATGAGGAAAACATGAGAATAAATGAATCAAACATCAAATGCAATTAGATTTAACATTACATCACAAATGCTCTGTCAAACATTACATGAATTTAAAGACATTGACGCAATTTGTTGTAATATGATGAATGCATTAACATTATAGAAGGTTAACCTTCCATTACGTCACAAATACTTTTTGGGGCAAAATTAACATGCGACCTTTAAACTCATGTCATTAAAAACGTAAGATAAAAAAGAAGAAAAATTGTAATTAATGAACTTACTGGCAAAGACAATGGCAATGGGTCCAATGAGAGGGTTAAGGATGGAGGCAATGATAGCCAAGGGGAGATAATTATGGGGTTTTCTTCCAATGTAGTGTCCGTTTATCACTGTGCGGTTCACAAACACAGGATCTTTTGTCACAAGGATTTCTTTTGACCATTTAGATGAGCTTTCATAGTACTCCGGCCCGATATTCGGAGTTGTGGATCCAGGAAATGCACTCATGTTTTCTTGTTTGTGCAACCTCAACCCTGAAATTAGAAGAAAAAAATTAAAATGAGATTGAAAAACAAAAAGGAAGATGAAGTTTAAAACTTTGAATTGATTTCCTAAATTCAAAATATGCCGATTAAAAAGGGATGCTTTTTGAAAGCAATATATAAACAATGTATTAATTAATTTCCTTAGAATTTCAAGGGTAATCCATATCATCCCTAAAAGAATTGTATTCCAAATATACTGGTATTTAATAAAGAAATATTAAATATTTTCTCCCTTTTTTTCCTATTTTGATTTTAAAATTTTATCTTAAACATGCTGTACTAAAATTCAAACCCCTAGAAATCCTAAATACTATTTGGCTTTTTTAGATCATTACTTACCATACACATCTAGCTCCAGTAACACTGACATTGTTTTATGTTATAACGGAAATGAATATTCAGACAGGTAAAAAAGACAGGTAGAAAAGGTGCATATACAGTCTCAAGATCACAAGAAACATGCTAGGAAATTCTTTGTAATACCGCTAATTAAGCAATTAGTTTATTACTCTGCAATAATGTATTTACTTTTTATGGCTAAGGTACATGTATATTCCGTTTCGGCTGTCAATCTTTTCATCACATATCCATTACTTTGTGATCAACCGCTTATCAATAAACAGTGCATAAATGTATACGTCGTTCACTCTCCTACGGTTACCTGTTGGGTTTGCGAGTCAGAACATTAAGTTTGACCATATTTAACAGAATATAAGACAAATAAATACCTTCACATTACTGATCCCTTCCTCTGGAGTGTTGAATGTGTTGAAATTCCAACTTTCAGTTAAAAAAAAATGAGTCACAAGCTTCCGCTTTACCTGAGACAGGTGTGTTCACGCATGCGCATCATCACGTCACAAATTCTAAATAAAGAAGTGAACAGGTAAACAAGGCATTGCTCCCCTTTTGCAAGTTACAGTAAAAATACAACATGTACAATGCCTGCAAAACATTTGTTTTATAATTATTTTTTCATAATACCAAACTTTTCCATTTTTTTCTCCAAATTATATGTATGGACGACACATTTGTGATATATCATGTTTATATATATAATTCTTTTCATTCAATACAGAAAATTTTCATTTTTTTTTTAAATAAAAGCTACATAATTTTTTTATTTGAAATGTCGCATAATATCACATATATTTAAACGGCCAAATGTTTAAAGCATTTATTTTTAAAAGCTCATAGTAAGAATATTTAATTGATTCAATCTTTTTAAAAAGTAAATCATTAGTATATAAATATTTTATATATAATTGCATGTAACTTAAGTTAAAATCATGAATTTTAATTTCATTCAACAAAAATCACTGCATTCTGATCATCAGATAGCACAGATGGTGTCAAGTTTTAGAGATCGCCTCTCTTTGAATTCGGTATTTAAAAACAAGTTAATTTAGATATACATTGTAATCATATAGATCTACATAATCATATCTCAATTATATCTACACTAATTCAAAGGAACTTTTGGACAGTTTGAAATCACAAGATTTTACCAAAATCAACAGCCTAAAAACTTACGACTTTTCAACTTTATGCACAGCCATTCCTCACGATAAATTAAAGTCCAGGCTTTTTGATATAATTGACAGCTGCTTTTTCAATAATAGTGGAACTCGTACATTTACTTACCTTGTCATTGGTCATTTGCAAAACTATTTTGTTAAAAACATTCTGATTTTACACAAGTACTCTGAAGTTGACATCAAAAAGATGCCTGAGTTTCTATAACTGAGAATATCTAAGATGTTGTTTTTAAGGAGGATCTCTACACCTGTAAAGTATAACTGATTTTTGTTGCATGCATTTGTTTCTAATAATAGGCCCCATATCCGATAAAATACGGTTCCAAAGTACTTCAATTTATTTTTTAGAAATATTTGAAACATTGTATTTATTTTGTTAAAATCCCTCCTATCTATATTTTTAAAAACACGGTGCTTTAAATTTCTCTTCAAAGTTTAGTGTTATAAAATACTGAAATGATAACCAACAAAGATAAAAATAAAATCAACATAATTTTTATTTAAATTTACAAAAATAGACAAAAGAAAAACTAAAACAGCATTTCCCACAGGCACCTGAAGTATGGATAATACCCCCCCCCCTTTTTTTTAATGAAAAAAAATGTAAGCGTGTATAATACCTTTCAATGACATATAGATGTGTTTGACGGGGAAATTTTATATTTTCGAGGTTTTATACACTCTTACATTTTTTCATTAAAAAAAAGGGGGGGGGGGTATTATCCATACTTCAGGTGCCTGTGCATTTCCTTGAGAGTAGCTGGTTGGATCCTCTTCAATATCTGAAAAGATATATAATATCAAAGGGTAAAAACAATGAAAAAAAGAAATTGAAAAACTGTCAAAAATTTATAAACATCACAAAAATTCAGGTGTGAGAGATCCGCTTTAAGAGTGGACTCAAATATCTTGGTACTGTTTTTTTTATATAAACTTCAAATAAACTCTACTTGCACAAGTACAATCTCTACCCAGAGTTATCGTTCCGACAACTCTGGGTAGAGATTGGCACAAGTATTAAACAATTAAATGTCACGCAAGGACATTGAAAGAAGTTCGTATTGTACATGTATTGTTTTTCAATGAGTTTAAGCGAAAATCATCGCGTTTCCAGTCAATGACAATTTAGACATGTATTTAGTGAATTCATGGTATTGAGAAAGGTAGATTTACTTACCGTTTTATCCAACTTGCATGTGTTATCCAGTGCTATATATAACAAAACAAGTTAAGATGGTAAATGGCCAAAAGCGGTAAAAGAAACTCCTATAACCAAATGCACACTTCGTCAAAAACCTGCACGTTTCCCATACTTGTAAACAGCTGACAATCAATGGTGATCAAACGTTTGGGTAGCTGCAATAATGTAGCCCTCTCCCCCTTTTTTTTTTTTTCTTTTTTTTTTTGGGAGAGGGCTACAACTCCTTAGGATCTCCGTAATGGAACAGAGCGGGAGCGATTCGCTCCCGCACGGATTTCGGCTTAAATTGTTAGTAAACGGCTATTTCATTTATATGTCTTACCTGGACTTCCAAAATGTAGTTATCCCAGACATAAATCGATCCAAAAATATACAGAACAATCCATATTATGATATATCAGTATTTTTCGTGTATGTCAACATCACAACTTAAATTTATCCGCCATGTTTACTGACCTTGACAGATTTTATTTCGGGACAGCCAATGAGATTAAGGATCTATAGGGAGCGGATTTCTTTGGAATTACCTTATTTTAAGCTTAAATATCGGTGTTTACAAAAAAATGAAACATGGAATGATTTTATTTATCGATGTTTAGTGTTACTATTCATCACAATTATTTATAAACATCGACATTTGCTTTACTGAGTTGTTCTAAATTTGAAGCGCAAGTCTCACTACGCCACGCGTGAACTGTCATGGCTGCAGAAGTAAATGCACAGATTTATTTTACATGGTTTTCGCGTTTAACGAGCTTTGATGTCGACAGTGAATAAAAATTTCGTCTTATTAGAAGTAAGTTGATTATAAAAACAATTTATTCTGCCTGCAGTCGCCAGTATGTACAAAATATTTTTGCACCATTACGGAGATGCTGTGGAATTGTAGCCCTCTCCAGAAAATAACAGATAAAAAAAAATCGGAGAGGGCTACATTATTGCAGCTAACGTTTGGGTCATGCGAAATTTCACCGGGTATAACCATTCATTCGGGTGTATACAAATCGAGAACAGAGTATCCTCTAGTCGATGGGAAGATAATACATGAATATGTCTTATCTTATCAAATTTGCATTTTTGGGGGATATATTTTGCTGAAAAGCATATATGCTTATTGGAGAAAAAAATTTCTGAGTGTATGGCGTTTTGACACATAATGATCATGAATTAGCATATGGACAAGCCATGTTTTATATCATTTTTTTCTCATCTAAAAATCTTATTCTAATAAGTTTGTAAATGTTTTATTTAATAATTGAATAAGTAAAAATTGATTAAATTGACAAACAATTCATTTTTAAAGAGAGGATACGTATTGGGCAATACACTGTATTAATTGATGTGATATAATGTACATTACATCCACAATATCGCATGTTGTGTTACACTCAGTGATTTTTCGGTGTTTAGTGAATTTGAATCTGATCATTTGGGATCAAAATGGCGTTTTTACGGAAGTACGCCATGTTATGACGTTGTAGAGAGCCCCCTTAAAGACCAGCTGGTCTTACAACAATTTATTGCAATTCCCGTGGCTACCAATTGCGCCCCGTTGTTAGCAGACCTATGTTTTATTCATATGAAGCAGAATTTTTGCAAAATCTTACGCATGAAAAGAAGAAAACACTTGCTGTGGCCTTCAACTCGACATTTACTGTAGATCTAACAACCAAGCTCTATGATATAAACGTGATGACTTTAACTTTTCTATCGTCAACTTCCTTACTTGTGCAGCAACATACCTTCATCACCTGCATATATTCGGAGTTATATATCTCAGTTCGCAAGAGTAGATGCTCTACGCATGAATAATTAATTTCTAAAACGAGGTAAATTATTAACAAACAAGTTAAGGAAGCGAGAATATCAGCAGTCTCGTTTAAAGTCATCATTTCTTAAGTTCTATGGTTGATACAATGACCTTGTCAACAAATACAATTTTTCATACTTATTGTTGATCCATTATTTATACACTGAAATGACGGATTTTCCCGCTACTTAATGCCTTATTTGCAGAAAAACCTTTTTTTTCGTTATGATATTCGGACCAACCCTCAACGAGCGGAGAGCACTAACACGTACAAGCCATCGACTTCCCTATAGAGACCTTAGCCTAAGGCTTAGGCGTTAGAAGCAAATTGAAAGGGGGGCTTCATACGCCTATGAAGAATAATCAAGAACTCCCCCCCCTCCATCAATATTTAGTAAAATTTTCCCTACGAATATTTTGTTCAGTATCAACCTCAGAATATTTGTGTGAAGAATCAGTAGAATAAGAGATAGGATAACGTGACTAATGTGTAAAGTTACAACACAAACAATGTTATGCTTTTGCAAATAACCAATCATAATTTTTTTTTTAATTAAATATAATATAAGGAATGAAATTCAAGATTGTTGAAATTGAAGAATCAATTAGAGCTGTATTAACATTTTTTATTAACACGGAATTCAATGCAAGTTCTTATCAGACAAGTAATCGGTAATGAGATTGTGCAAGACGTTTTTTTTTTTCGGAAAATGCAAATTCGCCTGTTCAATTTTCTCTTTAGTACCGTGCTCATCTTATTTCCGGTTGTGAACTCGCTCTGTCAGGCGAGGCACGTTGCTAGAAGTTAGCGTTGTCACGGTTGACTATCCAATCCAGGATCTTCCACAGGGTGTGCAGTAAAATGGCCAAAGCTGGAACATTAATTAAGTTTTCTAGATTACTGGTAAAAGTTTCTTTGATATGCTTATATTCATTTAATTTGCTCTTAAGGAAAGTTCATTTGATGTTCTTGACAAAATTAAAAAGCTGACACGTATCTGTCAGATCGATCTAAGCACGAAGATATAGCGTGATATTCACAGATTAAAGTTTACATTCAGGATGTGACAGGGAAATCTTTAAACTCTATTGTGTTCATTTATAAAAATGACAAAGCTTTAGTGCGTCAATCAAAAAACAAATACATGTAGCTAGTGGCCTGGCCTAGTGGGTGCAGGAATATTTTTACCAGTAAAGTATATGAGAATGATGAAAAGTTTAAATTTTTCTCATTACATGCATATATCATTGCATGTATTGAAAATAAAATTAGTTGACTTTATCCTAGTTTAGGTGTACATTAGGGCTGTCACGGTTCCAAAATTTTTCGGGTCGGGTCTGTTAGAATTTTTTTAGGGTCGGTTTCGGGTTGTTCGGTTCAGGTATTCAAAGGAATAAAAGCTCATGATTTGAATTATATTCAACAAAAATAAAGATTTTTCATTTAATCCATGAAAAAGCAACATAATAACTAGTTTAAAGTAGTTTCCTGATCAGAAAACAGTTGTACCAAATTATTTAAATCACATTATAATGGCAATGTACTAACGAATCTCTCATTTCGGACACCATTTTTCTGGCAAAACCTACTCTATTGTACAAATCGGAACCAAACCGAATTCTGGAAAAACAGAACTGAACTTGATCAGAATCAATTGTTCCATGGTTCCGGGTCATTTCGGGTACCCGTGACAGCCCTAGTCTACATTAAATTTACCTCTGACCATTGTAAAAGAAAATTTCCATTGACATTCATTTGCAGGCAAATACCAGTTACATTAGCCTAGGTCGCACATGTTGTGGGATTAAGCAAGAATTTCACACAGGACCTAAAGTGTGCAAAAGTCAGACCCATCAAAAGGTAACCATTTATATGTTGATTCTTGTCTTAGTTTATAGAATTCCAAATATTTTATTGATTAAATTCTTTAAATGTTTATGTCAAATAAGTTGAAAGTATTATTTGAAATTTTCCCACAATGTTAATGTTTTTATATAAATATTGCATGTAGTTGGGTGTAACATTGAAAGTTTTTACCCCAAGAAAACCATTGTCAACCGAGGTGCAGTCAAGGTTGACAATGGTTTTCGAGGGGTGAAAATTTTCAATGTTACACTCAACTACATGCAATATTTATTATATTATACTGAATGTTTTATACAAATACATATAGTAGTGAACCGTGTGCACATAAATTCTGCACAGTCACTATTTTTTTGGAATATCACCTGTCGTCAAGCAATGTTGACTGTTGCTACGCTGGAGGGCGTGGCTTCATTATTCAGCTGGTAATAGTGTTTTTTAACAAATGTTTCTCGACCAATCAGATTCAACTAATTTACATGAAAGTATAATATAAAAAAAAGTATGATATAATATTTTAGCTCATCTCAAATAGGTTGAACATTTGAAAAGAAGTTATTCTATACAAGACAGAACTTTTTCCCAGCATTGATAAGACCATTAAGAGCCCTACCTGAACCAAACTATCAATGAATACACATTCTCAGTATTGCTCTATATGCTTTACCCGACATAAATTTTCCAGATGAAAGGCAAAAAATATTACCAAATAACTTTGCAACTATAAGTCCTCTTTGAAACTAGATCATATCTTGGATGATACATTTAGGAATTCACAAAACAAGCCTTGCTTTATAGTTGCTCAATATTACATATGTTCTTCTGGATACTGTAGATCACTTAATTTTCGCGACACTTGGTATTTTCGCGAGATAGTCATTGACTCTTTATAAGCGAGACAAAATTTTCACGAATTGTGGTCTTTGCTCCATATCACATTAAGGAATTCTATTATGCACGAGGATGAAATTTTTGTAATTACCCGAAAATAAAGTTCTCACAAATAAAAAGTGATTTACAGTAAATAAACAGGTTAAATATTCTAAATCATATATATAAAAAAGATACAGAACCTTCTCAGACAAAAATTGATGTGATTTTACCGGTATACAGACATACGATGGAAAAGTACTGGCCTTGCCACCTAGGATGATGCATGTGGACATTGCGTTTTGGAAAGCTGGTCTTTGTACCGAACACTGGTTGGAAAAAATACTGTCTTTGTGATCTTGATATTTCCTATATTCTCATTCTGAGAGGTCAACAATTACAGAGATAGTGGATATTTTTAATAAAAAGTCATTACTTGTATGTAAAAGTTGAAGAAAAAAACTATGAAAAAATGAATTAATTAATATACCTTCAGAACATGTATACATCAATGAAACATACTGCATGTCCATACCTTAAAATTCCTATCCATTCATTTAGACTACCAACTGAAATATTCTTCTCTAAACTTTCAGGGCTTTTATTTAAATGTACAGTCATAACACATGTTTATACATGCATCAACACAAATTATTTGTATTCAAACATATGCATACATGCAACATTAATAATGTAAAATTTCAGATATTTTATGTTATTTTTCTCTAAATATATTCAATATAAAATGCACATGTAGAAACAGAATGCACATCTTATTCATATAAAATACATACCTGTACATGTATTTAAATCATATAAATTAAAAGAAAAAAAAAGGTTTTATTTTCAATTTTTTATGGTATTTCTTTATCTCAAGGTTGGAGATCAGGTTAATGTAAGTGAAATGTTTTAAACTCATGTTTGAAATTTCTTCAGCTGTTTAAACACACACATGGTGTCTGCTTAAGAAAAACCAAACTTTCTGAGGGAGTAGGGTATTTATAGTGTGCCGAGGGGGTATGTTTTTGATGGCCTACCACCTTCATGGAAATTCTTAATTTCTTATTTTACAGTAGAAGATGAGTAGTATTTTTTTTTTCTCATTTTGATGTAAGTTATTTGATGGAAATGGTATATAAAAAATTAGAGGTAAAAATTATGCATGTATTAGTAAAATGATTTGCTTTTGAAAATCTATACCTATATTCTACAACTTCGACGAAAATAGATGCCTTAGAAATTATTGTGTTACAAATGTTTTGAAACAAAAATGAATATTCTATTACTCTGTTTCAAATCCTGAGGAATAATGTTGCTGGTATTGAAATTAAAATTCTAGTAGAAATGATCTCCTAATGCTCTTTTTCCTTGAAGAAAATAAAAGACAATTCACCCCATCCTACCTTTCTGCAGATCAGAACAAACAGCTATTAAGAGGATTAAAGAAATGACCTTTTCAATTATGAATTTTACTTTGAAACAATGATTATATAAGCATGATAAGAGAAAAAAAACTCTCATTACTACTGGCAAGATGCAAATAAATTTGCTTGGACATGATTTTCTATGGCTTATATACAAGTCATGTACATCAGTCAAGATTACTCACAATTAAACAATAAAAAGAATTCTAGGCTTATATCATTTGGAAATGACAAAACCCTATTCTATGTTCATTCAAAACTTTGCCAATCCTTTGAAAATTTGAACAGCTTTGCAGATACAGTATACATCTATATATATTGTGCTGATATTTATTTTGCCATGTATACCATTATAACTTTCTATGTGCAACTTTTCATATATCATATTTATAGAGCAAGCAGGAGAAGGTAAGACTCCATGTTAAAAACACATTTTCAGTTCTAGTTGACTGTGCTTTGTTGCTTGTTTCTAGCAATTTTGAAGCTAAGTTAAACTAATTCTTCATTTCACCAGTAGGAAGGCATGTGGAACACACTCTTGTTTCTATTTCAGAGAAGTAAAGTTAAAGTGACTTAATTTGCAAAGCAAAATCTACCAGAAGCAGAAGATGTTTTTTTCCTCCAAATTATAAATCTTGCCAAATTTAATTTTTGAAGAGAATGAGTTGTTAATCAAATGAAGTTCAAGTTGTTTAGAAACCTGAACCTGTCTAAATCAGACTATTTGTCAAGCTCTACTTCATCTGACTTACATTAAAAAAATAAAATGCAGGGAACCATTAAATTGGTATTCTACTAAATGTAATATAAATGTAATATAAAGTAAAGTGCACGATGCATGTAATTATGGGAAATAATACCAAAGGAATTCTAGTTGAATTCATTTTTGCACCTTAAAGTCACCTTTCATAATTTCATAATAGACAATGAAAATTAGTCCCTGGTCACACCTGCCCAATGCCAAAAAAAGATTTCTTTGCTTTAAAAAAAATTACGGAATGTATATACAGTAAAAACTCGTTTATAACGAAATCACTGGGACTTATGAAATTACTTTGCTATATCCATAATTTGTTGTATCCGTATAAGGATACAAGTATAAGTATAATTTATATAGCTGGGGATCCACTATATCTTCACTATATCCATGAATTCACTATATCCGTGTTCGTACTAAATGAGTTTTACTGTAATTGATTTAATCAGATATGAAATCTCTATATTTGAGTATGTTTAATTATAACTCCAATACCATCTATAGAAAGGAAAGGCAGAAAGGTTTATTTTCTTAGTTACAACCTATAAGATTTTCTGAAAAAAAGTAACAGACTAAACAGGATTTTCATAGTTTTAATCACATTATATAGTTTTGGAGAGAATGCCTTCAATAAACTATGCATGCACATATTGTTCACTTTCTGTTAGCTTTTCTGTTGTATATGCATGTAATACTATACTATCTAATACACCTTCCACATTCACTGTCAAAGGTATTGAATCCAGATAGGGTCATGTAATTCAACATGGCATCATTGAGGTTTAAATCGAAAGTGCAATAATGCATTGACGATGAAGCGATGGTGCAAAAGCGCTATGACAAGATGCAATAGGGCAACAATGCGAATGACTTTGAAAAATGGTGTGATAGCAAGATGGGATGGGATGTTGAGATAACGATGAAGTGGTATTTACTTTTGCTCCATCATGCTATTGCACCATCATTTTCGCATTATTGCACTCGATGGTGTGATAGTGAACTGCATGGCCCTATCCGGATTCCATACAAAAGGGAGAAACTTTTATGTAGCACATTCTCCTATCTACAGAGTACAAAACTTGTCTAGCCCAGATGTCATACATATTTTTAATATTAGCCAAAAAAATTTTAACTTATTTTGGTCATTCAGCATGGAAAGGATTTTGTACATTGGCTGTATATTTATACTGAATTTAACTTTAAAATAATTTTTGTTTGCCCTCTCTTGACTCAGGTTAAAAAATTTGGATCAATTTGGATCAGAATTTTCAAGATTTATTTTCTAAATGCATAAAAAAAATTGTTTCCTGGAGGTTAAACAAGTTTTGAGCCAGGCCATTTTTAGCTTGTAGATCGGGAGAGAGCATTCAAATACCGTATAAGTAGAATTTTTAGCGAGAATGTCGAGATACAAAATTGAATATCGCTAAAAATTAATTGCGTTTTATTTGTAATAGTTTCTTTAATGTGCATTTTAAAATCGCTAAAATAACATCTCACTAAAAATAAATTACCAGTTTTTAAGGACAAATCGCTAAATTTGTATCTCACTAAAATTTCCTCTTATACGGTATTTTTTTAATTGCTTGATATATGATTAAATGAAAAAATATGGATATATTCAAGTGTATATTTGAAATGCTAGTGCACTGTACCAGGTATTAGAGTTTCATGAAAAAATTCAAAGCTTAAACTCAACTTTGTGTACCAGTAGTTGAGACTTGGTCTTACCAAAACAAGTCCTTTGGAAGCAGGAATTAAAAGATTGCATGCTAGGATATTTGAATGTTATTGAGGTGCATGCAGAATAACTCTTTATTGAATAGATGGTATTAGTATATACATTACATATTTGATATACAAGCATCCTTTAATATAACGGTACATGAAGCAGTGAATATGTCCTTTGAATTAGAAATTTAATACTTTTCTCCATGTGGTATTAACTAATAAATGCTATATATACAAGGTCATAAATTTTTGACGTAAATTTGTCCAAGCATACTTAATGTACGTATAAGGTGACAATCTAAGAAAATCAGTGTAACTTCTATCCTTAGATTGAACAGAAAATGTGATTTTGCTAGAAAAAATTATATCACTGATTAACTAACAAAGAGGTGTGATTTTTCCAGCAATATGAGGAGCAACAAAAAAGGAACGAGGATGCTGGAGAGTTGACGGAGTTAGTGCGAGACTTCTTACTGCCTGACGAGTTCTACAAATCCTGTCTCAATATCGGAGTCGACTTCTTCTGTGGGGTACCAGACTCACTATTGAAAGGTACATCCACATTCAACCTTTTTTGCTTTAAGTAGCTCTTTTTTGGTGAACTTTATGGTAAAATATCTGCATGTATATTTTATGTACAACCTAATTTTAATGTAACTTGGATGGATTGTAGGTAAGATTTAATACAAAATAATGTGCAAACAATACATTTGCTAAGAAGTCAAGCTGATTTTGGAGCAGATGGAACTCTATTAATTATATCAGTAAAACTCTACTTTTATTGGCTTTGGAATGGCTAAGGAGGTTTTTAGCTCACCTGAGCCAAAGGCTCAATTGAGCTTTTCTGATCACATTTTGTCTGTCGTCTATCGAGCTGTCTGTCCGTCTGTAAACTTTTCACATTTTTGACTTCTCAAGAAGCACTGGGCGAATTTTAACCAAACTTATTACAAAGTATCCTTGGGTGAAGGGTAATTAAATTGTTAAAATGAAGGGCCAAGTCCCATCACAAGGGGATATAATCAAGAAAAGACAAAAATAGGGTGGGGTCATCAAAAAAATCTTGTCAAGAACCACTGGGCCAGAAAAGCTGAAACTTATGTGGAAGCAATCTGGGGTAGTGTAGATTCTAAATTGTTAAAATCATGACCTCCCGGGGGTAGGGTGGGCCACAATGTGGAATTTAAGTTTTACATTGAATATATAGAGTTTGTTTTTATAAATCTTCTCAAGAACTACTAGCTTGGCCAGAAAAGGTTCAAAAGCTGAAACTTATGTGGTACTTATTGGGTAGTGTAGATTCTAAATTGTTCAAATCATGACCCCCAGGGGTAGGACAGGGTTGCATTTTGGAATACAAGTTTTACATTGAAATATATATAGGAAAAATCTTTAAAAATATATATAGGAAAAATCTTTAAAAATCTCCTCAGAAACTACTGGGCCAGAAAAATTGAAACATGTGAAAGCATTCTGGGAAATAGTAGATTTTACATGTTTTAAATTGTCCAAATTATGACTCGCGGGGTAGGGTGGAGTCACAATAGGTGTTACAATGAGGAAATCTGGTAAAGAACAGCATGGCCAAAGCTACTCAGGTGAGCGATGTGGCCCATGGGCCTCTTGATAATCCTTTAGAATTGTAATACAGATCAATTGTGTATAATTATACAGAAATAGAAGGCATGTCTTTAAATTTAAGAAGAATCTACTAATTGTATAAATTATGTAAAGGTTAATTGTTTCAGGATTTTGTTTTATAGCTTTGATGACTGAAGAATAGAGGAGCTTGTATTTGTTTTGCATTCACTCCTTCTAAATTCTATTTAAATTTATACATTTCCTTCCTTATGATACTGGTGACAATTAATTTCTTTTTCAGATTTTTGTGCCTATGTCACACAAAATGCACCCAAAGAAAAGCATGTTATCACTGCAAATGAGGGCAATGCTGTAGCCATAGCAACAGGTTACCACCTAGCAACTGGCAAACACCCTATGGTATATCTGCAGGTATGCATGTTTTTTAAATAAAATGCATTTAACCCCTTGTTGAAAATAGACTAATTCAGAATGGGATGAAATGCAAAGAAAGAAAAAAAAAATCCCTTTAACACAAGGCAGAGTCATTTGCTAGTGTGGAATGGCGAAAATTGCATGTTGTAAAATTTTCCTGGATACAGTAAATGTATGTCATGTTCCTGTATACTTACTTTGAAAAGTAATTTTTATTTTGTATTATAGAATTCTGGTTTGGGCAACATCATTAACCCAATAATGTCGCTGACGTCCCCCTCAGTGTACAGTGTGCCTATGATCCTTCTGATTGGTTGGAGAGGGGAACCAGGCAAGAGAGATGAACCACAACATCTGGTACAGGGGCAGGCAACTCCTGGACTTCTGGGTATAGTTTTATTATTGTTAAGGGCTAACAATATTTTTAATTCTGAATAATACTGTACATGTACTTAAAAAAAGTGGGCTTCATATTTTAGTGCCTTTGGGGCAGACATTGATGTGCTTTGACTTGAATACCTTAGAAATCATAAAAAATACAATATACAGTGTGGAAGTGTGTAGTGCTAATTCATGAATACTCAATACCCATTGATTGCACTTAATTTTGAATACACCAATTTACATGATTTATGTACACATACAGTAATTAACGAGTTTTAGAATGGATCCTAATTAAATCTTTGTGTATTAATATAAGTAAAATATGCTTTTTCCTCCTTTTCATCTCTGATTAATCACCCTGTTGATAGAATAAACATTCCTTTTTATTGTGAATCCTGCATTTTCTTATATTTAAGCTGCCCTAGGTATTCCTTTCCAACCACTGCCTGACTATGAAGATGGTGCTGATCAGGTATGTTTCTACATGTTTATATGGCTGTCTTATCATCAAGTGTGATGACAAAAAAGTACACTGTACATCAAATTATTTGAACATTTGAAGAAAAGACAATAAAAATAGCCATTCTATCTTTGTTTTGTCTGTAGAAAGAGAGTTGTAATGCAGATTGCAGATGTACAGATTGTGTTTTTTTTAATTCTTTTAAAATCGTGAAGAAAAATGTAAGAAACTGAAAAATAGCATGAAGTTAACTGTCATGTAAGTGTATCATTGCTGTGTTTTTATGTAGGCTTTGCTGACTGCTAAGCACTACATGGAGAAGTCTAATGCACCCTATGCATTCCTTGTCAAGAGACAAACGTTTGCACCGTACAAACTGAAGAAGATACCAGCACCAGAGGAGTAAAAATTACTATACTCATTATTATTTTCAAATAAATCCTGATATTAGTACATTTACGAGTACTAGACTTAAAAAATGAATTCATGCTAACAGAATTGATTCTCATTTTTTGTAGTCTTCACGAGTATTATAATGATATTGCTGGTCCCTGGAACTTTGCAATTAGCATGTTTTACCTAATATCTGAAAATAAATGGATCAACAACATTTAAATAAATATTCAGTAGCAAGGAACAGTAAATGTTGTATTTTAGAAATACTAGTAAACTATTTGAGATGATTGACTTTGAAAGTCATATTTTAATTGTAATTGGAATTGTTTTAGGTACAAGTTGTCTCGAGAGGAGGCGATGAAGATTGTAATAGATAACCTGAGTCAGAAGGATGTGGTGATTAGTGCCACCGGGATGTTGTCAAGGGAACTGTTTGAGTACAGGTAAACTTTATTTAAGTTACTCCAGAAATACCAAAACCTACCCTGTACTTTAAGTCTGCACATGGTACAATAAATATGTATTTTTTTTCTAAATCCAGGGTTTCCAAGGATATGGGTCATGAGAAGGACTTTTTAACAGTGGGGTCTATGGGGCACACCTCCACCATAGCTCTGGGGGTGGCCATGCAGAAACCCAGGAGACAGGTCTTCTGTCTGGACGGAGACGGCTCAGTCATCATGCATATGGGAGCCATGGCAACCGTCGGCCAATCAGATCAAACCAACTTCAAACACATCATTATCAACAATGGCGCCCATGATTCTGTGGGAGGACAACCAACAGATGCTGCCAACCATGAGGAGTTCTCGTTCTCAAAAATAGCTGAAGGTTGTGGATACAGAAAGGTAGATATTTTTACAGCCTAACGATGCAGATTAAGGAAAACAATCAAGATCTTATTCTTTAGTATCAGACAGAGTTCATCTTAAGTTATTAAGTTGGAATATCTAAGATGTGTGAATTCAAGTCTATCACATAGCATCCCTTCGGCCTTGGTATAAAATATACCAGTTTGTTCAAGTGAGGAGCCCTTTTTTCTAAAATAAATAAAGTTTTCCTATAATTTTTGTCCTGAATTTCAGACAATGGTAGCTGTTACCCCTGAGGAGGTGGCACAATGTGTACTGGACATGAGGGGGATGGATGGACCAGTCCTACTGGAGATAAAATCAAAAACGGGCAGTCGTAAGGATCTGGGTCGGCCCACTAGGTCGCCCATAGAGAACAAGGAGGACTTCATGCATTTCCTGGCAATCAATTAAAAATAGAATTTTTAGGGACAATTTTATGGTCAGTGTTTGAAAAGAGACTGGTTGTTCTGAGTATTTGGAATCTCTTTGTCAGTCTTTCATACATTTCTTTGATGAAAATGTGTTCAGAAATAGATTTTTTTTTAATTGTATGTCCCAATTTACTTACAATCAATCAAGCTCTGTATGCTGTATACATGTATGAGACCAATATTGTGTTTTCTGCTGCATTGATTTTAGCATAATTTTTTTTTAAGAATTTGTAATTACTGGTATATATCTTTTTGATACTTACATGGTACAATGTATTTATAGTTGCAAAACCATTTAACTTAATTGTCATTATATTTTTTACTGCTTCCTATATCCATTTAATGAGTATACATTGTTATTTCTTATAGTGTTATTTGTGAAGGTATTACTCTCATAAAGTTTTATGTAATCTTTTGACTTTAAAAGTCTCTTTTCATGTTATTGTAAGGGGTATAAACTCAGGAAGAGTTTAATATTTGTTTGTGTATTTTGTGTTTGTTTATTGTTTTTATTCTGATAAGAAAATGAAAGATTTCTTTTGTTTGTAATTTTTGTTTGTTTGTTTGTTTTATGTCTGATAAAGGATATGAAGAATTTTTTGGTTAAATATGCACTATTGAATGAATTACAGATTTAATACTTGACACTCTTGTCATACCTTCAAAATAGGGAATCTTACTTTTTTAAGAGTACATTTTAAAGCAGATCTACGTAATCCTTGTGAAAACTTGAGAGAGGGGTTTTATGATGACTTAGATTATCATAAAACTATAACTAAAACTATAGAAAAAGTAAGATTTCAGAAATGATCATTTTTGTATTTGTAATTTAAATAAGATGTATAAGATACTGAAGAAGTCACTATACTGTGGAACCCACTGTTTAACAGGAGTTATAAAAACAACAGTACATGAAATGCAACGCGCGAAGAAAAACATTGCTTTTTTAAAAAATATTAAAAAAAAAAAAAAAAATCACGTGTGCAAAAATGAATCGTCTACATTTGTTTTCAATTCAAAAAAACCAATAAATTAATTTTCGCCTCATTTCTGAAACACAAAAGTTTGTTTACAAGACAGAGGAAATTCGGACGACAGTGTCAAAAATAATAAATAACATGTTCATTACACAAAATTTGTAATACTGTAACGGAATTATATGTAGTTTAACTTTAAACAAAACATTGTTTGTTTATTCATCCGTTTTATTAAATTATGCATAAAAAATCTAGTTGTATCATTAAACATTGAGGTCAAGGCACAGAATACGCTACTGAAAAAGTCTCGATTTTTACAATAAACATACACTTTTTCGCAATACAATCTCTTTAAACATCTTTAATCTATCAAATTTGAGTACATACAGCTTAATCCAACACTTTGCACGAACATTTTTTTTTTCCGTGAAAACGGCACTTTTTGACAGCATTCACGGTGGGATTAATTTTACCCCCGAAAAATGACTGATAAAAACAACAGTACATGAAATAAGACAAGAAAAACATTGCTAGGGCTTTAATAGTGCTGTTCTATCTTTATCATATATTATGCAGGTACATTTTTGTGGTATGCGTCAAAACTATATGAATGTATTATATGTTATATTCATGAATATTTATTTGAATTGAACATATTTTATTGACAAAGAGTCAATAGGATTAGACACAAGTTCAAAAACTTAGGGAGTCTTCTCCTAATATTTATATAGTGTAGTATTTATTAGGTTTGATTTGTTTGATATAGTGGGGGTTGTTTTTGCATGCTTACATTACTGTATTTATTTGTAGTACAATTAGCAATGGAACATAATCTGTGGCAATTATATTTGTATGTACATCATTAATATGAAATTTTCCAAAGAGCATGTATAATTATTTTTTGTAAATTTATTTTCCTAATTTTATCCCATAAGAATTTAATTAAAAAATGTATCTCTTCTTTATTGAAACTGTTTCCAGGACCAGGATAAGAGCTTCAACTCAGAGTCCTATTAAGGTTTTAAGAAAAGCATGTATATAATGAATGGCAGCTAAAATATGACCTACAGATTGCCTTTTCAGTGGGATTTTTTTAGCTAGCAAGTGATGCATAAAAACCAGTGAGATCTTGTTTACCTGTGCTCAAACTATTAGTATTTATTTTTGCTTGTTGAGATTCGTGGAGTGTATATCACTAAGATTAGGATCTAATCTTTTTTGCATTAATTTATACTAACCAATAGCTCTTTATTTATTGATATTTGTTGCATATATTTACAAATATCAAATTAGGATCTTCTCCTTTGTATGAGCATTACTGTATGCAGGGTAATTTTCACCTCATTTTATATCCACCACACTTAGTTCGGTTGTAAGTCAATTACACAACAGTTGTGTTAAAAGAGAGAAAACTCTGATGTGTTGAAGGGAGATAACTTTGTTGAATTACCCAAATATGTTGAAAAGGTGTGGAAATATTGAATGAGACAACTTTTTCCATGTGTACAGTAATATTTATTATTCTAAGAATTTGTGTTTTTTCAGATATGTGGAATAGTTATATTTGTTTATTTAATCACAATGGTGTAATTTTTTACATTATTTGAATTATATAGGTATATATATATTCACACTTGTATATTTGCAATAAAACTTCAGAATCTTAGTAAATAAACATACTTAAATTCTGCAAGTTCTAGAATAAAATGTGTGGTGAAATTTTCTCTCTTTCCATATTATTATGAACTTGAGTTACACACACACATATATATATGTATATATATATATACACACACACACACAGCTTACTCCACTTATATTGAAATCGCTCAGGTTCTTTTTATTTTAGACCGCGATTGAACTTTAAAAAATTTCGCTTATATTGAATTACGGATATTATGAAATAATTTGCATGGTCCCTTGAATTTCAATATATCCAGAGTAGGCTTTATTTAGCTATAGTTGACCGATATAACAAAAATTCCATTAAATATTGGAGAGAAAAAAATCATATTAAGGGCAGAAGATAGTAAATATATGTAATTTTCTGTTGTGCTTTCCACACTAGAATGTCATATGTAGGTAAATGAAAAAGATTTTTGAATTAGTCACAGTATATTTCAACAATATCTTGAGATTAATGAAGCACTGTGCAATTTCTTACTGCAGTATAAAGCACTGAATGACATTTGAAATTTTCAAATTACACACTTGAATTCCTTTCAAGGCTTAAAAAAAAAAATCTATAATTCACTGTTATCATTATTAAGGCTAAATGGCAATTTTTTGTTCAAGGTCTTTCTGCGGGTGCAACATCAAAAGTTTTTACTGCACTGGTGCAAGTCCATCACACACAAAATATATATGTCAATATTTTGCACTTAACCATAAAAGCATATGTGATGAAAAAAACACAGCTTACGTGAACGTTGATGTGTCAAATTATCAGTTTTGCACTTCATTTAGTATGTTATCTCAGTCAAGTCAATATTTTACTGAAACCAACCAACCAATCAGCCTGTGATGTCTCTACAGTTCCCTTGGAATTATTTGCAATGCATTGTATTTACTTTGAAATAATTAATTTCTGTGGCAAGGATAGACCTATGAATTTATAACTGCCATTTGATTTAAAATTTCATATACTTTTACTTTTATACTTTATTTGCAATGCATTGTGTATAAACAAGAGAGACAACTATGTGTAATTGTAAAGAGAATGTTGAATGCTTGGAGATACAAAAGACAAATAAATTTATCATATATAGATAGTGTATTTGATATGAACATTAAATATAAACCAGGATTTAATATAAAAACTTAAATTATAAAAATTTCTTTGAGTAAAAATATTCATTCATGAGTGAAAATTCTTCTTTTAGAACATTATTTTAAAAATTCTTTTCTGTAGATACTGAACAAATGAACATACATTTATATAATATTAATTTTCTCAAATATAATGATACACTTATCATAGAAGTATAAATTTCACACATTCATGATTGCACACATATGATGAAATAGCTATTTACATATCACAGTTTTAAATGAACAATTCATACTCGGTACATTCAATCCTCTTTCACACGACAGACACATCCATACATCACTTGTAATTGTCAAAATTGTCACTCAAGGTTTCCATGTGATTACTCGGACAGCAATAGTGGCTGCTTTAACAACAGCGGGAATGGAGTCTGTTTCATGGGCCTTAATCTGAAATGGGGAAAAAATAAAGAAATTGAAATCACCAAAATAAACCAGTCTGATGAAATTAAACTATAAAATAACCTTATCTCTTCCAATATTTTATGTGTGGAAAACCCTTGTGTTCACTCCCAAGAAAAAAAAGATTCAAGGTGTATACATCACTCCTTACCTTTTCTAATTGTGATTTTTAAGCATTTCCTTATAGTTAGGTTACTATATTCAGACAAACAATTTACCCATTAAAATTAAATGATTGCTCTTACTAAAATATAGCATTTTCCTATGATTACTTTGGAAATACAAATGGAATTATCACACTATTAAAATCACTTTAACTAGAAATTATTTGTCTTCTTTTGCAAGGATCATAACTAATTTTTACCTTGATGGCATTTAGGTTCATGAGTGGAAATTTATCCATAAATTTACTGACTGGATCATCATTTTGAATGTGATCATCCACTAAATCTTAAGGATTTTTTAAAATTTTTATTTGTTTTATTTTTACACCTTTCATAAAATCTTACTCACTGGATCATCCATAAAGTCTTACTGAATGCATCATCCACTAAATCTTACTGACTGGATCATCCATAAAGTCTTACTGAATGGATCATCCACTAAGTCTTACTGACTGAATCATCCCCTAAATCTTACTGACTGGATTATCCACTAAATTTACCTTGATGGCATTTAGCCTGACTTCACTGACTGGATCATCCACTAAGTCTACCAGAGGCTGGATGGCTTTTCCTTCATTGATTGCTGTGTATTTACCCTTTGTTGTTATTGTAATCCTGTGGAAATCAATCATATGGTATACTCACTGAGTTACCTCCTCTTAAGGTTCATAAACCCTCTGCTCAATCATATAAAATGTTTCTTTAATATTTATGATTTTCAAAACAAAACGTATTTTATGAGTAAAATACAAACAATTATAGCATAGCTTTGCAATACACACTTAACTACAAACAAATGGAAAAATAACATGTTTATGATTTAATTTTCTCTCTACCAAATCATGCATGAATTCTTCAAACATTTTTCTTTTTATATATTATAAGGATTTTGCAAAGACTAGTAGGATTTACAATAACAATAGAAATGCTACAAGTAGGAAACACTTGTTTGACACTTAATTATAGAATCTTTATGATATTTTTTGACAAATTAATATATAGAAGCAATTTAAAACAATTTTTTACATGAACAATGGTGTCTTACATCATGAGAGCACCTGCTGCATTGGCTCGTACATCTGGCTCTTTGTCCTTCAGAAGTCTGACCAAGGATGGAACAGATTTCACTTCTACAGCTTTGTTCTTACCATCCAGAGGTACACTGTAATTCAAAACACATAAATAATTAAAAAATCAAATTTTAATAGTTTTCTTTACCTTATTCATGTAATTTTAAAAAAACAGTTTTGAGTTAGATACATGAAAAAAATTTCAAATTCTTCTTTCAATTTTATTTTTTGTAATTCTTTCTATGTCTGTGACAATTTTTATAACAAACAGACTGAATAGTCATCTGAGATTTACCTCAGATCCATGATATCTCTGGCAGCTTTAGCTCTGATCACATCAGAAGCGTGGTCTAGGAGCTTTGTATATGTTTCCATTGCTCCGGCCCCCAGGGCTTGTTGAGTATTCACTCTCATACAGTAATGCAGAGTGTCTAAAATCAAAATCTGCAAGATAAAAAAAATAACATTGATATTCAGTAAAATTACAATTACAATTAAGTCCAATATGTCAACTTAACATTTTTAAGCATGTACATCAGAATTTTTTTTTTCAAAATTATTTGCATAAAAAATTGTAAACCGGCTATTATTACAGTGTATAATATATTGTCTAGTTTAACTCCCTTCTTTTACTTATAAATACTTTTTACTGTAAATAAATTCATTCAATATATTTTTGATAAACATGGAATATGGTTTCATTTGTGATTTGTTTTGGTCTTGGATGAAATTAAAACTAATGAATGCAAATGATACTAATGTACCAAAAAATAGTTGGATTACAGTTACAAAATACTGGTAAATAAATTACTATAAACCAACTTTTATTCACGTGCGAGAAATATCCGCGAGTTTCATGACCAACTTTAACTCGTGAATATTAATTGCCATGAAGCATTTATTTTGCTCTGTATTAGTAGAGAATGGTTACTCAGTCGCAAAAAATTTCAAACTGACGAATCGCGAATAAAAGATGACACAAATAAAAGTATATCATTTTTTTTTATAGACATTGTCATATGTTTATCCCTGACCTTGATTTCATCTTTTTCTGATGACAATTTTTTCACAAGAATAGGAACTAAACTGGCTTCTACAATTCCTTCAGCACCTGAAAAAAATACAAAGAAAAAATTTATTAATTAAATGCAATGAAAATGTAAACCTTAATTTCTACATGTTAATTTTATATTTAAACATTCAACATGAAATTAACAATACAGTTCTTCTTCGCATAAAACCATTTCTATTAATCAAATTTTTAAAAGCAAAAAGATCAATTGAAATTTTACAGAAACTATGAATCTGGCTAATTTGAGATACATGTTACCATTTTGTCATTAAACTGTCAAATATTATGTATTTTCTAAGAATTTTTCCAGAAATATTCTTCATTTGGTTGAAATCGATCTATTTTCATAAATCTGAATGCTTGCATAAACTTTATGTTTAAGTAATTCAAACACATATTGTTCTACACTTAAAGGACTTGCTTTACATTACCAATATTATATTTGTGGATGTTTGGAAGTTAAAGATTCACAAACAATGTTTTAGACATTTACAAAGAATCAACTCCTGAGGAAAAAGCTGATCATGTAGTCACCAACAGTATGAAAATAAACTATAACTGGTTTAATACCCAACTGGAAGAAAAGGATTATAATAGTGTGAATTTTTCTACCTGGGGGTGTTTCAGAAATCATTTCTATTGCTTGGTGTGCATTCTTCCTGGCAATGTCTTCTTTATCATCAAACAATTTTGCCACTGGTGGTATGATAGCATTTTCCAAAAAGGCATCTCTACCTATTGCATGACCTTTCAAAAGAGTGTAATTGGGTAAAATAAACATTAATCATGCATTTGTGTAAATGAAGGTATTAAAACAGTTAAAAGGAAGATTCTTTATATTTATCTATCAATAATTATAGCACCCCAAAATAATAAGGACACAATCAAGGTTAAAACTTACCTCCAATTACATATAAACATTCAGTGGCTTTTTGTCTGACTGTTAAATCAGAATCAGTGAGTAGAGTTTTCAAGCTTTCTGCTATTCCTGAAAAAAATAATAACAATGCTTGATAAGAGAATCACAATTATAAACACATGTATCTAGATTAAGTTAAAATAATCATTTCAGTCTTAGAGGATTGAACAAGAATTGAAATCCATTTACACCATGAGCAGTTCAGTTATGGATGGAATAGATTGGATGGTAATTATAACAAATGAAATGTAACATTTTTCAGCATCAAAAGTTTATTTTACATTTTTATGCCACCAAATCCTGTCTGTTTGTTGTCAATTGTTGTCAATTTAACCGGTAAATGTAGTTGTTTAACCATGACTTTAATAACATAAGCACTTTGTGTGACTTATCTTTTTAATGCAACATAAAAGTTATTAGTCAATCCATAATTTTTCTTGTTTATGGGTTATATACTTTATAGGTTTTCATAATCCTGTCAGCAATTAAATCTTATTTTTGTTACTTGTACAATTCAGTAAAAAAAATCAATTTATTAAGCTTAACAAATATTCGAATATTTTTAATGTAAAAAGGAATATTATACAAACACTTGTATTACATACCAACTCTTAAAGCCTCTGCAATGTGTTCCGGGTCATGTAAATGGTCACATAATGACATCACAGCTCTTTGGCGAATCAAAAGAGTGGGGTCTTTCAATTCTCTATTCTATTAAAAAAAATCAAACTACCATATACGTATCTGCTGCATTATGACACTAAACAACACATAAATTCAATAATTATTTCTGTCCCGCATTTCCTCTAAATGGCAACAAATATTTTTTTTTTAATCCTACCAGTCTTGGAAGAGCTCTGTCTCCATAGGCCAAAGGTGTCCGTGTTGGATCGATATGAGGGGGATATAACGCAGAAATTACTGTCTGTGCCATTTTGTCACGTTTAATCGTAAACAATCACTTTATGCTGCTAATAAACACGAAATCTGTCGACATGAATTTACTCTCGTTACCAGTGGTGATAGCGATCAAGTAAAGCTACGTTCTTGTTTTCGTATTTATTTATTCAGTTATGGCTGGAATTGCATGTAATTTAATTCTCTCCAGAATATGTAATTTAATTTAAAGGAAGAAATAAAATATCGAAGAATGAAGCAAAAGTTCTAAATAAAAAAGATAAATACTGGCCTCTTAACTCCAGGTTTCGCACATTTATTTGTAGTCTGTCATGGCGGCCTTTTCAAGTCTCAGTCAATGACATAAAAAATAACGGATAAAAAGGTGTGCATTTTCATCGTATATATATTCATTTTGCTATTCATACAAATATTTACTCTTAGAACATTGAGTGGAAATTGGTTGAACTTAGGAAAATCAAATTTTCTTAGTTGAATACACCGTATTGAATTGCTGCATAAAGGGGAACAACTTTGGACACTTTACTCACAACGAAGAATACGTCATGTGCTTAAATTTGCGTGTGACATGTGGATAGCTTTTATAATTAAATGCAGTTTATTTCTGCGGTACTTAACTTGTAACATTAATTTATTTGTAAATTTCATTTAAATTCAAGCATTTTGCAGCCTGATGGGAAGACACAGGGGGTTTGAGGAATACTTAAGAAAAGCTGCAGATAAAGAAAAGAAAAAAATAAAAGAATCAGTTTTGGAGGGTAACAAATGCTCATTACAGTGCCAATAAAATCATATATTCATAAATCTACATAAATTTGTGTACCAACAGTTCAAAAGTTTATTTAAAAAAAGAGAGAAATAACAATTAATAAAGTCACTACTTTCTGATAGTATTTAGGGCTAGGTCAAAGTCTCCTGGAGGAAATGGTGCATTTCTTGTAGCTGGGAGCAAAGGAAAGACAGAAGCAACAGTTGACAGAAATGCCGTAGAGGACATCATGAGTCCAGCAGAAAGAAAATCAAGGGGGAGGAAAAGAAAAATTAACAAATCGAAAGAAGATAGGAAAAGACACAAGGTGCTTATTTCTTTCAAACACTTATGATACTGATAGTTTGAATATGATAGTAAATGCAACTATAGTTCATGCATTTAAAGTCAATGATTTTAAAAATGGTTTCAAATGCATGCAGTATAATTGTCTGTTTGCCTGTGAATACCAAAACAAGTTTTTCTATTTACCCTTATCACAAAATTAAAGATGTTTAGGAGATATAATGATTAATAAAGAAAAATGATCTGAAGGAATTTTACTCTCAATCAGCCTCTAGTGGAAATCTAATTAAATTTATATTTTAAAAGTTAATTTATATATAATTTATTTGTGTTTATGTACATTGTTTCAGTCAGAAGAAAAAATTGATCAAGTCCAAGCACACTCTGATTCAAATCTTAGACATGTAAGTGCTTGCAAGTACTAGTACCTAGGATATTATTCAGTGTCTGGAGAGTCAAGTCATTTTTAACACTTATTTCAAATTTAAAAAATTGTTCTTCAAGATACACGTGTACATTTGAAGCTATACAGGCTTTCTGTTGAAGGCTTTGAGATCAGCACGGGAACAAGATGAATTGCATGCCAAAAATGCCATCTCAAGAATTGCCAGAAAGCGAATGACAGTGAGTACTGTATATCTGCATGTATACCAAGTCTTCTATTTTTAATCATCTGAATTATTATTTACAATGTGTTTTCAATAAAATTATTTGAATTAGTGAAACAAGTAGCATCTGAATACAATGCCTTCTTGTATGTACTTGCTTATATGTGAAATAGTTTTACAAATTATGTTTTTTCAGAGACGACTTGGATTATTTAATCAAGGCAAAAAGTCAGAAACAGTTTCAAGAGGTTAGACACACTGTAACTATCTACTATTGAACTCAATTATCTCAAACACCAATAGCTTTGACAACTACCAAATTAAAGTGAGCCTGCAATCCCAACTTCTTTTTCTTTGAGTTGAATTCTCAGATATCTCAAAAAAGTTTAAACTTGGTCTTGTTGAGTTTGGGATAGCCAGGTTCAACTGTTTGTGTATATTATTCATTTTTCTACATGTTCAAGATACATGTTGACTTTTCCATTTCATTTTTTTTTCTTAGAATTGCTTTAGCTGAATGTTATAATGCAAGAATTGTCTTGTGAATTTTGACAGAATTTTATATTTTGAATGGAAAACGAAGAACTGCAGAAGAAGATTTAGAGGAATTTCTCCATAATAGTTCGACAGACAGATACAGTGACCTAGAAAGACATAACCCTAAAATATCATGGTTAGATGTTCCTGATTAATTTAAACATCCTTTTTACCACTTTAGTTCGTGAAGATAAGAGTTAGATTATTCACCTTTGTAATATATTTGATCTGCAGGTAGTGCATAAAATTAATTGTATGAAAACGTTATATATTAATTTAATCAAATTAATAAATTCTAAAATATTGAAATGATGGTTTTATTTAAAAAAGCCATAAAACAAATGAAAAGGAAAAGTTGACTGTGAATTCAGCAGACTTGAGTAGACCTGAGACAGGATACAGGAGCTGCTCAAGTACTCACACCACTACCCCCGCCTCCATTCACAGAACGTCTGCTCCTCACAGGTACATGTACTTTAAGTATTGTGCAGAATGAACTGTTTTATATTCATTATTAGTTTAAAGCTAAAACACAATATCTGTCACTTTTCAATTGTTAATTGAAGGATTTAACTAACTTTTTGGATTTTTTTTTTTTTTACAAAATACTGTGTTTTATTCATTACTAACTCTGTTACACAATAACTGAGAATATCAGATTTTGAGTCCTGTTCATAATACTGTTTATACCCCCCCCCCACCCCTTTTAAAAAATACACAGATAAGTATATGTATGAACAAGAGAACCTGGGCCACATCGCTCACTTGAGTAACTTTGGCCATGCTTTTGTTTTCCCTCAAAACACACATATTGTTTTTACTCTGTTTCTTATTATTATTATTATTATATATTCTTTTTTCTTCTTATTTCTTCTCTGGTACTTTTTTGTTCTGAAGTGTTCTCAGAAACTGTTCACCAAACTAAGTTAAAACCTTTTTAGGGTTAGTAGGCATGTTGTGTAGATGTGCCGAACGAAGGTCATTCTGCGCGCATGCACGTGCGGGCGCGTGCAATGATAAACTTTATATTTAATATGGTTGTAACTTTTATATTTTTTGATAAAATGTTTTGAAACTCATTATATAAAGATATATAAAACATCAGATGACATGGTCAAATTTGCATGAACTCACGCGCATGCACGTGCGCTTTGCTCTGATTGGCTGAAAAAAATCTTAATGTCTTTTTTGTTGTATGATGAAATGCTTTGAAACTTAAAACATAGACATGTATTAGGATGTACTACAATATGATATATAAAATTTTTCATGAAATCACGCGCATGCACGTGCGCTGCAATCTGATTGGCTGAAACTCTAAATGACTATAACTCCCTTGAATTTCAACCAAACAGCATGGGATTTAGAACATAGATAGACATAAAGGACTCCTACAAGTTGGTATGGTCACCATTCACATGCATGCACGTGCGTGCACGTGCGCTTTGCTCTGATTGGCTGAAACAAAAATCTCAATATCTTTTCTGTTTTTTTACAAAATGCTTTGAAATTTAAAACATATGCATACTTTAAGATGTCCTACAATATGATTTATAATAATTGTCATGGAAACATGCGCATGCACGTGCGCTGCAATCTGATTGGCTTAAACTTTAAATGGCTATAACTCCCTTGTTTTTCAACCAAACAGGATGGGATTAAGAACATAGACAGACATAATGGACTCCTACAAGAAGGTATAGTCATCATGTACGTGCCTGCACGTGCATATGAGTAAAATACTGTAGACAGGATGATATCGTCATTACGCTCATGCAATCACATGCACACGCCTGCATTGCTTAAATTTGAAATACTTAGTTTACTTTTGGGAAAACGTTGTTTACGTCTTAAAAATAATTTTGCCTTCTTTTGAAACTTACAGGGAATATGGCACAAGAAGGGATTTGGGAAGCGTTTGGGGAACATCTGTAACGGTTCCCGTTACAATTAGCACTAGTTATATCTGTTGTGACCCCAGTCTACACCCAGGGTTCATGACTGGACAATTTAGAATTTACATTACCCCAGCATGCTTTCACATAAGTTTCAGCTTTTCTGGCCCAGTGGTTCTTGAGAAGAAGATTTTTGAATGACCCCACTCTGTTTTTGTCTTTTCTCGATTATCTGTTCTTGTAAGGGGACTTTGCCCTTCATGTAAACTCCCTTTACCCAAAGATGCTTTATACAAAGTTTGATTAAAGTTTGCCCAATGGTTCTTGAGAAGAAGTTGAAAATGTGAAAAGTTTATAGACGGACAGATGGACGGATGACAATGACAGACAATGGGTGATCAGAAAAGTTCACTTGAGTTTTCATCTCATGTGAGCTATCGAAAGTGGCATTTTATAAAATTGGAAAATGCAGGAAAGAAACATTGTAGTTTCTCTCTTTTATTTAAGAACTTTCAGTGTCTTATTTGTTTTTCTTGCAGTATTTTGAGCCTTGCCAGTAGTTGTGGCTCAGCATTAAGAGAGGACCATGAACAGGTTAGATCTTTCAACGTTTAAACTTCATAATTCTTACTGTGCAGGTGCAACAAAATAAAACTATCATAAAAGTTGTAAATATAATGTTCATTCAGATATATCATATAACTTTTATCCATTCAAGGAAAAATTTATTGTGTAATAAACAGTTTCCTGTGATCGTCTTTGCAATATACAAGTATATACTTTACAGTATCTTAAAAAAGGTTTGGAAATTATGGCTTATTACTTAGTATTTCAAATGCAGAACGAAACAGTTAAAAAAAAATTGAATATATATATATATGTTTCATTTCTGTTTAAAGTTA
Organism: Saccostrea cuccullata; assembly: GCF_032062105.1. Lineage (NCBI taxonomy): Eukaryota > Metazoa > Mollusca > Bivalvia > Ostreida > Ostreidae > Saccostrea > Saccostrea cuccullata. Next base: position 134,825 of record NW_026933264.1, on the reverse strand, counting down.
TCATCTATAGAGAATATTGTGGATAAAGTTCTATCTAAGCTCAAACCACAGAAACTTTTTCCAGAAAGAGGTATAATATCTTTTTTTGTTTAATCTTAAAAAAGAACTGGATTGAGATAGATTTTATAACTTTAATCGAAAGATTTTCAGACACTCATATAGCATCATATGTATTTGATATGAAGTACTTAATCTTTTTTTAATTAAAAATGTAGATTTTGTCCAAGAAACCACAGACGAGCTAAGAAGTATAATGAGGAGAAAGTCAGTACATATGTATTTAAATATGTCAGATCAAGTTATTTCTTCATTTCAAAAGTCATTTTAAATGTCCAAAATAAAAAAAAATCCATTCAATTCAATTAAGATAATAGTTTTTTCCATGAATATGATATTGTATAATATATATTGAAAGACAATTTTGACAAGTTTATGAACATGATACTTGGTTTTTGTTTAAAATGACATTTATGCACTTTCAATCACATTTTTGCTGTTTTATAGTGCACAAAGATCATCTACACCTACGCCATCCCTGCGAATAAATTCATCTATCAAGAGATCTCTGTTAGACAGATATCTGACGCCAAAGAAAGGTAATATTAATCAAATTTATAATAATTGACAACTATTTCTGTAGAAATGTTTGTGAACTGCATCTCACCTTACAGTGATGGTGCTGATGATGTAGACTAAGATATGTGAAATTTTATATTGTTAGGTAAAACATGCTTATATAACAAAAGTTTCAGGAATGGATGAGTTTTGTTCCTTTTAAATAAATTATATTTTGCTAAATCCTTATATTTGAAAGCCAGGGAAAATGAAAACGTCTTTGCTGTAAGCAACAATTCATTGCAAGCTTGTTTGCTATAAGCATGTTTTACTGTACTTGTATTATTGCAGTTTTATAAATTCTGTACCAGTAGAAGTCTAGCTTATTAAGTTGTAGAACCTTTGCCTTTTTCTTTTGACTTTGTCAGTAAAATATGTTTAATTCATGAAATTTATTTTTTAAGATGAGAATAAGGAAAAAAGAGACCTGACAAAAGATACCGGTACTGTGTCTCCCACCATAGTAAATTCAATACCAAAAACAAAAGAGGTGAACCAACCAAAGCAGTATGTAAAGATACCAACCTCCCCTAAAGAAGTACACAGGTCCAATTCACACAAGGCCAATAGTCCACCAAACCTGCCCGTAGTACAGAGAAAGCATGAACATTTCTTCCATGATCTGTCAGACATTCAAAGTGATGCCCAAACTCTGCTGGAATGCCATGACCAGATGCTGGCAGAGGCCAACAGATACATGATAAAAGTGACAGCAAGGAGAGAGGAAATTTTCCTGGAGGATTTGTGTAATGCAGATGGTCTGGACATCCTGAGGAAGCAGGATGAGCATGCCAGGAAGCTACAGGAGCAGGATTGGAGGAGGAGTAAGGAGGAGGACAGCTGGAGGAGCCTGTTTCCTGAGCAGAATGAGGTCCGGTCCTCATCGCAGACCTCCTCAATGTCCTCAGGTTACCAGGGCAGTCAGATACTCAGGGACACAGGGAGCTGCAGGACTGAAACAGTAGGTCTTCAAAGGACTGACTTTATTTCATTAAATTTATTTAAAGCCTTTCATACTTCATCTCTTTGTTTCTTTAGGAGTAGGGATAATGAAGAACTTTAATAATGTTTCCCAAAATCTAAACTTTTGCAATTCATTTTGATTCTCAACTCTTAGAAGATACATGTAATAGACATACAGTTTGGTTGGAATTATACTGCAAAAACATTTTCTCTTTAGTAACAAATACGGTTTGTCTTCTTGTAGGTACCAGCATATGCAGCATCCATCCAGTACCCAGAGTTTATGCCACAGTTTCATGACCAAGACTACTACAGTGGAAATCACACGAGTGGAATGTCAAGTAAAGTATGCATCAATTTTAGATATAAAGCTAGCTTAGAAAATGTCCCATTTTTATATGTATAAAATGTTATAACATCTGCAATAACTGATTAGTAAAATATTCTTCTCGAGCTTCTACCGGTAATTGTTTGTATCAAACTGTCCATGTGAACCCATTAACTTAAATTTAGCAACATTATACTTTACAACAGACTTATGGCAAACACACTTATAATTTAATGAATTGATGTTTTATATCAAAGGGATTCTCATTCCTCTTCAAAATACATCCTGAACATTACAGAAATAACTAATAATGTTTTTCAAGGAAACAAAATCATCCATTCAACTTTGTTAATTGTTATAACCCCATTTTGCTGTAACATGAATATAATTTGATATTTTCAGATTAAATCCTTGGATATCCTGGAAATCCTTGACAACAATGAAGTAAAAACTCATCATCGTCCTTCAAGTCAGGATGCATACATCAATACTTCAAATTCCTTATCTAGCAGAGACATTATTGACAACCTTATCCAAGATATTGAGGTCCCCAACAGGACTCACACCATGAATAGGGATAGGATTAGTCAGCAAAAATCCCCCCACAGGGCCTCACAAGAGGAGTACCATTTCTGTCTAAAGAAACCCAGCTTAGACACACCTAGTCCCCCAGAGGAATTGTTCAAAAAGCACTCACTCATTCCTTAAGGCAATCAAAAACATTTCTTAGTAAAAATAGGAGCAATTCAATACACTCCTGTCTCAAAAAATCAATGGTGAGAAGTATGGCATATACAGAACAGGTGCAACTGGTAAAATAATTTTTTAATGTGGTGGGATGACTTTCTTTCTCAAGCCTTTTATTTTGTGCATGTAATTTCAATGCACATGTAATTTGAACATGTACATGTCGAGGTGTATATCTGTGAGGGACAAATCTGTGATAATTGTAATTTTTACCATTGATTCAGTTGTCAATTTGTGTACTTTGTTGATTTATTTATTTCTGCAACAAGTTCTGTTGAATTAAATGTCTCTATTAGCAATCTAGTACAAACTTTTTAGACTTATTATATCTAGAACATCTTTATTAATTCTAAATCAGAAATCTAGTAGGTGACAAACTTTATCTTTCTTAGGTTCCATCCAAGGCACATTTTTGTTTGTAGAAACTGTTAGTATTGGCCAATTTTTAAAAACTTCTTAGTCATTTCATTACTGTGGTTTTATGGGAGATAACTCTGAAACTACCACAAATTTCAACTAGGGACATTTAAAAACTATGACCATGCAATGTTAATAGTTTCTAAGAACAAAATTTTGCCTTTAGAGGAACCTCAATACCATAAATAAATAATTTACTGGAAACAAAGAATGTACATGCATCAACAGTACTATTTAAATTTTAGCACCAAATGATATTGATTCAGTATTCCTTGCAGATTATTTGGACTGCAAATGATCCAATAAGGAGAGCTGTACTAATGTACTAAACAGTAGCTCAGGTTCATGTCTATACATTTATTTTCAAGTCCCCTTGTTACAATCATATTCTGAATGATCTCCCTTCCAACAATGCTTTGATTGGCATTATCTTTACATCACATTGCTCTTTATATTATTGGATAACAAATACAATATTGATAAACACGAAAAGAATTTACTGAAATGAATTGATTTAATCTTCTTTTCATTCATCATTACAAGAATTTGGACTTCTAAGAATAAGAATATAATGATTTAATATCAGTTTATGGTAGCTCTGGAGGTTCTTCATCAGAATCAAATTCAACATCTTCATCTTTGACCCACTCCCCTTTCCAGTTCTTCTTCCATCCTCCTCTACAAAAGCAAATACAATCAATATAAGAATTATCTTTACACTTTATGTAAGGATTAAGAAGATTTTGAACTACTTTTCAAGACTTGAAAGAGGTATAAATTTGTCGGGAACAAATGACGATCAGAAATACAAGATATTTGAAGATACAGGCCCAGCAATATGAATAAGGAAATGCATGTAACAACACCTACCCTCTGTAATACAGGTATTTGTCTGCTAACTCCTGTTTTTCTTTTAGTTGTCTTTCATCCTCTTCACTTCTTTGTGGTGCTGTCTTTTTATTTTTGGATTTTGACAAAACTTTCAGATTGTTTGTACTGGTAGATGTATTTGAAGGTTGCTGAGAGTTATTTTGAATGTGATTAGGGACTAAACTTTCTGCTGGTATTAAAGTGTCATTGCCTCTAAACTGTTTAGCACAATTTACCATGCCAGTGTCACATGTCAAATTTCCTGTTGCTTTCCTTTTGTATGGCACAGGGTTAAAGTAATTTGTTTTTGGTGCAGAAAAAATATTCTTCAGTTGTTTTTCATGGAGAAAGGGTCCCTTCTGGCCAAGAAAATGTTCCCTGAAGTTTTTGTTGCTTTTGAACTTTTCAGATTCATTATCTCCTACGATATCCTCTTTTTTCTTGCACACCTCATTAGTTGAAACATCTTTCTTCAGAATACTAGGTACAGTTAGAGATGAATTTGACAATCTTTCTCCTGGGAGGGAAGATACATCTGTAGCAGCTGGAAATTCACACTTGTTTGTCACACTAGCATTGCTGGATTCCCCCAAGCTTACTCTTGTTTTTTGGGAATGAAACTTTTTCTTCACTCTGGGGTCATACTTGTGTCCACAACCTAGTCCTTTGTGTATTATTGTTGCCTATAATATTTAACATGAACTTAACTGAAAACATGCAAGTAAAAGTCTGTGCATAATTTTACGAAACACTCTTGCATATAAACACCTTATAATATGGTTAATATTTTTAAATTCTTCAATTCTATTCTTATACATCTAATAAAATAAGGCCATATGATTTGCTATAATCCAAACCTGCTGGATATTTGTAGTTCCATCTTTTAAGTATTGTTCATGTTTTCTCTGCTTTATAAGCATTTCTAGCTCATCCTTCTTTGCTTGAAACTGTTCCATATCTAAAGTAAAAAATCCAAGCATGTAAAATTTAATTTCAAGTTCTGAATTTGTTTACAACCAAATAGCCAATTTTGAATCACTGGTAATTTTGTAATAAAAGTAATGAATATACAGAGTATTAACAATGTTAAAAAAATTAAGTTCCTATAGCAGATTTACAAATATTCAGCTAACATACAAGCCTCATGTTTCTTTCCTTTGCGATGCTGTGACAGCATGATCACAGTATCAAATACTGGTCTGTTGGTACAAACAAGGCAAGCAAACCTGAAAGTTAAAAAATAACCATTGAAAAAAATATATTTAATTTTAATATTTGGTCACTTCATTATAATAGTGTTCTAAATGTTTCTCTCTTGATGTAAGCATGCTTTCTTTACTTAAGGAGGCTGGGGAGTCAACAAATTAACCACAAATTAACCACCAGATTTAACTAGTTTTTTTAGATACAGTATCTTAAGCTGTCAACTATCATTTGGCAAAGAAAAAATTCATATATTTTAGTTTAAAAATTTGATCATTTTTGTATATTCTTATATGGAGCTCTTCTTTTAAAGGAGATCAAAATAGTCTGAAAATGGCTGCCACCCCCCAGCCTCTTTAAATTCTCGTCATATTTCCTATTTTCACTAAATTTGCACTATTTCATATAGTGCTAAATCATGATGATTCATCAATGCTTAATTTACCATATTTTTATTTTACTGTAGGACATAAACGCTATTGTTTATTCACCTTCCATTACTTGTTAGTAAGGCCTCATCCTCTGGAATGTCTTCGGCAAACAACTCCTTTATTCTTCTTTTCTGCCAAATATGAATTATACATGTTAATACATGTACCTTTTGTCAGAACTTGGCCTTATTCTATCTAAAATTTTTATTATTAATTCAACAGTATGCAACAAACTTATTACATGTATTATATCAAATAGACAATGAGCTAGCGAAAATTTCATTCTCGCATTTAAAAGTATTCCTTACGATTATATAGAAGAAAAACAACAATTCGTGAAAATTATGTCTCGCTAAGAGTCAATGACTATCTCGCGAAAATAAGATGTCACGAAAATTTAGTGATCTACAGTACGCTTAATGGAGTTTTAGAGGCTGGTGTTATCAGAGGTCATTTTCAAGCATGTTTGTTCAAAGTTGGACAGATATGGCTTAGAGCACCTGATGAGTTCAGGGAAATATATCAGTATGATCTTGGTATGATATGCTTGACTTTCTCCCTTCCTACTACTTTTACATTTTAATATGACAGAAGACCCTCCCAAATCAATTCACAATGAAATATCTTACATGTTTCTGCAAGTGATTAAATCAGCACAAATGGCACTGTAGTCATTGACTTACATGCAAGAAAGAAAAGATTAGTTTTCATCAGACACATTATTATGGAACTTCTCCTTTTACCATTCTTTGACATTATGTAACGTTAAACCTTAGAACAGATTGAGATGGTTCTACTCTCAGATATGGTATCATACATGTTAACTCTACCGATTAAGGCGGGAGTCTACCGCTTTTTCTCTCCATCTCCCGCCTACCGATTTAATTCAGAAATCTACCGCTTTTCTACAAAAGTTGCGTCTTAAGTATTTTTGGTTCGCTTGGGAATCCATTTTTGAAGCCACTCTCATAAAATCTCGTTGGATATCGCGTGATTTGTCTCGGAAGCATACAAACGCTTTTTTAGTACCGCTGTGTACATATATTTCAAGCACGAATTTGACAACAACAACAGCACAAGATTACCAGTGATTACATTGGTTACGATAAATTTAGTCAACATCACTGCCATGAACAAGGAGATACAGCTTTTAAGAATTCGATGAAAACATTTGACATCATCTATAAAAGCACAGGAGCTCACAATTTTATCACAAATTCAATAGAAAACACTCGATTAACCAAGCCATGTGGCACATCTCTACTTTCGTTTTCGATCATCGCGGGAAATCTGATTTATATAACGAAAAATAGGGACTTGTTTTAGATCAAGTTTAAACCATGTCATCATTTGTTTTGTTTAACTACTGAATGAACATTTAGAATTATTGCCTCTAGGCTATATCAGCAAAGATCACTCTTCAAAATGCTAAGTTAAACAGCCAATCAAAGCAAAATGATGAGCATGAAAAATATTTGAATTTTTACAATTTATGTCAAACTTAAGGTGTTTCTGTCTTCTTCTTTGCAGTTGACATTTAAGATAAATTATTGTAGGATTCATTTAAGGCTACATACATGTATATTGCATGAAATATATCTATAATCCAAGCGTAAAACAACGCACGCGCAATGCTACCGCTTTTGAGGTCTGAATCTCCCTATTTTTCATCACAATAGGTTAACATGTATGATGGTATATAATGGAAATAAATAAAGTGAACCCAGCAAGCGCCACTCGCACTAACAGCTCTAACAAAAACACCTGGGTGAAGAGAAAATTAGGATTTTGCATATTGTTCCAATCCAAATTATTTTTTCCTGCATTTATCTCTAGAACCACAACCCCCTAAATAGCAAATAGCTTCTTGTCGAAAAACTACATTCTCACAGTAACAAGAATTTCCAAGTAAATAAAGAGTACTTATCTTGATTTAATAGATAGCAGGGGCTGACAAATAGATTTTTCAAATCTGGATCACATACGAAGTGTGACAAACAAAGGAAGATAACTCTTACAACAAAATAATTTTAATTTCGTGGAAAACTATGACATTTTAAAAAATATTTATTGACTGATCTTTTTTAAAGTCACTTGCCCTTGGACAAGTGCCTATTAAAAATTCACTTGCCCGCCTCTAAATCTCACTAGCGCGGGCGTCGGGCAATGGGATTTGTCAGACCCTGGATAGTAAATGAATAGAAAATTGAGCTTTTTAAAAATTAATTTAAGCACTGTCCAGACTTTGAATTGGTATCGTAACTTACTAACTTACATACATGAAACGTCAAGTGTCTGACATCAGACTTACACGCGAGGCCTTCTTGTGATGTTGGCCTACTGCCTAGCACCCAAGGCCTTCTGAGTGCAAGCAGCTTCAGTTGTGCTTGTACTCAGAAGGCCTTGGTTATTAGGGTACCTGAATGTGTGAGTCTAGACATAACAAGTATTGTGCACAGTTGGAAGCCTCATTCTAAATTCAACACAGAGCAGGTATCTGTGCTAGGCCTAATGATGGTACCGTGAACATATAATATTATCAGGATTCATAAATATGCATTTAACATATGTTTAACGTATGTTCAACATATATTTATTTCAAACATACGTTTAACATATGTTTTGAGTTTGACACTTTTTACAATAAAACGTCTTCAACGTAAGGAAATGTTCAACAGCTCAATTTTCCTGCCAACAAAGTTGAGAGTTACCTTACATTTTAAATAACTTATAAATTAAATTCGTGATAGACTAAGTTCAGTTATCCACATTAATTTCTGGGTTGCATGTTTTTGGACAGGATATACCATTTGTAGACCCCCCCCCCCCTCACGCCTTCCTGGCCTAAGAAAGAAATCCTGGACCTGTGCCTGCTTTAAAGCCTAATATAAATTACACGAAATTTATTTTATGTTAATTTTAAACAAATGGACTTCAAGTAAAAAAAAAATAAATTCATATATTAAGATGAATTTGAATATATATTTATTTACAATAATGTAGATGCTCATTTCTTGTAGACGCCCACATAAAAAAGGAAGGATGTCTACTCTGTTACTCTGTACCCTCACCCCCATCCTCTTCAAATCTTGATCATAAAATATTTTACTTTTTTTAAGCTAAATTTATCAGGTATAGACAAAATGTTTTCAACTCATTAATTGTATTATATTACATACTCTCAACACTCCTAATTGGTTGGTATCGTCGCCATCTCTCTTAAATGACATTTCTGTAGTGAGTAGTAAGCTTTGGTTGCAATTTAACGTCTACTTCAGTGTGTGTCTGGCGTGTCTCACTGTCTGGTTGGTTGTCAGTGCTTTACATATTGTTTCCACTTTTTAAGATCCTGATCCCGATGTATAATAAAAAAGAGCACTGATAGAAAAAAAAATTCTGCCATAAAATGAGACAGGTGACACCTGTTAAATAAGCTTTGGTAAATAACTATGATTAACTTATTATTAATGATATTTTTAATGTAATAGAGTAATTACTGTCTTTTGAATTTGCTTCCGGTATCAAAATCGGGATCGACATTCTTATATTGCGGACTTTTCTCGAAGCCGACGAAAAAGAAAGTAGAACAAATATTTTTGGTGCACGTGCACAAATTAAGTGATTTTCCCTCATAAAAACACAAAATATTCAGGAACATTTAGTTAAATAATGACACAAGAAGTCCATGAGCCGACAGACATTACTCCAGACAAGGATGGGGGAGTTATAAAGCAGATTTTGCGTGCGGGAGAGGGGAACGATAGCCCGGTACCAGGGGACAAAGTATCCGTTCATTATGTGGGGACCCTGGAAGACGGAACACAGTTTGATTCAAGTCGAGATAGAGGAGAATACTTTGAATTCGATCTTGGGAAAGGTAAATTATATAGCTTAATTTAAAATTACTGAAAGAAGATGGAGATGAAAAGGAAAAATATATAGGCCTATAAAAAGGGTCACGGAGCTCTCTTTTTATTAGGTTCAGGGACTCGTATTTTCCTTTAAATAATGTATAATTGAACATATTTTGTCAGAGGATGTTGAGCAAAATATCATTGGTTGTTAGTTAATTTACAGAAATGGGTTCCTAATGGAATCGGTTATGTGGCCATTGAAATGGGTTCTTAATGGAATTGGTTGTATGGCCGTTCTATAATTTTGATAATTATTCCAAAATATTTCATGTTTTTTAACCAAGCCCCTAAGTAAATATTCTTCTTTCAACGTGTTAAAAAGGGAAGAAAATTTCATGGAAAGCAGACTCAGTTCATGATATACTCGTGCAAAAATAGAAAGCAGGAACTATTTCAGAATTAAGTTCTTAGATTCTATTTTTGTTTGTTGGTTGTGGATCTGTTACATGTCTCATTTATCTTTCCATCCAATCATGAGATTTATATTTATGTAAAGCTAGAAGAAAAGTATAATAGTGTTCATCTGCAAATCTCAATTGATATTGAGAGATGCTGAATTAGAAAAGGAGCTGATACTCCAATCAAAGTTAACAGTTTTAATCATTCTGTAATTTTAGGGAGTGTCATCAAAGCATGGGACCTGGGAATTGCCACCATGAAAAAAGGAGAGCTAGCCAAGTTCACCTGCAAACCAAAGTATGCCTATGGAGAAACCGGATCCTTACCAAAGATCCCAGGCAATGCTACCCTGATATTTGAAGTGGAACTTATCAGTTGGAAAGGTAGAAACAATGAAGCAATTATGATTACATGATTAGACTTTGATGTCACACTTTCAAATATCCAATAACCTATATCCTTTTGTTGCCATTCAAAATTATATTTCAATGTTTACTTTACCACCTTAAACCCAGTGAATAGAATTCAATAATTTAAACAATAAATTCAATTTTCATTTGAGATTGTTGATGATAAGCGGTTTTTCACTGAGAAACTCGTACCTTGGTATCAAAATGATGTTACATACAGTCACATTTTAATTGCAAAAAGATGTATGAAGGAGGAATGCTACAACTAAATTTTATTTTATGAATGGTTAACATATTCTTTTTCCAAAAAATATGGTTTCAGCATCATGCACTATTAGTTTTTTAAAATAATATTTTCCATATAAGATGTGAAAATTGTTTTACATGTATTTGCTAATTAAACTCTCTAGACTTTCACACTGTTAATAAATCCAATATTTTCTAATAAAACATGTCAAGAAGAGTGAGAAAACCATTTAAAAATTTTAATGTTTTGGTACTTTTCAATGAAAGTAAAATACATTCAATATTTATGTCAATGAATATTTTTTATACTTACAGAGAATGTGACCAAGAATCAGGAGTCTAAAGGTTACAAGAATGCCATCTCCTGGATGAAAATGGCACAAAAATAATTTTATAGAATAATACTGATACACTGCTTATCTTTTCTGAATTTGTTGACTATCAAGCAGAAAATTTTAATTGTGGGAAATCATCATAGCATAATTGTTATTGATACTTATTTTATATTTAAAAAACTAAAATTCTGGCTTTATTTTCACATGTTTGATACATGATCATAATATGCTAAAATGGATTTATTAATAGCAAATTGAAACCCTTAAGCATCTTACATCTTACAAATAAAACAATTGCTACATTGTCTCTAGAAAATCATGACCCCCGGGGGAAGGGCAGGGCCACAATGGGGAATAGAAAAATTATTACATAGGATATCCCAAAACTGTCATAAAATTCATATAATGTAATGGAGCTTATGTCAGTATTTTCACGATGAAACCCTAGTTAAAAGCATTCCTCCTTAAATGGAATTTGAGAGAAACATTAGACTGAGTTTTGTGCCTAGAATCAAAATTAATATATGGCCAATATCAGCCTTAAAGAGAAATTCTTGTACAGTCTGTGCTGATATATATACAGTGAAACCTGTCTAATCAAACGTGCACTGGGAGACAAATGTTGTGTCGGAATAGACAAGGTGTCAGATAGCACAGTGTTAAAAACATGAAAAATAGTAAAAAGGGAAAGAAATAAAATGTTGGAATTCACAGTGTGTCGGATTGCACAGGTGTTGGATTAGACAGTTTTCACTGTACTACTATTTTTGCACTATCTGATCAATTAAAATATGTATAGATTTATTCAGTAAAATTGTGTTTCATGGGCTAAAATTTTCAGTGAATACTTGAATTTGCTAGTCTGTAGTCAATAATTAAATGTATTTCCTGTCTAGCTTGTAACACGAGCTTTGATTGGTTACAAAGTCATGTGTAAAATTCTGTACACCTGACTTCAGCCGGGGGTTAAAAACATGACGTCACAATGCAAAGTTTCTGTATGATCAAAAGCAAATAAGAGGACGTTACTATATGCATTGAAGGAAGTAGTAATTTAGGAAATCTTATGTCGATAGCTTGAAACACAGTTTTACAAAGAATTATTTAGGTACATAGGAATTAATTTGTTATCCAGGTCCAATCAAGGGTGTACGGGGATTTACCCAGGGTTGTATTCCACACACCCTTCGGCCTCAGGGTGTACGGAATAAAACCCGGGGTAAATCCCCGTACACCCTTGTTTGAACCTGGATATTTAATAGTATTTCCTAAAACTGTCAGTAAATACATGTATTTACTGATTGGTTTAGGAAAAGCATGAAATTCCTGATTTCACATATTTTCATTTGCCACAGGACTAGCAAAGAAATGGACAATCTTTTACAATAAGTATTAATGATAGTTAGCAATGGTATAAAAATTGGTTGAATATCTTCCTGCATAATCATAATAATAGAATATGATGTATCTGACCCAGTTATGTATCTGTCACTTAGGTGAAGATTTATCTCTGAAGGCTGATGGGTCCATTATTCGTCATATCACCACAAAAGGAAAAGGTTGGAAGAATCCAAATGAAGGAGCACAAGTTAAAGGTAGAGAAGCTAGCTGATTAAATCAAGTTTAAGTAATTTTTTAATGCTTCATTCTAACTTTGAATCAAAGAGGAAATAAATTTTGCACAGAATGACACATTACAGTTTCCAAGCATTAAAAACATATTATTTTTCATTAAAGTTAGAAAAATTACCATAACTCCTTAGATTTGTATACATTTATAACTGGTGCATTGCAATAATTAAGATTAATTTAATTAATTATCATCTTCAAATTTCAGTACACTATGTTGGTAGACACGGAGAGAATGTTTTTGAAGATCGAGAGGTAGAATTTTGTATCGGGGATGGAGTCATGTCTGATGTCATAGAGGCATTAGACATAGCCATCAAGAGAATGAAGGAGGGAGAAAAATGTCGCCTGGATGTCAAATCCAGCATGGCTTATGGATCCAAAGGGAATGAAAAGCTAGGTGTACCTCCAAACGCAGACCTCGTGTATGATGTAGAACTACTCAGCTTTGAAAATGTAGGTGGTTAAGCAATTTTAAGAGATACATATATTTATATATATATATATATATATATATATATATATATATATATATATATATATATATATATATGTTTTTCTTAATATCTGCAATGTAAAGCTTGAAAATATCTTAGTGGCTTGAAATGGGATACAGTTAAACCTCATTATTTTGCCCCCAATCAATATATCTAGGGTTTGAGATATACAGGTTAAAATGCATGAAGAAAAAGTGAAAGGGACTTACATAGTACTCCAGATATTGATGATTGATATACCATCATTCAATTGAAATTGAAAATAGTGAATTGAGTATATAAGTAAAAATAAATCATATATGATTGACAATGCTTTTTTGGTAACTATAAAAGAATAGAACAGTTTTTTATGTCACTTATATGTCTTATTAGGCAAAAGAAAGCTGGGAAATGGAGCCCCATGAGAAACTTGAACAGTCAATCATGGCTAAAACAAAGGGAACAAAATTTTTCAAGGTAAAATTTGCAATTATTTTATGCAATTGTCAATATTATAAGTACTTGTAAATATGGAATCAAAAGACACGCTGTTTCTATTTTATATTTATACAGGAAGGCAACTACAAAATTGCTATGAAATACTATGATAAATGTCAGAAGAACTTGGAGTTTGAGACAACACTGAAAGGTGATGATGAAGAAAAGAGGAAAGAAATCATCGTTCTAGCTCATCTGAACATGGCCATGTGTCAGTTGAAGATGGAGCAATACTTCAAGGCTCGGGACCACTGTAATAAAGCACTGGAGCTGGACAATAAGTGTGTCAAGGCGTACTTCAGGAGAGGGCAGGTAAGCAGAATAGCAATGACAGGGTACAGGTGAGAAAATATATGTATTCATCTTATAGAGTATGTGTATTTTAATACAAAATCTGCAAATTAAAGGATCTCTTGGAATATTAGATATTTAGTGGAAATGGCAATATTTAAGCTTTTGGGACTAGAACAGAATCAAAATCTGAAAGTCATTTCTGATAATCATAACATTATAAAACTGCAAAAAGTAAGTCATAATCTTTTAACTTTGGTAATTTTTTTCAAATTTCAGGGATATTTTGCTGAAAATGATTTTGACCTAGCTAAAAAGGATTTTGAGAAGGTTTTGGAACTAGAGCCAGACAATAAAGCTGCCAAGAACCAGGCAAAAATTTGTGAACAGAAGATCAAACAGTTTGACAAAAAAGAGTCTCACAAGTATAAGGGAATGTTTGACAAATTCGCTGCAGAGGACGCAAAAAAGGTATCAACAGCTCATTAATTCGGCCTTAATGTAGGTTGAACGTTTTTGGCTTTCCTGCTTTAATATTTTGATTTTTCTCTAGGCCTTCATTCTAAATTTTTTGTTTGTTTGATGTACTCTGACAATCCTCATAAAAAAAACCAGAATACTATGTTTTCATTATTAAAAAACAACTGACAGCTTGGAAATAACTTAATCAATAGAACAGAGAAATGATAGGTCTTATCTTTAAAAAAGTTACAGATAAATTGTTATTTTACTGTAACAAGAAAAATTGAAGAATTTATCAAAACTATTGGATAGAGAAATTATTTGCAAGGGGTAATTTAAATGGTTTAGTCTGAGTACATCAAACAAATACCATATAGCGGGTTATTTTAGTGGGGTGCCATTTTTGGCGTATTTTGGCATTTTGATGATAGTCGGCTAAAATTTTAATCGCTAAAACAGTCAGTACTCTAATTAGTGTTCATCTGCAAAGAGTTTAAACCCTGCTACCGCCAAAATAAATTTCGCCAGAATTATTGGCATACCTCAGAGCAGGCAAAATGCCAAATTTTACACCCACCAAGAAAACCTCATATACGGTATTTTTTTTATTGTTGGCCTTAATTTATGATTATTTTAAGTAATTGCTGAACCAACAAAGGTCCTGAAGCTGCTAACTTGTGTGTCCTTTTTCACTTACATTTATATACATGCATCAGTATAAGTGTTCTATGAAGAGAACCCACTGAAAATTTTTGGTTTTTGTATGTCTTAATCTCAGAATTAGAAAATGAAGTGAATCCTTGGATTAAATTGGTTTTCTAGTTAAGTCAAGAGTTGAAATTTTTTTTCACTATTTCCTACATGTATGCAAATCATGCATACCTAGTTTCTCTCGCTTTCCTTATGTGACTGAAAAACTTAAAACTTGTGTAAAAGATGTCTTTTTGGATATTTTAGCAATCAATACCTTTTCATGTCATATTCTTGGGGATTGTTTTCAAATATACTGAATACCCTTAAGGGGGAAAGAAAGAGGGCTCTAAGAGAAAACGTGTATCAAAATAATTACACTTCGAATAATCCCAAGTCTGCCTCAAACCAAATCTTGACCAACCCTTTTTCAGCCTCAAAATCTCTATTCTGATGGTTTTGAGGAAATTGGAGAGTGGGATAATAAAATGGCTCATGGCATGCTTCCCCTTGATCAAGAATGTGAAGCTTTTGGAGAGAAGATGCCAGAGCGATGCAGCATGCCCCAACCCCCCGGGGACGACTGACCCCCTATCTCCCAGGGGACATGACTGTCATTGACCGATTCTCTATGGTAATTCTGTTTCTAACATCTTCCATCAAATCCCCATGAACTCATAGTCGCTCCTCAAACCATGGAAATTTGACCCTACAAAAACATTCAAATCTCTATGCCTTTAATTACTAAAGAAACAGTTCTGATATATGTTTGCCTTAACCATATATTCCAATTGTTTTTCCACATACTTCAGAAACATAAAAGCTAACTATGCTTTGCTGTTATTAATTAATTAAAAAAAAAATTAATATCAAAATCCTTGCACTTGAAATTTATGTTTTTTGAGGGAATCTACCTGACAGATTTATTCCCCTTGTCCTTTTGTGGGTTGTGACTCAGGATAACTTTTAACTTCAGTAAGAAGTTTGAGAATTATAGCTTTAAGTTTCCTTATATATGTAAGAATATGTAATCAAACTTTTTACCTACGTACATGTATGTGAATGATGAAAGATACATGCCAAACTGTTTAAAACTGCATTGATGTTACATCTGATTTTTCATACATTTGAATTAGAACTATTATTAATCAATAAAATATTATACATTTTATCAATCTTTTTCAGACCGACGATGAGAAGAGTAAAAGTGAATCTAAGTAGAGAATTCCAAGACAAACCACATGAAGAAGGATATACATAGCAAAACCTACCACAGTGAATACTTCAGATAGACAGTTGGTTCAATGTTCTTCTTCTGTGTTTCTTATAGTGCCATTGGTTGTACAGCTGTGAATCATGACTTTTTATCTCATCTTATCCATAGAAAGAAATCAACCTCGGTGTTTACATGTTTCTTACCTATTTCGTAGATGAAATGTGACAGTGCAAGTTTTGTTTTACAAGAAAATTTGTAATCATTATCAATTTTATTTTACATCTGATAAATAAATGAATTTAATAAGTTCCGAAAGCTTTGTTTTCCTCTAAACCTTGTGCTTATTTTGATTCAGTGAAGATATGTTGTCATTTTTAATAGATATTTAACATTTGGCCGTATTTGTTTGTAAAGTATTGCTGGTGGGTATACATTCGTGCCCTAGTTTTGAAAGGAGAAATTAACTTAACACTAACTATGCATGAAGCAGTAAAAATCAAAAGTCCTGATCACCTGGAAGATCACATGCAGGTGAAAATAAGGATGCTGAGTCTCAGCTAATCAGAGAGCTAGGAATCATTCAGTCATAAATAAATTATGGATAAATGAATTACTAATTCAAACATACATGTAAGAAGGGAAAAAATTGCAAGTAAATTGTAGTATTAAACAGGTTATATCAGTTAACGTTAATTTTCTCACTTTTAACTTAAAAATTCTTCAACCTATGTAGTAAATATCTTTGTATGATTAAAAAAATAACATCACATATGATAATGTATATCGATATTCTTTTAACTTTTCCAGTAGGAATCTACTTTGTT
Organism: Saccostrea cuccullata; assembly: GCF_032062105.1. NCBI lineage: Eukaryota > Metazoa > Mollusca > Bivalvia > Ostreida > Ostreidae > Saccostrea > Saccostrea cuccullata. The sequence goes on along the minus strand of NW_026933264.1, from coordinate 117,861 downwards.
GCACTGTGAAATCTGTATATGTTCAAGCTACTGCGGCAAAAAAAATTTAATGGATAGACAGACGGACAAAGTCGTTAGTATGAGGTCACACTTAAAAGAATCAGATAAGGGCTATTATTAAAGAAAGTGTGACTGACATTTATGCTCACTTATTGACAACAGATTTTTCCGATATTTCCTGATCATGACAAGGAGCACACGGCGGGTTTGACCAGTCGGTAGGGGATGCTCACTCCTCCATGGCACCTGATCCCATCTCTGATGTTCAAGAGGCCCGTTGTGCTCTTGTCCTGATTTGTATGGTTGACTTTGTAGCTTGAAATGAATACTGTTCGTTATTTCCAAGAGTTTCATTAAAGGTAACAGCATTTTCATTTTTAGCTCACCTGAGCCGAAGGCTCAAGTGAGCTTTTCTGATCACATTTTGTCCGTCGTCCGTCCGTCCGTCCGTCCGACCGTCCGTCTGTCTGTCCATCTGTAAACTTTTTACATTTTCGACTTCTTCTCAAGAACCACTGGGCCAATTTTGACCAAACTTGGTACAAAGCATCCTTGGGTAAAGGGGAATTTAAATTGTTAAAATGAAGGGACATATCCCCTCGCAAGGGGAGATAATCAAGAAAAGACAAAAATAGGGTGGGGTCATTAAAAAATCTTCTTCTCAAGAACCACTGGGCCAGTAAAGCTGAAACTTGTGTGGAAGCATCCTGGGGTAGAGTAGATTCTAAATTGTTCAAATCCTGACCCCCGGGGGAAGGGCGGGGCCACAATGGGGAATCAAAGTTTTATATAGAAATATATAGGAAAAATCTTTGAAAATCTTCTTCTCAAGAACCACTGGGCCAGAAAAGCTGAAACTTATATGGAAGCATCCTGGTATAGTGTAGATTCTAAATTGTTCAAATCATGACCCCCGGGGGAAGGGCGGGGCCACAATGGGGAATCAAAGTTTTACATAGAAATATATAGGAAAAATCTTTGAAAATCTTCTTCTCAAGAACCACTGGGCCAGAAAAGCTGAAACTTATGTGGAAGCATCCTGGTATAATGCAGATTCTAAATTGTTCAAATAATGACCCCCGGGTGATGGATGGGGCCACAATGGGGAATCAAAGTTTTATATAGAAATATATAGGAAAAATCTTTGAAAATCTTCTTCTCAAGAACCACTGGGCCAGAAAAGCTGAAACTTATGTGGAAGCATCCTGGTATAGTGTAGATTCTAAATTGTTCAAATCATGACCCCCAGGGGAAGGGGGGGGCCACAATGGGGTATCAAAGTTTTATATAGAAATATATAGGAAAAATCTTTGAAAATCTTCTTCTCAAGAACCACTGGGCCAGAAAAGCTGAAACTTATGTGGAAGCATCCTGGTATAATGTAGATTCTAAATTGTTCAAATAATGACACCCGGGGGAAGGGCGGGGCCACAATGGGGAATCAAAGTTTTATATAGAAATATATAGGAAAAATCTGTGAAAATTTTCTTCTCAAGAACCACTGGGCCAGAAAAAGTGAAGCTTATGTGGAAGCATTCTGGGGTAGTGTAAATTCTAAATTGTAGGAATCATGACCCCCGGGGGAAGGGCGGGGCCATTATAGGGAATCAAAGTTTTACATAGAAATATATAGGAAAAATCTTTGAAAATCTTCTTCTCAGGAACCACTGGGCCAAAAAAGCTGAAACATATGTGCCCATGGAAGGATCATGGGGTAGTGTAGATTTCAAAATGTCTAAATTATGATCAGTGGGGTAGGGTGGGGATGCATTATGTATAACAAGGGTGAAATCGGGTAAAGAACAGAATGGTCAAAGCTTCTCAGGTGAGCGATTTGGCCCATGGGCCTCTTGTTTCATTATTGAATCATTACTTTTAAGTATCAAACAAAATTTTGTTATTGTTTAAGACTTGAATAACATTTACTAGTATATTGAACAGATTCAAATCATTTTATTTCATAAAAGAAACAAACAAATTAGAAATACAGAAAGCTGTGTCATTGTTTTAAAAAACAATGAAAATTAAACCAACCTTGCAATCATTTTTTACGCTTGAATCCATTTAAAGTTCTTTTGACAACATGAAAAGGTAGGTTAAAAAAGCAAAACTTCTTCAAGGTTTAAAATTATTATAATTCTGAACTATTGTAATTAAACACTAAATATTCAAATGAAAATCACATATGCATTTATGATAAAACCTTTTTGATGTTTAAAAAGTCGAATATGTTTTCCATATTTCTTTAAGTAATGCAAAAATAATTCTGGAAATAAGTTCAAAATACAGAAAAAAAGTTTTTCTTTCTGAGAATAAATATCTGAATTCCTATTTGCAACACGAGAGCAGTTCAAGGACTACATTATTCTTGGTTTTTAATTTCTTTGTGGAAATGAATTTTGAAAAAAAAGTGGGAGTAACTACAAGTACTGAGTATATTGAAACTCCAGGGACCTTGGGGAGAAACATTCAATTTGTGTAGATTTTAAGGAAGAATATTATAATAGCAGCAAACAATGGGGACAAATTGGCAATCTTCTTCCTCCAACCCAGTTTAGTTTTTGTAAATTATATACTCGTAGGGTCAGACGGTTTCCGTATATTGCATGTATGTAATGTAATTTTGTTCACCTCTCTGGTGAATTTAAAATCACACCAATTAAAAGCAGCTATTATAAATAAACGTATAAGAAATGGAGTTAAGTTTTATACCAAATGTATAATACAAAAAGGCTTTAAGATAACTTGGAATTGACTATCTCCGAAAAATCATAACTTGTTTATTCATCCAGAAAACATTCCAATCTTACGGTCACATTTCCATTACTTGTTATCTATGCACATTGAAATTTTGCTTAGTTTTTATCGATCACTGGTGCTTGAGAACAGGCCCTTCTCTTGGTATAGACCCCGGGGCTTTTTTCCAAGACATATTTCTGAAAAATCTATACCAACAATTCTCGAAGTTACCTAAAACAAATATTTTTTAAAATGCATTGCACTCTTTCAATATAAATCAACGTTTATAGTCTGCGATGTTGCTCTCTGTAGGATTTCAATATAATATAGAGTTGACGAAGCAATTCAACGAAGATCCCCTCAAAAGAAATAGAAAACAACAAGGCATGTAGAATATTTATTGTACGAAGAATCCAATACCGTCACAGATGCTTCGGATACTGCTTTTGAACTATTTTTCTGAATGTTTGACAGATTAAAGATTCTGATGCTTTCTTCTAAATGTTACCTTTGAGAAAAAAAACCTTCTTAGGCGAAACTGCATGAATGGATGTACACTGCCATACTTGCTCAGAGGTAACTTTCCAACGGATTTGTATCAAAGTCCCATTAGGCACTCCCCATCTTAATTGTTAAAAATATATAGATGAATATTCTTTTTAACAATTAAGATGGGGAGTACCCATGCAAAATCCTGTAAAAAGCTGGATCAGACCTACATCCGGGTAATTATGGAACATTTTAAGTATTTAGAGTAGATCCATTCCTAGGTAACTACTTGAACCATTGTTGTCTAGACCTTGCTTCGAGAGATTCATGCTATCAAACATTCGGTGTGATATGTTGTCCAACACACAGATAAAAAGTTGTGATTTTAGCAGGGCATCAAAACAACATTTCTTAAATCAAGCAAAAAGATCCAAAATTTTCTTTGAAAAAATTAAGAATAATTTTTTTGGAATGGCAATCCTGAACCGTAAATCCAACTTATGCATGCTTAAAGTCTTTCACCATATTCCAAAATGTTCTGTGACCATGACTCGATGTTTTAGAAGTGTTTTAGTCAATAAGAAATGTAATTAATAATTGTGACCAGTAACTCATTTCGTTAGTTCCGTGTTAATATCAGTTTGGTTTTAATTAAAATATAGCATCTATACAGGTATTTTTTCTTTAGTTTTGACATTATTTAGACAGTCACTGTCTTTTTTTAATCAACTCCTGAATTGAAATTTGGATAAGTTTATACAATCCAAACATTGCGCTTTCATATCCCTTTTCTCTCTGTCTCAAAAATACAGTGTCATTAAGTTCCATCCTTTATTTGTCTCTGTTCTATTTGCACTTGATTTTTGACAGTAGAGCTTTACTCACTGATTCCTATTCTTAATTAGTTCAAAGATAGTAAGTCTCTTGGCCTTTAGATTGTTATCTTGGTAGTACATCATGATGAGGCACCTTTTCACTAAAGTACTCACTGATTGTTGACTCCTTTGCTTTCTAGCTACTAGTACATGATTTTCTCCCTTTTCTGTCTTTTCCATTGCATGGAAATAATTGAAACCCGACAGTAATGATTGTCAGTTCTCTTTCAGAGTACTTTTAGATGCCAGTTAGAAGTTGAAAATTCAATTCTCGACCAATCTTATTAGATTTTTTTTTTCATTTAACATGACAAAATTTGTATCACATCCCATATCAACCCGAGACTCCAATATCAGCCCGAAGGCCAGACGGCTGATATTGGTCGAGGATTTATAGTGGTGTGTAATGATAGTTTATATAAAATCTACGCAATTGCACAATAATATTAATCTAGCATATTCACACACTACATGTAAAAGCGACCCCCCAAAAAAATCATTGTACATTGAAATGGGTCTTTGCATATCCTAAATTTTGTCCCCTGCTTTTGCGAAAGCAAGGGGACATTAAATCTCATTCGTGTGTCAGTTTTTAAGTATGTCAGTCTGTCCGTCTGTCACAGAAACTTTAACCTTGGTCATATACTTTGAATGGGAAGAGATATGACTTTTTTTTATTAATTACACATATGTTTTACTTGTGACAAATCCTTTCTAGATAAACAATGATTTTTGACCCCGTGATCTTGACCTTGAAGCTTGACCTCCTTTTAAAAAATGTTATCGTAGTAGTGTAAGATACTGGTACAGTGTAAGTACATGACATCCTACTAGCTTGGGCTATTGGGTTAAACATTTAGCTTAATTGGTGGAGAACTGGACTGGCAAGCCAGAGCTCCGGGTTCAATTTCTAGCAGAGGCAACGAAATCGTTTCTGTTACATTTGGCGCCCATGTAGGGACCCGGGTGTTCTCTGGCGGGTGAGAGTGATTGCCCCAATAACTTCGCCCCACAGGTGTCGGCAATCCAAGAGAGATGAGGAAATCTCATTCTCTGGAGGACAGGGGACAATGTAGTAGTGTAAGATACATGGCATCCTCCTAGCTTGGGCTAGTGGGTTAACCCTTTAGCTCAATTGGTAGAGCACTGGACTGGCAAGCCAGAGCCCCATGTTCAATCTCCAGCAGAGGCAATATAATCGTCTTTGTTAAATTATTAATTCCATATGACTTTTGATTTAGAAGGGGATAGGGCTTTCATGTGCACTACCTGTGGCAAGATGCTAATTAAAAAAACAATTGATTTTGGTGATAACTCTTGAATGACATTTAATAGGGCGTTCATATTTGACTCTATATGTAATAAATAATGACATTCCACCCACAAAGACATCGAATTAAAGCGGGGGACCACAATTCTTTGAATTTGCTTGTTAAAGTTTGTCATGAAAGTATGCATAAAATATGTATTTTACAATTAAAAGGAAAACAGGGAGTAAATTACCTTAATATAAAACATCACTTTTATGACACACTTTGTAGTGATTAGCAGCGTTTTAGTTAAAAAAAGTGTTTGTGAAACACAGATGCCCCCGGCTGGTAGCTCATGGCGTAGGTTGATGTTTCTCAAATACCAGTCAAAATCAAAATGTTAAAATTGTTGGTATCAAGAGGATAATCTTTTCACAAGGAATACAACTGTGAAATACGAGAGGCCTTATTTGGCTAGCATTAACTGTCCAAATGTTATGACCAAGGTTAAATTTTTTACAAAGTGGGTCAAACTCTAAGGTCAAGGTCAAAAGACCAAAAATATTTATATCAATTAACAGGTCTTTTTACAATAATTCCACATGTGAAGTATGAAAATCCCTAGCACCAACTGTTCAAAAGTTATAAACAATATTATTTTTTTTTTTGTAAAAGCGGGTCAAACTCCAAGGTATATAAGGATAATGTCAAGAGGTCAAATTTAGTGGTGCCCAAAGAAACGTCTTTTTTATTGCTAAATGAATTTATTTTTAGTTTATACCTACTGGTCAGAAGGGGTAAACATGTGATTTGAATTCCTGAATTCAATGTGAAAATATTTCTTTTATTTCTATATAGTGTTTTGATTAAGTATTCAAAGGACAAGCTGATGTCAGATGACAGATTTTGATTTTTATAAAGACAGTCTGATTAAAATCAAACCTTCACTAGCTCCTTTTTATTTTGTTTATCGTGACAAACAAAATATAAAGGAGCTAGTGAAGGTTTGATTTTAATCAGACTGTTATAAAGATGATGCTTAATGTGTGTATTTTATTGTTAAAATCAAAATTAATAAATTTCAGAATCACCTAGTTTTTTTTCCAGTCTGTCGTCCCAATCTCCTATGCAGAGTTGTCGTTCGTTCCTCTCTCAGACACCTCTGCAATGGGCTCGATCACGTCAAGATTTTTGACATAACGTATAAAAAGTAATATTTGCAGGATTGTTTCAAATTAAATTAATAGTTTTGGATTAATTTAGTAAATATCTATCTGAAAAGTCAGACATAAACATATAAATTAAATTATAATGAATTAAAACAAATGCACTATTTCTCGTGCGAATCACTGTGATATACGCGAGCCAACGACAGAGGTGGATGTATGAACCGATGGTAGAGAGTATGAGCCGATGATAGAGAGTATGAGCCGATGATAGAGAGTATGAGCCGATGGTAGAGAGTGCTGTCGTCCTTGCTATTTAGCTACTAGTATTAAGAACCTAAATTGAACCTGTACATCTACTTTGAACCTGTATATCTACATTGATCCTGCACATCTACATTGATCCTGTACATCTACATTGAACCTGTACATCTACATTGATCCTGTACATCTACATTGAACCTGTACATCTACATTGATCCTGTACATCTACATTGATCCTGTACATCTACATTGAACCTGTACATCTACATTGATCCTGTATATCTACATTGAACCTGTACATCTACATTGAACCTGTATATCTACTTTGAACCTGTATATCTACATTGAACCTGTATACCGAATATCTGGGGTTTTTTTTTCGCGTGTTGGAAATTTTGCGAAAAAGGGGTAGATTAGTACAGTTTATATTTTGCGTAAGTTATTTTTTACGATTGAAGATTATTTTGTTCAAAATGGTAATGTTCTTATGTAACATTATAGCTGACATACTTTCAGCGTGTTTTATATTTTGCGAATTAAAAATGATCGCAAAAAATGCGAAAAATAGATCACCGCGAAAAAAACCGGATATACGGTATCTACATTGAACCTGAACATCTACATTGAACCTGTACATCTAAATTGAACCTGTACATCTAAATTGAACTTGTACATCTTGACTTTGTTAGTGTTATACTGTGTCAAATAAAGAACCGATTGGTTATCTATTGTTAAACCACTTGGGCCGCTAATTCCATGCTCTGATGTTAGAACAAAACTGAGGAAATGTCCGTCCTGGTCAAGGCAGTGGACAGAGTCATTCTCCATGTCACAAACAAGGATGTGTCCGTCGGAATCAACACATATTCCGTAAGGGTGGAACTCAGAACTTGACCTATGACCTTTGTAGGTGAACCGAAGGTCACCCTGCCTGTTCACAATAATGACTGCGCTTTTATCATAATCTGAAACGCAGACATCTCCATTGACGTTTTCAGTGAGGTAGTGAGGTAGTTGGAATAAGTTCTCCCCATTACAATCTCTCTCTATATTCTGAAGGATTTGTCTTCCTGTGTTATCATACCTCGTGACCCTAACCTCTCCAAATTTACTCATACCCACCAGAAGGTCTCCATTGAGTTCGGAAGAATAAATACTGAACGGTTTCCAAGCACCTGTTTCCATATACTGTAGCCATTTTCCGGATGTGATGAGTCGTGCCCCTTGTCTTGTGTTGTCCGCCATATTGATTGTATGGTTTGGTTTATCTACGAACAATAAATTACCATCTTTAGTTACTGTGTGGTAACCCTCACTCACGCCGGAAGTTGAAATCATCTGAATCAAATATCCTGTTGAATCCAATTGTGCTAGGTGCCCATATCCATCACTTACTGCTAGGTTCCCGAAATTGTCGACAGAAATGTGGTATCCATCTTTAATACCAGGGACAGTTATTTCTCCCAATTCCTTAACAATAGACATGCTACTATTTTGATTTTCTGAACTCCTGATGCTAACTTACGAGGAATTCATTTGAATATAAATTTTTAGTCCAAACACGTGCAGGCGTCTGAAAATAGTAACAAGTAGACCTAGTTAGAGAGCCACAAAAACCGATCGACACTCGGAACGTAAAAAGAATTTTTCCATTTTAATTCAGTTAAAGTGTCTTACATATCGAACACTCGAAAAAAGAATACTGAGTAGTAAGTTAGTTAGAGAACTCACTTATCGATCTCTCGAAAGAAGAATTGTAATCATTAATACATTTAAAGTATCCCACATATCGAACACTCGAACATAGAATTGTAATACAAATAGAGAACCCCATATATCGATCTTTCGGGAAAAAAAAACTGTTATACAGTTAGAGAACCCCCATATATTGATCACAGTGACTCCAAAATAGAACTGTAATACATTTAGAGTACCCACATATTGATGACTCGAATAAGAAAAATGAAATATAATACACAACCGAATTATTATACATCCCTACAGGTATCTTTTGAAATGTTTATTTTGAACGCAATGAAAACAATTTTATAAATGTGTGCATCATACAGTATACTCACAGTCATAAGCCTGGTCATGATACAGTATACTTACATGTACAGTTGGTAAGAATAAATAGATTATTCTAGTTTGACGCTTGCATAAAATGAAGGACGAATGATGTACTTGAAAGAATGTCTTCCTTGTGTATTAAGTAAACACCTTCACGGTGTTATATTTTATGACTCAGTGTGATTTCCTCGGTAACAAAATTTAAATTCCTTATTCAAATCGAAACCAGGTATTTTGCAATATTGTTGAATTTTTTTTTTAAATCTTGAGTTATATATATATATTTTTTAAAAATGCTGATAAGTGTAGATTTATATTAAAAGATTCATACTTCATAAAAAAATTTTGTTCCGTAAAAAGTTACAATTTTTTATGATGAAGAGGTTTGGAATAAAAGGTTTTTTAACAATTAAAAACATGAATGACAGTTAATGAAATATTATGGGATAGTTGGACTGAATGAATAAAACTATTTTACTATGTAATTTCATGTTCTATCTTGTTTGTATTTAGTTACATGTACATCATTTTTAATTCATTAAGAAGAATATGCACAGAGCATTAATACATCTCAAATTCTCAATATTATTTCAGAAGGAGGCCAACATTTCTTATTTAGAATGAATAATGGATGACATAGAAAGTATTCTACCCAATAACCCTACAATTCCCATAAATCCATGCAGGGAGGCAACTTTCGTCACATCCGCTTCCTCCGAATACGAGCGAGAAAGTCTGCGAGAAGTGCCATCTCATCATCGTGCCACAGAGAAATTGCACTACGCCACTCCCCCACCACGCTCACCATTGGGTGAGGATCAGGAGCCCAGATCAATCTCACAGCTCATAAACCGACGGGAGGGCTCGTTCGCATCCGACGAAGGTACAGAGGTCGAGGGATCCTGGACGCCAACGTCTGGCTCCTTAGATAACAGCAGGAACCGTGTCCACACGCCATCAGAATCTGGAAAGTCGGGTATATCGCTAGGGAACGTGTTCGAAAAAGGATTCTCCCAGAACAAGGTCGTTCCGAACGATTCGAAATTTCCGTACAGACTTCAATTGCCAAATGTGAGTATAATTTACATTAAAAAACGTCATATAATCAGTAGTATGCATAAATGATGGGACAGTTTTATCGTTATTTAAACAGAGTCAAAGGTTTACTTGAATAAGTAACTGGTTATGCATTTACAAACTGTATCACTCTGTGTCAGGATGTTCAGTATATAAGAAATTGTAAAAAAAAAATTTCATGTGTAATCAAATCAATTTTCTTATTTTCAGTACACGATATCATTGTAACAAGGGGAAATCATTAGGTCACTTGAATCCATTAGGTGAACTTAATATTGCTTTTTGTTTCCGTCCGTCCGTCGTTATGCGTCGTTCATCGTCATCCGTACATTTACATTTGAACATTTCCACCTTTTTTTCTGCAACCGCGGAACCTATATCAACCTATTTTGTTTTCCCTTTCTCAATCCCCACTCTCCACTCTCTTGACTACTCATTCTTTATCCAATATCTCTTTCCCCAAACTCTCTCCCCACTCAGTCTCTTCCAACTCTCTCTTTCCTCACTCTCCCTTCCCTCTTTCCCCATTCACTCTCTTCCCACTCTCTATCTCTCTCCCTCTAAACTATCTCTCTACTCACTCTCTCTGCCCTCTCACCCCACACACTCTTTCCCTTCCCCACTCACTTTCTCTCCCTCCTCAATCACTCTCTCTCTCCCCTCACTCCTTCCCAACTCACTCTCCCCTCTCTTAGATCCCACTTTCCCTTCCAAATCTGTCTCGCCACTATCTCGCTCTCTCTTTCTTTTCTTTTTTTTTATTCTTCTGACTCAATAACTAGGTGGATTTGTGAAATAAAATATGTATATGCATAATACATAAATGTTTCAATTTTTTAAATCATAAAAATATTGGAAAAAATACTTATTTTAAAAATAAAGAGAACAATTTTACCTATATAAGGAAAGAAAATATAAAATGTGTATTCTTGATCTTTTTATTTTAACATGGAGTTGACAAAAAAGTTTATTTGTGCAAAAAATGAATGTAATTTAAAATTATAAGGGCGATAACTTTACACAAGAGATATACTGCTTCTCAGTTCATAATTTGATCACTGCTTTATATTTTTGCGTATTTGATTTTATAGGCACGAGGAACAATATTTATATGCTTATTATATGTAAGCTTGAAATCCCAGATTGATACTATTCGTTGTACCGTTATGAAAAGAAGTGCGTCTAATTTTTAATGCCCTATATTTTCCACATATAGGGAGGGGGTTATTATTCCTAGGGTTTGACATTTACTGTCAATTTGCCTCGTTAACATTCGATTCAGTTTATTTAATATTTCTTGTTTCGTAATTTTTTTTTTTACATGTTTTACGTTGAATGTTAACCCAAATGTACTTGTAACTTGCATCATAACCCCCTTATTGTTCTACGCATTATCCGGTATTTCATATTTTCATATTGTATATAAATGTTCGTTTGGTACTGTTAATAAAACTGCATTTATCTCAGATAAGTGCATATAAAAACATCAAGTATGTATTTAATAAATTTTATTGTGGCGATAATTGGGCACGGCTGTTTATCCAAAGACTCAAATTATGAAAAGCTGTTGGTGTCTCTGGCAACACAACAAAACAAAGATTTCATAAATTAATATTAAAATATTCAAACTCAGGTTCAAAGTTCATAGTTCAAAGGTCAAAGTTCACAAACACCATCTCAGAAAGTGGTAAAAGCCTTGACCCTGGGAGGTGCAGAGGTCAAGCACTTATTTACGTATATCTAAATCCAAAGTTTACTTTCCAACTTTCATGCCGCCAAAACATGGCTGAAAGATTGCCGACTTGGCGTTAAACAATATTCAATCAATCAGTCAATCAACTTTCATGAGTTACATGACTGCATATAAGGATAATTACTTAGTGCCGCTCGTTTACGCACATCTCAGCCAGAAAGAGACGGACAGCCGTACCAGATTCTATAAATCAACATTATTGTTTTAACGTTGTGGTTAAAGGAAAGTCATTGGCTCCTGCAAAAATGGTGCATGATTTGCTCTTGGAATGAATCACTTCCATATAAATAGGTGTTCCTAACATCGCTTTCACATTAACTCAAGTCCTACAACGGTGTGAGCCCGTAGAGGTACTTGTGGTTTGATCCTCTTAACTGTTGCCTAAGACTCTAGTTTCATCTCACAAGTCCTGTCATGTTGAGACTGATATTCGCTCCAAGTCTTCCTCTGAAAGCATAAAAAACCAGAAAAGCAGCATCTATTCTAATTGGGTGTGGTGGGTGGGTGTTTCAAATTAGACAATAACAAGCTGGAAAATTTTTACAGACCCAAGATGATGCTGGAATATTGAAAAAGGAAGTTGCAACCAAAGCGACCTCAGGTGTTTTTATTAAAAGGGCAATACTAGTAATCAACTAAAATATTTGACAAGAACGATAATCACTAGGTATAAGTATTGAGACTTAGGTAAGGCAGATATGCACTTCCTTCAATAAAAGCAGCTAATTCATAGTGAATTAGCTTTTAATAATAATCTTGATTTGTTGCATGGTTCTACTCTACAGTACCAACCATAGATTTTCACTTAACGTTTTGAATGGAGAGTGTTATTAGAGGAAATGTTCACCCTTTTACAGGATTTCAAAGTCAAAATCATTCAATTTAGCAATAGATCCATTCAATCAATCAAAAAATGTAGTCAAGCTTAAAAATCGTTACAAGTTGCATGTGTGTCAAGCGCATAGGTGCCCTCCTCATGCTACATGTGTTTGTAACGTTATAGAGATTAAGTTAGTAAATTCTAAAATACTTAGAATAAACATTCAGTTTAAAGTTTGAAGGAAGAATGAAATTTATGAAAAGGACCGGGGGTGATGGGTAAGGTCGAAGCAAACATGTTCAAAATTCCTTGAAAATTAAAAAAAAATATTATAAATGTCCGCAAACTTAATTACAGGAGCAAAAGTAATGAGCACCAAACTGCAATCAGTGCATAGTTTTGGAGACAAACCAATCTTATTAGATGAAACCGGAGGGAAGTAAAGGTTTCATCCGCGTCTGTCTGTCCGTCTGTCAGCCCCAGTTGGTTTTCGGGTTTTTTTAATGCCTGCAGATATTGGTCTGGGTACATGTATATGAGTAGTTCTTAATGAGATTGCATTTAGTTGCATTTTAATGATTTTGACGGAAATACGACCAAAATTTTAAAATTCATGGCCCTTACAGGGTCCTTGTGTTTTGTTGGTGCTCATTTAATTAAATAATCATAATAGTGAAATGCATTCATATTCTTTGGAATTTTTCTCAGCTCCTAATTATTTAGAAAAACTTTAATATATGCTTATTTATATGATGCGCATAATTTTGAAGGTCATAGTCCCTAGGCCAGGATTCTATTATGACATAACTCTATCAATATTGATCATAAAGTGACTTTGACATCTTCCCTGCTCCTTAATATTTAGGCAAAGTTAATAAAGTGCATAAAATATGATGATGAACAACTTGGGCGCCTTTCCCCTAATTTTGAATTTCATGACCTCTAAGTAAGGAGTTCTGAAGATAGGACTGGGCTCCTTTGCCTTTACAGTGAAACTGCATTAAATTCTCACTACTCTTGGGTGATCAAACGACAAACTAAGTGCATGGTTATAATGAGATACGGTGCCTTTTTTGATTATAATTATGTAATTTTGGAACTCAATCTGAGATAAATGTTCTGGGATTAGGATGAGGATAAATAATCATAATCATTTAATCGATTCTTAGAGATATTATTTCGCGTTTCGTGACTTTTTTATGCCCCCGTAATTGAAGATGGGGGGAGGGGTTATAGTTTTTACCCTGTCTATCTATCCGTCTGTTTATCCGCAAAATACTTAAACCATGTGACAAGGCGTTTCTTTTGGTACCATCAGATTTGACCTTGTGGTCTTGACCTTAGAGTTTGACCCACTTTTACCGAAAATTTCCTTAACCATAGCCATTACTTTTAAATAGAAAGTGCTAGGGCTTTCATACTTCACACGTATATTCACTGTGACAAGACCTTTCTTTGGGTATAAAAATATTTGACCTTGATCTCAGCCCTTAAAAACATAAACCTTGAGCATAACTTTTGAACCGTTAGTACTAGGGCTTTCATATTTCACAAGTATATTCCTTGTTAGAAGACCATTGGGTACCAACAATTTTAAACTTGAATTTGACGTCGGAGTTTGAATGCATTTGAGAAATTTCAACCCTCTCCAAAAGCTGTCGTACGGAGGCCTCAGTGTTTCACAAACACATCATGTTTCTTCTTTATTCAGAACTGTGACCATCGGTAAAGCTCCACGAAGCTGAATAATTTTTCATTCTTTTCAGGTGAAAATAAAAGAAGAGGAGGAAAGTGTCAGAAGACAGAAATGTTATTGTTTCATTGTGACTATCGTGTTAGCAGTGTTTATAGTGGGTGGGGCCATTTTAGCCATGGTGCTGGCTGTTAATCTAGCCACTTAGTACAAACTCAGAGGAAGGGGAAAATCATTTTATACATATGCTACATGTAGTACATGTACACATGCATTATCTAAATATCGTGAACAAAGAAAAGGATAAGTCATTGTCACTGATATATTCGAGAGAAATCTTTTATGGCATGTGATGATTTTATTTTTCGTGATCCAGTATCAGCATAAAATGTTTAAATATCATGCAAGATATGATGTCGATAAATCAGCTTAATAAAATGTTAAAGTGTCAGCATATTATGTTAAAGTTTCATCATATTTTGAATGTTCTCTACATAAGGCAGCTGAGGCGTTCCATAGGGTTTTGTAATGGGTGCTAGGGCTTTCATACTTTACATAGGTAAATATTTATTACAGACCTTTCAATGGGTATAAATGTTTTTTGATCTTTTGACCTTGACCTTACAGTTTGACTCACTTTACAAAATTTAGACCTCGGTCATAACTTTTGAACAATTAGTAATAGTGCTTTCATATTTTGCAGTTGTATTTTTTTGTGATGAAGCCTTTTTCTGGATATCAACAATTTGGACCTTTTGACCGTAACCTTGAGTTTTGACTTGCATTTAAAAAAATTCAATCTTCGCCATAGGCTGCCATAGTTTCACAAACCGACGTGTCTCCACGGCGTTCTCGCCGCGTGCTACTGCGTTCCCACGGAGATCTCTGCGATTAACTGCGCTTCCGCAGATTTTTTACGGCGTGTTAGGAGTTGTCACTTCGCGTTCATGGCATTCTCACTGCCCTGGCTGCGTTCACAATATTAATTCGTTCTTCACCCGTGGATTTATATTCAGAAGATATGTGGTCAACATTTTTTCAGATTACAATGAAAAGATTTCTACTTGTGTCAAGAAATATTCTTTAATTAAAGATGATCTATTATTACAACCTTTTTTTTCAATTTTATCATTTCATATGTTTTTTATCTCTTCTTTGAGTTTACTATGGTCGAAAAAAAGCGCATTAAAAAGTTGTTATAAAATTTTATCAATTTCACCATAACTCCATTGAAACAACAGAACATCCTCTGGTGTAAATTCTTCTTCCAAATTCTACTCCCATGCTTCTGTTCAGGAGTGAAACTATGAGGCCATTGCTCTTATTTTGTGAGCTGGTTGACAACGCTCTAAAAACGCCGTGAAAGCGGATTTGTGATCGCCAATGGACACTGTAGAAACGACAAGGGAGCGCAAAAATCGCAGTGACAACTCCTTACTGTCGCTGTGTTATCGCAGTCGAAAAAATCACAAGAGGATTAATCTCATCAGATCTAGAAGCGCCGTAAAGCTCAATAGGAACGCAGTGACATCTCCAAGGACTCTGCGAGGTCTCCGTGGAAGTGCAGCTTACTACCACTGCGTTTAAACCCCTGCCACACCGGCGCTGCGTCCCGACGGCGATTGCATGGCCTCCTTCAATAATGCAAAACGCCAAGGTGAGCGCAGAAGTATTCACAGCGCTGTGACAACGCTGCGAGATCTCTACTGAACGCGGTAGGGTCGCGTAGGGAACGGCGTGGAACATGCACAAAGTACATGCCGTGTGATCGCCATCTGATAAGAACACAGTGGACACGTAGTATGATCGCCGTAGCAGCGCGGTGAGATCTCCAACAACGCAGTGGAAGCTCTGTACGAACGCCGTGAAGACGTACATGATCGCAGTCAGTAGTCAGCATGAACGCAGTCATAGTAGACTACGTTTCGATGGAGACCTCGCACAGTCCTTGGAGATGCCATTGCGCTTCTATTGCATTTTTACGGCGCTTCTGATGAGATTAATCGTCTTTTGATTTTTTTTTCAACTGTGATTGCAAAGCGACAGCAAGGAGTTGTCACTGCGATTATTACGCTCCCTTGGCGAATCTACAGTTTCCGTTGACGAACACAATTAAACCACTTTCACGGAGTTTTTAGAGCGTTGTCAACCAGCTCACAAAATAAGAGCAATGGCCTCAAAGTTGCACTCCTGACCAGGTGCATGGGAGTAAAATTTGGAAGAAGTAAAACTTACACCAGAAGATGTTCTGTTGTTTCAGTGGAGTTTTGGTGGAATTAATAATAAAATTTTATAACACCTTTTTAGTGTGTTTATTTTTTAACATTCATAATAAAATCAAAGAAGAGATAAAAACACAAATACTGATAAAATTTTAAAAGAGTTTTAAAAAAAATCAATACTTTATAATTAGTACTTAATTTTACAAATAGATCATATTAAAGAATGTTTCTTGACATAAGCAGAAGTCTTTTCATCGTGAAATCTTTAAAAAATATCACATACCTTCTGAATATATATCTAGAGATGAGGACCGCATTGTGAACATATTGTGAACGCAGCCAGCGCAGTGAGAACGCGACGAATGCGAGATGACAACTCCTAACACGCTGTGAATACTCAGCAGAAGCACAGTCAATCGCAAAGAGATCTCCGTGGGAACGCAGTAGCACGCCGCGAGAACGCCGTAGTTGTAAACGCGTCAGTCGCTGTGATATTTTCACATTATATAAAGGTACAAGGTCACGGGGTCTAAATTCATAGTGTATTTAAGGAAATCCGATCCTTAGCCAGGAAGGATAATTCCAATCAAAGTACTGAGACAGTACTGAAAGACGGGGTCAAAAATAATCTTCATGCTAGATTTCACAAATGTAATTTTTTTAAGGAGTTTTAATAACAACTTTATTTTTTCATTAACATGTTAAAAACAAAACTATGAATAATATACATTCACATTTTTCATTTAATTTGATTTGAAGTAGAAATTTTAATAATTGCTCAGTCTGGAAACCTTTCTGAACTGCTCCGAATTTCATCAGGTACGAACTAATAATTTTTCCGGAAGTAAACAATGGATGATGCGTACACAGTCATAATAATACGCAGGATAGTACTTTGTCTACTAGTGTTATTTACAGTTAATATTAATTTTCAGTTTTAACTTATCAAAATACTTTATTAGTTGAGTTAGACAAAGGTTCATATCAATTTCTTCAGTTTGATACAAAATGTTTATGTTTTGATCGAAACAATTTCTGCACTCTTTCGTATGCGTAGATCTAATTCATGTGTTATCACCACGGCTTCCTTTTTCTATTTTTAGACCTCTGAGAGTAAACTAAAAGACGGGGTCACGTGACCCCGTCTAAAAATTAATATTTAATTTGAAATTCATCAAAATGAAGCTTGAAAATGAAATTTTTCATGCAACAATTTTCATTTTATTCATCTTTATAAGATTCAAGGTTTTTGAAAGTCTTAAAAAAGGTCTTATAAAAGTTGACATTTCTACCCTATAAAAAGAAAAAAAAATACTACAGTTTTAGAGAAAAAAGATTTTCTTGAACCCAGCCTTAGATACCAATGCTTATTTGCATGATATGAAATAAGAAGTGATTTGCGGTGTCTTGCAATGATAGCAAAAGTCTTTTACACTATGTATGATAGAATACATGACGGAAATAGAAGACAAATCAAAGTACTGAGACAGTACTGAAAGACGGGGTCAAAATAATCTTCATGCTAGATTTCACAAATGTGATTTTTTTTACGAGTTTTAATAACAACTTTATTTTTTCATTAACATACTAAAAACAAAACTATGAATAATATACATTCACATTTTTTATTTAATTTGATTTGAAGTAGAAATTTTAATAATTGCTCAGTCTGAAAACCTTTCTGAACCGCTCCGAATTTCATCAGGTACGAACTAATAATTTTTCCGGAAGTAAACAATGGATGATGCGTACACAGTCATAATAATACGCAGGATAGTACTTTGTCTACTAGTGTTATTTACAGTTAATATTTTCAGTTTTAAATTATCAAAATACTTTATTAGTTGAGTTTGACAAAGGTTCATATCAATTTCTTCAGTTTGATACAAAATGTTTATGTTTTGATCGAAACAATTTCTGCACTCTTTCGTATGCGTAGATCTAATTCATGTGTTATCACCACGGCTTCCGTTTTCTATTTTTAGGCCTCTGAGAGTAAACTAAAAGACGGGGTCACGTGACCCCGTCTAAAAATAACAAATAAATATAAAAATCATGACAATTTCTCTGAATGCTTGGATAGTAATCGTTTTTTAACCTAAAATATACAATGAAGCGCATTGAAGTGGTAAAATTTTCTGTTTGGATAAAACGTTCTGAGTCATGTTTTGAACGTCAATTATAACATAATGACACGCCCATTTCTTTAGAAACGAAAAAGAAATATTCTTGGTAATGTCCAAGGACACCCCGCTCTTCGTGACAAGCAACATGAGTTACACCGAAATGGAGCTTTAAAAAAAAATTAGAAGAAAGAATTAGAGACTCCCCGCTTCTGTAAAACTCAAATTGCAACAAATATGTAGATATTTTTGAACTTATCATGTCTATTAAAGTTACCACAACACATGTTTCGGTCGAACACGTGTTTACTCGGTGTTTATTTAGACCGTCAATTTGATTGGCTATTATATTTATGGAAAACCTGTTCTACAGATATTCGAATAAACAAATTGACCGTTTTGTCCATTTCTAAAGAAATGGGCGTGTCATAAGATGACAATAAACGTTCTAAAGATAGCTCAAAACGTTCCATTCGAACGGAAAATTTTACCACTTCAATGCGCTTCATTGTACTTGTTGATCTAGTCCGATCCTCAGGTTTATAAAATTAGCAGTTAAGTAATCAAAAAAAAATACTCATAAAAGTATCTTTGAATCCACAAAGTTTTGTAAATTTATCCACAAAATTTCTTTAAAGTTAAAGATGAAAGTTAATCATATTCTAGAGGGAAAATTGTCAAATCTCCAATATTTTTGCAGAAAAAGCGAATTGGAATATAAGCAATGCATTTTCTAATTGCAAATACCTTAAAAAGGTCTTTTCACAGGTAATATACATATGAAATGTGAAAGCACTATCTCTTCTCATTCAAAAATTATAACCAATTTAAAGTAATGTTTAAATTTTTGTGAAATGAACAAGATTTCTTGGAACGTTATTTTTTATGTGGAATCGACTCGATTTAGCCCCATAATGACGTACCATTCAAAAACCAAGAATCTGAAATCT
Organism: Saccostrea cuccullata; assembly: GCF_032062105.1. NCBI lineage: Eukaryota > Metazoa > Mollusca > Bivalvia > Ostreida > Ostreidae > Saccostrea > Saccostrea cuccullata. The sequence continues at coordinate 98,370 of NW_026933264.1, read as the reverse complement.
TATTGCACAGTTAGAGGACATCGCTCTTTATATGCCAAAACTTGAATTAGCCTTCAGTGCTTAAAATGTAAAACGAGTTCTGGAAAAATAGTTTTTGTAGAAAGCATTATGTTACTGAGTTTGACCATCAATTGACCCCTATAGAGTGAAGTTAACTTTCTTTCTGAAACCTAGTATTACACATGCACAGAATACCACCATTCATATTTGTAATCATATTTCAAATGGTAAATTGACTAAATTGTAAAATGTAAGAGCTAGGAGATCTTAAAACATGTACTTGATTTTCCTATTAAGTGTCCAACAAATGTAGAATACGGCCTGAAGTATCACAGATCTGGCGGCGAGTTTTTATGGACACCATATGTGAGATTTCGGCCTGTTGGGTAGATGACAGGTGACAGTTCAGATTTCTGATCTATGTTTCCTACAGCCACACCTGACCTCAAGCTTATTATTAGGTTACATGCAGAGGCCGGTACATATCCTTTTATTGATTTTATACCATTGAAGGATGAATTCGTTTATAAATTTTTGGATTTTTTATGCTGAATGATTTTTTTTCAGCACTATTAATAATTGACACTGTTATTGGTAAACATCATTATTTTGAACATAAATGTATACAAGTACTAGCTTTCCTAAAAAGCTCGTCTGACGTAATTTGCTTAAATTCACAAAGCCGAAAGAAATCAATAATTATATATATTTTACAATTTTTTTTTTGTTCGGTAATCTATCTTTTAAAGACCATGTGTAATAAATATTACCATGGAAGTTCAATTTCTTTTAAATCTTGGTGAAAATGAATTTACTGAACACAATTTATTTGCAATAACATCTTTCTTTTCTCATTAATACTACGTTTTATTGTATAACATTTTTTCTGTGGAAAAGGGATATAGCATGTAAAAAAAATACCAAATGAAATGTTATTTCTTACATAATGTCAACAGAAATTATTTTTTTTAATCTATATATACATGTACGTATATATTTCAATTACTCAAGTTCAGTTTAATTTGAAACCATTTTATGACATGCCATGATATAACAACTGGTCTATACCATTGTCATTAAAATGTATGGATCGTTTTACCGATACAATAGTCATGCCAAGAAAACTTGCACATTCTATCCGGAGAGCGAATTCAATAAAAGCCGAATCAACGTTAATCGGTGATTCTTCCCCAGAGAGATGTGCGCGCGAGGCAATTAATGTCAGCAGTTTTGAGGGAGGGAACTTAATATATTAAGTTTTACTGGGTTTAAACTTAATATATTCAGTTTTACTGGGTTTAAACAGCCCCCCCCCCAATTTCTTTTCCCAACATTACCTTTACTATAGAACATGTCCATTGAAAGGTTGGTTCCCCCTTCTAACCACAGTAAAGAGTAAAGTGATATCAAGGAAATGTAGTATTGTATGCTGAAAAAAAAATTAGAAGTGAAAGGAAATTAGCCTTGCAAAAAGTTGGTTACCAACCCCTCCCCCAACGCTTCTACAAAGCCTCTCATTGGCTATGTAAATATTTTCATTTTAAAGTAAAGATATCAACAATGATTAAAATTAAAGGTGGAATGTATCAAGTTTATTTTTTTTAACTAAGAAAGCTGAAAACCTAGGATCATTCCACCCCCTGAAATCTGTTTCCGTAAATTGTCTTGCCAGGGGAATATGGATGATCTGCATCAATTACACTTTAATTAACTCCATTGCTTTAGAAAATTTGACTTGATTTCTTGGCATGAAAACACGAAAACAATAATTTTTATATAATAGTCCAAGAAAAAAAACTTTCATTCGAAAAATAAAAAAAAATCTGAAGCATATCTCATACTTGTACATGATTAAATTGATTTATGTATAAATAACCTGTTTATGTTATTATTATAGATGTAACAAAGTAAAACTGTGGTGAGGCAAAGCCACTAACATTTATGATTTTACAAATGTACAGTATATAACACACACTTACTTACACAGCAAGAACATTAAATTTAAGCTTTTGCATTGTTTACGTTTCGGATGTGCAATGTTTAAGTTAAGTTTTGTATGTTAAATGACCTTACTGATTTCTTTATTCAACAAACAAAATAAAATGAAGTTTGTAAATGATATCAATGGGAAGATCTTTGTTTGATCACTTAATGGCCAGTGCGTATAAACAGCGATAACAATCTTAGCAGAGCTTTACAAATGATGACCATTCCCCTGCTGTTAATTGATGGATGTAATACTGAAGTCTGTAAGAGAAGAAACAAGAAGACGCAAACTAATTTAAGTTTAATCGTCCAAATTATTATCGCTGGATTAGAGGTTTTTTTTACTATAGTGGGAGCAGGGCAACTAAGAGAAAATATTTGACCACGTGCCCAGTTAAGTAAATAAAAGATTAAAAGCGCATTTCCTCCTTGGCCGAATGACATTCGTCTTCGGAAATTATGCATGTATCGAAATTTCCACCATCGAACTATCTAAGCAAATTAATGGAACGACTGCATAAATAAGCCCTGGTTAAATCTAGTACTGTCTGACGCCAAGACGTCAGACAATAATATTATTTCTTTAAAGGTTAGAACATAAGTTTGATAATGAGGTAGCACATCATTTACATTCATTCTCTAATAACGAAACAGAATGAATGACCCCTTCTGAGCAACTTTTTACGATTTTTGTGCGTTAAAAAGGGGTTATTTAAATTTCACGTCCCAAATTGTTCGTCATCCTCGCAATGTCAGGCGTCCTGGTCATAAGTCAACCGTTTTCCGTTGGGTTCCACGGCAACGTGTTGACTCGGAAACCCTGGCATTGCGAGAATGCATACGGTTTTACAGAAATAAAAGATAAAAAATTCGTTTTCGTCCACCGAATCCTCTTCTGGACGAAACTGAATTTCAGAAAGCTTTTGAGCTTATCCTAAATGCTTATTTACGGGAAACCAAGGATAAACCGTTGTTAACCTTTTTCAGTACCAGACCATATTCCAATGCCAGTATCACGACAGCAATTTTTTTTTAAATAATAAAAATGGTACCAGTTTTACAAAAGGAAGGGCCTTGTTTCACAAGGAATGCATGTGAAATTTTAAGGCTCTAGAAGCATCCATTTGAAAATGATCGGCAAGATTTATTTTTTTTTCAAATATTAATAAAACTCCACGCCTAAGACTAAAGTTTTTCAAACTCAAAGATCAAGGTCCAAGGTTTAAAAATGTTTGTACCTAATAAAAGGTCTTGAAACAGGAAATATACATATGAAATGTAAACCCCCTTGTTTACCATTCCAAAGTTATGTCCAAGGTAACAATTTAGTAATTTTTTGCAAAAAGTATGGTAACTTCCAAGGTCACGATCTAGGGTTCGAATATTCGAATATGTTGATATGTACCCAAAGACAGGTTTTGCTACAAGTTAGATTCTTGTGAAATCTGAAAACCCTAGAACCAACTATTCAAAGTTAAGGACAAGGTTAAAAATTCTGCGGACAAACAGACAGATGGATGGAAAGCCCCCGAATTCTTTATTACGGGGCATAAAAATGAAAATGCCAAAAATCCAATGCAAAACTAAATGACACCACTACCAACCAAAACTTTTAGAAGGCTACTGTGAAAAATGTAAGATTGAGGAGTCGAGATAGACAGAAGTACTAGGATAATGTTAAACATTATTATAAAGCTTTCCTCATATATTTCGGGTGTAAATACTTATTATTAAAACTCCATTTTTAAGATAACAATTTTTTACTTTTCTTTCCAACAGTCTTGTTGAAAGATTTTAACGTGGATATGAAAAGAATTGAAAGTAGGACCCTTTAATTTATGCTTACACGGATAACATTCAGAGATGTTTCGATACTGACCATCCTTTCTACTAATGACAATAACAGTGACAATATCATTTGTACATTTATTATTCTGAGATGTTCCGATAATCACCATTCTTTCCAGAGGATTTCACGCGTGAAAGAGATAGAAATAGGTGTTATAAAACAAAATAGTTCAGTCCTAAAGACACAGGCCGGGGAAGATGAAAACAACACTACTAATTCTAATTTTTGTGGCGGGCGTTTTTGCAACACGTAAGTATTATCCTCCAAATATATACACTTATGTATATAAAAAATTATCTAAAAAAGTGAACAATCATCGTGTAATTTTATTGGGTTGTTTTGGACAACCTTCCCTCTTTGTAAATTGCTTGTTGCTACTTCAAGTTCTTTTTAGATTAAGGAACAGTTTCAAAGCTTTCTCAAGGGCAAAACAGTACATAACTAAATACTTTAACACTTTTTAAAAGTGAAAAATTAAAAAAAATAATAATATCTTGGTGATTGTGTGTGTGTGGAGGGGTCTTGCACCGCTTCTCTTCTAAAAATGTGTAGGCACTTTCTGGTTTTTCCTGCCACCTGATGCAGGAATCCACGTTTCTTTAAGGGGTAGGAGTCCTGAGTTCATCTTAAACTGGGTTACATCAGACAGTATGTACATTGAATATCCTCCTCCAAACCCTTCGCGTGCATCCTATACTCCTGATTCAAATTCTGTTTCTTAATGCCTAGCATTATATAATACTCGGGTAGTAAAAGTTACATAGTTTTGTAGTGACTTTACGAAATGGTATGTATGATTAGTAAGTTCTATACCTAGCAAGGCGAGTCAGGTGTGAAATTTTCTAACCAGTAAGCACCCTGTACCAGGTCACTAAAATAAAACCATTTAATTTTGTTTCCCAGTATACATACATGTATATGTTACATCACTCCCGTACATGTATTGTGCTGAATTAACAGCGTCATATTGTATCGTTTGTTGTGTGAAGTAATAATCTAAAACAATTTTTAAAAAAGTCCTGTTAAACGAACGCGCATTGATTAAATATTTCATTAGCATTAAACAAAATAGGGGTAAATTATATTGTCTCACACAAACGAAGTACACTAATGTAGATATACATTTGAAAATTTTAATGTTATGTAGACACTCTTTGCTCCACGCCAAAATATTATATGAAGCGCGTTACAGTATAGCTGCAGAATTGTACCGTTATGGTTTACGTTATGCAAATATTGTGCAATTTACGGCGCAAGATTTTCTGCACACGGTTCGGGAGAAATTCTCCACTTTTCAGTATTATACTATTAATCAATCAAATATATTTCTCCCCCAAGATCTAGATAACCTGTATATTTTATACACCATCAAACCTGTTATATATAACTGTCTCTACAGACCAATAAAATTGCTTGTATTGAGTTTTGTGCCATTCGACAACAAATTCACAAGACGTGATTTTATTGGTCTGTTGAGGGACTATAAAGGACCTTGAGGTAGATAAAATATAAAGGGTTGGTTTAAAATATTTCAAATAAAAAAAAAAATGAGAGATGGTTTATTAAACAATGCTGGAAAGTGGAGAAATTCTCTCCAACTGTGCGCAGAAAATCTTGTGCTATAAATTGCACCATTTTTGCATTACAGAATCTGTAGCATTATGATAAATGACAAATACTGTTAACCATAACGCTACAGTTCTGCAGCTAGATACAATGTAGCGCTTCGTTTAACAGTGTAGTGTAAAAGAACGATAACCTATATTCCATATATTGACCATGAGTATCAAAAAGCCTTCTACCAATCGTAGGCAGGATTTTATTGTTTAATCATCAGAGGTGGGGTAACTGAAATTTTTGCAGACGCTCTTCTCATAAATATCGCTTTTTAAATCACATCTTCCACATTTTTATTCGTAATCGGATCAGGAATTAGTACGTTGGTTCGTTTAATGAGGAATATAATGTTTTTGAGTGTTTATGAGGCGAAACTCGGCCTGGTAGTACGTCACATTTAATCCACGTAGCACCTTAAACTCATTCCCTCTAGTAGAAAGGTGTTGTTCTGTTTACACCCTAGAAAGAAGTGTTCATAAATTTCTCATTTCATTATATTTAGTGTTTCAGAAGATATGAAGATACTTTGTATGTTTTAAATAATAGAAAATCATTGAATTTACATTCTGTCTATACAGTAAACTTGATACTCATTGTCAGTCTGTTGCGAAAAAAATGTTCTCTTAAAATACAACAACAGATTATTGAAACAAACCTACACAAATTCTCTATTCAGCGCAAAAAAATGACCATTTAACCTTTTACTTGCAGCATTGACCCGCCAGGAATACGAAAAGCTTGATACCTTACTGAAATCACTGTTACGTCGCGAAATGACGGTAAAGACAGTGAACCACGACCACACTGAATGCCAGGACTCCACTTTCGGAGTTCTGGGGTACACCTGCACCGATTTCATCGCTAATGTGTTCTTTGGGGATTCTAAGGAAATGTGCGACTCCGAATACTACAAAGTCCACTGCTGTGCAACGTGCTCTGGGCTCTAAAGAAGAGAATATTTGTAAGGATTCAGTAAGTTATTGCTGACAATATTTTACAACTGACAAATCCAGTCAACATGCAACAATTTCTATATTAAAACATCGTTAAATCTGAGCTCAAACTTTAACTAGAGAATTTTCTGAATTTAACGCTCAGCTGTGCAGAAATTGCTAGACTGACAATTTTTTTGTTGTATAATATAAACTGTTCATATTTTTTCATTTCAGAGACAACTTTTTTTTGGACATCTTTAATAAAGTGCAAGTGTAACTATTTTCTGAATAAATCTTTTTGTAAAATTTTATTTCTTCCTCATATTTTGAGAAGCATGCATGTTTTGCATAAAAATTTTTCATTGTTTTTCCCTCCTTTGGCATCTTAGTTTGTCTCCCTCGATACATAAGCCATGTCATTTGACAAAAGTTCCAAGATCACAAGAGATACCCTGTGGTTAGGAAGGTATAACATTGGATTTTCTTGGTACTTCGGCAAATAGATAGAGAACAAAACTTATTCTTCCTATATCACATCATGTATCAGACCGGGGCACTAACAAAAGCCGCAGGATGGAGGGATGATACAGGATGTGAATTTGAAAAGAGCACGTTCATCACGTGCTAAAATATCATATGTCGTATTAGCCTGCATGAATCACCCCATTTCAGCGTGAGTTCAGAAGTGCTGAGGATATACGAGGGGGTATCAAAAAGTTGGTGGACTAGCGCCATAAAATTAAAACCGCTTTAGTTACATCAATGAATTTTGAAATATCTAATTAGCATCGTCTTTTCTATCTATAGAATAAACTACAAATCATAAATTCTAGTTTTTAATAAATTAGTAATATTTTTGTAACCAATGGTATGTCCAGGCGGCGCAACCTCAAAAATGACGTTTTTTCGACCTAAATGTAACTGAGAAAAACTATTTTGATATGAACATTTTACATAAAAAAATCCCGTTAATTCAGATATGTGTTGGGACACTATTGTTCCATGATATATGGAATTTTTATCTCATTCTGGAAGTTCCATGAAATTTTATCGTAAATTTTACACGGAGTGTCCAAACAAATATTGCTTGAAAATGACGTCAAAAGGGGGCAGAGGTTCCATTTCCAACTTTCTATAAAGTTTTGCCCCCCCCCCCCCCCCTAAAAAAAATGGTATAGACCAAGGAAATGTTTAAACTTGTACAAAGAAATAATATGCATCAAGAGTACTTGTTTTTTAATGCAAAAAATGATTCAGGGAGAAAAGGAATGCACACCAAATGTCGATTTGTAGTCAAGATGTGAAAAATCAATCACGTCAAAAAATGACGTTGATCATGTGTTGTAAATATTGAACTCCAAAGAACAAAATATGCTGTCTCAATCAATCGAGGATCTCTCCCATTGTATGAATCATTTGCAATATTATATGCATTTAAAGCCGCTGTTCATGACATTGTAAAGTCATATAAACAAGACGGATTGAAGTCCTTACTCAGCTCCAGAGAATCTCATCAAAAAAAGTGTATGAGGTAGAAGAAGCAGACATCGAAAAACATTGACGTTGTCGGACGTCATAAAACTAAACGGCGACGGCTCCGGGTGATGATATAATGTCGTTTTTATATTACAATAACTTTGGAAATAATGAACGTATCAATTTAAAATTATCAACATTTCTTTATTTTTTTGTTGTTTTTTGTTTTTTAAAATTTTGTAAGCTCAGACTACTGAGTACATAGTACTAATTTTATAGCCTCAGTCCACGAACTTTTTTGATAACCCCTCGTATATGGGTTATATTGCATGTATATTTTAACAAAAATGGAGTTTTCTTAATTTCAAAAGTAATTGCCTAAAATAAAAAAATCTGCAATACCAATAAAGAAAGACTTTTAAGATTTTTTAGGATTCCAATTAGTTTGTCGATTCAAACAAGACATATATTTACAGGCACACATGTATTAGCTGCAATAATGTAGCCTTCTGCGATTTTTTTTTATGTGATCAAAAAATGAGAGGTTTACATTATTGCAGCTAACATGTATAAGCACAGATCCAGCAATTATTTTTTTTAAATAAATATTTGATTTAATACTGATTGATTCCTGGTAGTAATATATCAGCTTCAAATTATTATGAATCAAGATACCCAGGTATCCAATGGATGAGAAAACTTTCCATTAACGAGATTTCAGAATGGAGGAACTTTTTGCATTCGTTTTGAAGGTAAGGTGATATCATTTTTTCCTGTATTTTGATGCCTTTTTAAAAAAAATAAGAATGTGATTAAACTCATTTTATTATATCAGTGCTTTTTAACGAACAGTTTGGACTGAATGGTCTTGGTGATGAGAGACCGCTGGTGTCGTAATTGTCGAGTTTCGTCATTAGGATTTTTTGTATTTTTGCTGGATTATTTAAAACAAAAAGCATCTGAGGTTATTTTTCTGGGTGGTCTAATATTGACTAAAAATTTTCAGAAGTATTTATTGAAAATCTGTGGAAGTTGTCGAGGTAAACACATGTAGAAAAACACAATTGTAGGTTATAAATCCTACTTAGTCTATAAGCTGTTAAATCTTTTAAAAGTGACACTTGGTTCATGCAAGGACACACGGTTAGCTAAATCAACAGGGATTCTGCGTGAATTCATTTTTAGAAACGCAGTATATTATACATGTATGTCTGTCACAGTAAATAACAAATTATTTCTTCCGATATGTTTCTGTAGGCATTTGAATTTAATTTGAATTTCTCAAGGTACCAATACTGCTTGCATAAATACATCTTTTCTTCCAATACTCCTCAAGTCGAAGATTTTTTTCTCTTTATTATTTTTTAAGCTTTTTTAAAAAAAGAATTAACTTTTCCATTATCTTCCTTCAGATGTCTATTTCAAATCTTTAATATCAAAATTATTTATTTTTAACGTTTTTCAAATGTTTTCAGGGCTGCACCAGTTTTATGCTTACATGAAATAATGTTTATTTTTAGATAAAAGTGATCTTAAAATATTGTCACAAGGAATACACAGGCCTTATCACATATCATATACATTTAAAAGTACGAATACCCAAGCGCCAACCTATCAAATGTTAAGCGCTAGCAAACTCCAAGGTCAAAGTAGAGAGGTCAAATATGTCGGAATCCAAAGAATGAACTTGCAACAAAGAAAAGATATATGAAAACTCTACAACCAACTCTTCAAAAGTTTTACCAAAAGTTTTTAATTAAGGTCTACCTCTTTCTGACTAGATGAAATATTCAAAGTATATTTGCTTATATTTTTTATATATTTAGGTGAATGAAATTTAAAAGAGTATATACTTCTTTCCTCATCACAATTGTACAACTTTAATAATAGAAATGGTTAATTGTGTTTGAAAAACAAGCAAGGACTTTATTTTTGGCAGAATTGTGGCGTAAGAAAATATCTTCTTCTCTGTCTCTCAATTTATCATATGTATAAAACAAGGAATTAAGTTATAGTTTTTACACAATCGAAGACTTGAAGAAATTTACAAATGTAAGTCGCATTAATAGTATAGGACTAGTCTTTCAGATATATCAAATAAATGCAATTTTGCAAACAATTTAGAACTATGTTAGCTTTTAAAAGCCTCCAATCTAAGTACAGGTTTGAGTCAAAAATCCGTAAAAAGTATTTTTTCTCTCTTAGGAAATGATCAAAATTTTTCGTTTTTGTATCATTTTGTATCTTTATGTGACAACTTTACTATATGTGAAAATGAAAAAAATAAATATAAGAAAAAGATAGAAAAAAAAACATATATTCTAAAAATTTAAGAAAGGTAGAGAAAATTTGGATTAGCCAATATCCATTTTAGTAAAATAATTTATGTCAGTTTGGTAATATCATCTTATAGGCCCTATACGGTAGTATCTTTTTATGCAAAAAAAAAAAAAATTAATCGTCTGAAATGCAAGTAAGTAGCGAATGATTGGCTACTGTAATTTTTTTTTATTCTTAATGTCCAGGGAAAAGATAATGACCTTGCCCTGACCTTGCCTCTAATATGCTGATGCCATCATTTAGCGATATTGTCTTCTTGATTCTGTTAAAATTTCATAAATTTTTAAATACCTGAAATATGAGAAGAACCCTACCTTAATTCAAACTCTAAGTGGTATTTCAAAAGGTCAAAAGTATTGGTACATAAAATAGGCTATGCGATATATAAAAGTCTTGTCACAAGAAATACACTTATAAACAAGATGTGTTTGTGAAACATTGATGCGCCCGGATGACCACATAGCGAAGATGAAACCTTTAAATGCAAATATTAAATGTGTTGGCACCCAAAGGAAGGTATTCTCACAAGAAATACAATTATGAAAAACAAAGCCCTCGCACCACCTGTTCAAAAGTTATAGCCATTGAGAAGTTTCAAAAGGTTGGTCAAACTCCAGGGTCAAGGTCAGATGGTTAGAGTTGTTGATGAAATGTCTTGTTAGAAGGATTTCATATGTGAAATATAGAAGCACTACCCTACTCGTTCAAAAAAATTTACGCAAGGTTAAAGTTGTTGGTATCCAATGAAGGTTCTTTTCTCAAGCTCTAGCCCTAACCCTTCAAAAGTTATGGTCAATGATTTTTTTTTAAATTGGCCAAACTCCAAGATCAAAGGGTCAAAGTTCTTGATGACCAATGAAAGGTCTTCTCACAAGAATTACAAATTTGAAGTTTGAAAGCTCTAGCCCTTACCGTTTAAAAGTTATGGCCGAGGTTAACGTTTTTTTTTAAAAAAGGTCAAGGCCAAAAATTCTAAGTTGTTGATGCCCAATGAAACGTCTTGTCACAAAGAATACAGATTTAAAGTATGAAAGTCCTAGTTTCTACCGGTCAAAAGTTATGGCCAAAGTAAAAATTTGGATTTTTTTGTAAAAGTGTGTCAAACTCCAAGGTCAAGGTCAAAAGGTCAATTTTGGTTGAATTCATAGAAAGATCTTCTCACAAGGAACAGACATGTGAAATATAAAAGTCATAGCTCCACTAAATCAAAAGTTGTGGGCAAGGTTAAAGTTTTTGCGGATAAACAGACAGACAGAAAGACAGACAGCTAGAGAGACGGACGAACACGACAAAACCTATATACCCCCGAATCTTCGATTAGGGTGGCATAAAAATGAAATCCTGAGATCCAACCCTAAAACTCAATAATTAAGGCCATAGTTAAACTTTTCAAAAGTAATTAAAACTCTCTAAAGTCAAAAGATACAAAAAAATCTGTGCTCTCGGAAAGAACTATTTACAGGATTTACACATGTGAAGTATGAAATCCCTAGCCTGCATTGTTCATACGTTCTAGCCAGGGTTTAAATTTGGTTAAATTCTGCAAACGTAGGTTTACCCAAAAAAAAATCTAGTCACAAGACGTAAAAAATGAAAGACTCTAGCTCAAACTCTTTCAATATCATTGATAAAGTTAAAAACAAACTTAAGTTTATCTCTGTTGAAATTGTTTTTAAAAAGCTTCTTTTTTTTTTTTAAATTTTGTTAAAATGTGGACCTACGCCTAATTTCAAAAGTTCTTTAAACCTAATTTTTGCCTGAGTTCAGACACATAAACTGAACAATGTAAATTTTAAATTATTATATCTTACATCAATTTCAAACTTGTTTGATGATTCGCAGTTCAAAGAAATCATATTAAAAAAGAGACTAATTTAGATATTATAATTTAATGAGCTTCCTGTATTAATGAAAGTGAATGGAAAACGTTTTGATAATGATTTATCTCACGTTCACTGGAAAATTCGGCGTCATAAAATTTTAATTTGGTGCCAACTAAAAGGTTTTCCTAACTTTCCCATATTACTGTTATGAATGGAAGTTTTAAATAATACAAATATGACGGGAAAGTTTGCACAAACCCTATCTCTTTTGACCTGCTTAAATTACAAAACAACCTAGTAAATTTCAATTAGATTTTCAGGGCGTGCATTACATGACTGCCGTCACGAGTAGCGCTTTGCACTTCCACTATCAATATGTCAAGTCATAGTGCATAATCACTCTGGTTTATCAATATTATCAGCAAGATTTCCTGCAAATAAGCACATAGATGCTTTCATTTTAAGGCGGTAGGTGCGTTTTCAGTAAACGATGTGATTTTCAACAGCTTCGTAATAATTGATAGAAGCTGAAGGGAACAAGAAAAATAAATAATTTACACTTTTGTCAAGTTCATAAAAAATGAATATCTCAAAAACTGATTTGTTTATGACATTACAGATGTATCGATGTGTTAAACTCCATTTTATATATAATTCACTTTATTTTAATGTGATTTTTGTGATGAAAGTTCTTGTGTCATGAAATGTATATAAGAAAGGGGAAAAAATGAAACATGTCTATATACAATAAAGTAAGAATGACAGAAAAAAGTACTGGTAGCCTATCAGTATGACACGTTTAATGACCGATATGCAGCCACCATCTCTATTTGTAGAATTCGTTTGCATCCTTAAATTTAGCAACAGCTCATATTGCCCATGAAAGCCTAAGTGTTAAGGACAGAGATACGTTCATAAATAGTATAAAATTATGCTCTGGATCGAAAGATCCTGGGGTATATATTTGCGCTGTCTGTCTTTCTGTCTGTTTTCCTGTCTGTCTGCTGTCAACTTTAAACTAGCCCATAACTATTGAATGTGTGGGGCTATGACTTCTATATTTCAAAGGTATATTCCATCTGACAAGACCTTTCTTTGGGTACCACCAAATTTAACCTCTTGATCTTGACCTTTGACATACTTTTACTAAAAAATACCCTACTATAACCTTGTCCATAACTTTTGAACAGTTGGAGCGAGGGCTTTCATACTTCACATGTGTATTTATTGTGACAAGACCTTTTCAGCTGGTATAAATATTTTTGACCCCACGACCTTAACCTAAGAGTTTGACCCAATTTTTTAAAACTTTGGTCATAACTTTGAACAGTTAGAACTAGGGCTTTCATATTCATATTTCACAGGTGTATTTCTTGCAACAAGACCTTCCTTTGGATGCCAACATCTTGACCTGGACCTTTGGAGTTTGACATGAATTCGAGAGAATTCAATTCTTGCCATAAGCTGCCATACGGGGGCATCAATGTTTCACAAACACATCTTGTTTTTTCCAAGATTTTGTAATTAAAAATTGGGGTACCTTACCAGGCGTTTGTGCAAGATATCAGAGGATAATGTTGCTTATGTATAATTCCTTTGGAATAAAACTTTATATTGCCAAAAGAATACAAACAAATAGCGTTGTAAATTTTTAAAGACAATTAGAAATAAGTTTTGAAGGTTATTATACATTACAAAGATGTACATAGCAGATAACCGAGGAACATATCGTCTGATCTTAAAAAGAGAGATCTTGCATATGCACACATAATATGAATATATAATGTATATTTATTTGCTTATTTTTTTTAAATATTTATTTCTTTGATGTTTTTTTTATTTCGTTAGTGACCTTTTAATAATAGACTTTGAAGGTTAAAAGGTAAAAAAAAGTTTATTCATACTCGTGGAAAGGCTTTGTCAAAATGAATATATTTGAAGTATTTGAAGGCCCTTGCACAAACTGTTAAAAAATGGCCAATGTTGAGGTTTGGTATTTTTTTTTTTAGCAAAAATTGGTCAAACTTTAAGATCAAAATAAAGAGGTCAAATCCATGACGCGATTGTATGATGATATCCAAAAAAGAACTTTTCGCAAGGAATTCATTTGTTAGAAAAATATGAAAACCATAACTACACCAAATCAAAAATTTAGGCAAGGTTGATTTTTGCCAAAAGACAGACAAAAACAGACACAAACAGATGGACAGAACATAAACTATATACCCCTAAATCTTCGATTATGGTGGCATTAAGTCATAAACTATGTACTTTAGATATCCTCTATACATGTACATATTATTTAGCTATTTTTGCTAAAACTGTAAACCCTGAAATATTACCTGGTATACATCTTTAATAAAATTATATGCACTAAATTTAACAATCCTTAACTATGGACATCAAACATTATATCGAAGAAAAAAAACATACAGTATTAAATAGAAACATAATTTTAGAACTGAATCTGAATTTATATTTTAATAAAGAAGATAAGGCGCTGATAAAAGAATGATGAATTAACTTACTCAAATAAACAAAGATATTAGAATTAAAGGTACATTGTAATTACTTTCAGTAATATGAAACAAATGTACTTGGGGAAAATTTTCATGTTTTTTTTTTCTCTCTTACGATACATTATACAGAAAAGTTTGTAGGAAAACACGTGGATTTGCTAGAGAATGCACTTTAACATGACTTGGACGATGGAAGGTGTCGGATGACCAGATTAGAAGAGACCTCACGTTCATCAAGGTTGGTGGTCGTAAAATAAAGTATATATACGTAGTATCTATCTGATTCATTGATTTTAACCCATTGAGAACGTTTACAGAGCAGTAAATGACTAACCTAACCAGAATTGTTAAAACAAAATGTAAAATGTCAGCGTTTAAATTTTCAAACTTGTCTGTTATTACTGGTAATTAAGTATTTGATACAGTTCAAATATACACTGATATGACAGTAATTTATAGCTTCATTCTGTGTTTTTTTTTTGTCTGAAAGAAAACATATATGAAGCTAAATTTTACTGCTATTTCCTTCATACTCTGTTATAAAAACAATTTCAATAAACTTTTAATAATGTTAACATTTTATCTACCGTGTGTTAAAAGCTCAAGCCGACCTTTAAATTCTGAGCACCCATTGTTTGGCGTCTGTTTGTTTGTTCAATTTTAATCAATTGTATT
This sequence comes from Saccostrea cuccullata, assembly GCF_032062105.1. Classification (NCBI taxonomy): domain Eukaryota; kingdom Metazoa; phylum Mollusca; class Bivalvia; order Ostreida; family Ostreidae; genus Saccostrea; species Saccostrea cuccullata. The sequence continues at coordinate 83,150 of NW_026933264.1, read as the reverse complement.
TATAAATAAGCATCTCATGGCCAGTTGGTAAGGATTCAAATTTGATCAAATTATTTCCCTAGGTGTAGTTTGGGAACATTAATGCAAAAACATTTCCTTCTCAAGATGGTTTTTAAAAGGAACTAACGCAGGAAAAAATAGAAACTATAAGTTTTACACGAGAGTAGGAAATAATGAAAGATAATCTCTAGAGGAGTAAGGCCAGACCATATTCATTCTTAAATACTAAGACCCCTTAAAGTTGTGTCAATTGAAGTCAAACAATAAACTGATAGTCCTTGTCCATCTTTGTTGTAAAATCTAAACAATTGACTCTTGTGAAGCAGACGCGTGACTGAAGAGTGTATCATTGTCAAAGATGAGATCTGGGGAACAAAGAAACCATAATTATCGTTAAGGTTCCAATATTCTGAAAAAATCGTAAAGATATTGCGTTAATCGTTATGTATAACACATTCCATCGCTTAAAAACAGATTAAAAGAGTCACGTTTTCAATATCGTCAAATATGGATGTTCCGGAAAGTCGCTGCTTAAAAAGGGAAAAGTACTATTTCTGTTGATAAAAAGAGTTGAACTATTGGTGGTATGGGGAATAGTGGGGATAAAAAAGATTTGTTTAATTTCTCTGCAGACTCCCGATTCGAGTCCCTTGAAAGAAAATAATACTGTAAATAATTTTTTTAATTAAAAAAACAAATACCCGGTAAACAAAAACGATCCATAAGCCTCTTTCTGTACTTTTTTATCCAAAATATTGACAGCTGAAAAGGAGTACTGCACAATAACATATTTGAGAAATGATGGTTATCAGATATTCACGCTGAAAACTTCCAAGGAACTTATTTTAAAACATGAAAATCTATTTATTAATCTAAGAATTACCCAAATCAATAGCAGCAGCAAAACTACGACTTCTCAACGTTTTACACATCAATTCAACACAATTAATTAAATCTAGGCTTTTAAAAATCATTGACAACTGCTTTTTGAAAAAAAGAAGAGATAAATAGAAAATGGAACTTGTAAATTAATATACTAAAAGATGCTTGTATTTCTGATTGACAATATCTTTGTAATTTTTGGAGATAAACCACTCTGCTATTAGAAAACTTTATAAAAAAAATCATAGTAGCCGAATTTTAAAAAAATAACTTCTTCATAAATAGAAGTTTCTTTCTGTGGTCTTCAATTCCACTTTTTATAAATATTTGTTTTCATTCCTACGTTGGGTTCGATATATGATCTTTTGAGCTAGTACTCGAAATGAAATATACCAGAGAATCTGTTTCAAATATAGACATTTTACTTAAAAAATGCCAACAAACATCAAAAATGTTATGTGTATTTGATACACAATCATAGCATATTTCCACAGATGAACAATTTCTAAAACGAGACAAGCTATTGAAATAAAGCTGGTGATACACGGATACCAACATTCTCATTTAAAGTAAAAACATAACGCTTAATATTTAGTCGATCAATGACCTTGTTAACAAATATAATTTATTGATAATTTTTTACGGAAATTTCCCGTGTTCCCGATCATGACAAGGATAACACGGCAGATGCGACCGGTAGACAGAGATACTTACTCCCCAATGGCACCTCATCCTACCTCTGATGTACTTCAGGTCCGAAATGTCCATCATTTGTTAAACAAAGATATCAACAGTCTAGTTTAAAGCCACCAACTGTCATTTCTATGGTCGATACAAGGATCTTGTCAGCAAATACAATATATGAAGAATTTCAAAGACTGACTGACATTTTTCAATCTAATTGTTAGGCCACTGACTTTTCGACATATATTTTTCTTGGGTTGGGGGTGGAGATATCATAAAAAGCTGTGTTTACTCATACAAGGACCTGATTCCACCTTTGATGTTTTCATAGGACCGCAATGAATGACATTTTCGTACAAATTATTATTCCGTTATTTTCACCACAAATTGACCAATTGTTCCGTTTGTCTGTTCATGACAATTCGCACACGGCGAACGAGTCTGAACAACAGGAAATGTCAATGCCTCCCCGAACCTGTTCCCGTCTCTGATGTCATTAGATGTCCGTTTTAGATCTGTTCCCAGTTGAAAATTCTGCACCATTACGATTTTAGCTTTAAATATACACTATCCGAGGATGTTTCCATATCAATTTGACATAATGATTTTGCTCTCTTATTGAGAAGATATCTTTCTTTTTATTCCTAAGTAATACTTTGATCCCCCATTTTTGGCCTCGTCTTTTCACAGGGGTTCATGAAAATATTTGAATCCATATTACCTGAATTTCCTTTCAAATAAATATGAGTATGTATAGCTTTGTTTTTCTTGAGAAGAAGATTGAACAACAATCCTACATATTCCTGTGAGAATGCCCTCAGGAGTCATAAATTGAACTTTATCTGAGGATGCTTCTATATTAAGATGTCTGATAATGGCATTGCTGTTCTTGATAATAATATTTTGAAAGATTTTTTGTCTTGTAAATTCCTTTGTTAAATTTTGAACCCATATTTTGATCCATCCAACTCCCGGGAGTCAGGAATTTAACAAACAATTATCCACAAACCTGAAAATATTTCCACGTAAGTATGTAAAACCATGGCTTTGTTGTTCTTGAGAAGATGATTAAATAAATTTTTCCTTCAATAGTGTAATATGTAAAACATTGAACATCCATTATGGGCCACCCTTCTTGGGGTGTGGGGTGTGGTTGTGTGGGGTCACGATTTGAACAAATTAATTTGAATGTGATATGTGTAAATACGGCTAATCATAGCCTTGATATTCTTGAGGAAAAGATATAAAAAATTTTCTCCTTTATTTTCTATGTAAATCTAACTCAAATTTTGGCCCCACATAACTCCCTGGGGTTATGATTTGAACGCGTTTGAATATACACTATGTAATGTACTTTCACGTAAGTTTTAACTTTTGGCCCTGTGATTGCTGGGAAGATTTTTGATTGACTAAATATTGGTATTTTACGCCGAGTCGGCAATATTTCAGCCATATTTCGTCAGGGGAAGATTTTTGAAGATGCCAGCGAATTTTACTAATTCTTAATTATCTCCACTTGAAAGAAAGAGTGGCCCTTCATTGGAACAAACTTTATTTACCTGAACTCTAGGGTATTTTGTAGCAGTTTACTTAAAAATTTCCAAGTCATTTTGGAGAAGTCAAAAATTTGATATGTTTACAGAAGGAGGAAAGAAAAAAAAACGCACAGCTAGATGGATTTTTGGCAAAATTTGTTCAGAAAAGTTCACGCCAGGTTTTAGATCGAGCTAAAAAAAAAGATGAGGGTTTGCTTTCATTGTAGCATTTAACCTTAGTTTCTACTGAAGCCTAAATGTGTCATATAGTAGGTTTCCTATTTAGACTTCAAGTCGATGGGAGAAAGAGTTATGACAAAGGTCGTGGGCATCTCAAGGCGAGATACTATTGTTATTTGATTAACTCTTCGGGGAGGGCTGCTAATAAAACGTCACTTCAGAAGGGATTAAAGGACACAAACTGTATTTTCTAGAGTGTACAGTAATAGCATGATACAAATTTCTAAAGTGTGCAGTTAGAGTATGATACAGATTTTCTAGAATGTACAGTTAAAGCATGATACAGAATTTCTAGAGTGTACAATAGCATATTACAGATTTTTAGGATGTACATTTATAGCATGATACAGATTTTCTAGAGTGTACAATAGCATGATACAGATTTTCTAGAATGTACAGTTATGGCATGATACAGATTTTCTTGAGTGTACAATAGCATGATACAGATTTTCTAGAAAGAACTCGTACAGTTAAAGCATGATTATTTTTTATAGTGTACAGTTATATCATGTTACATATTTTCTGGAGTGTTCAGTTATAGCATGTTACAGATTTTCCAAAGTGTACAGTTAAAGCATGATACAGATTTTCTAGAATGTACAGTTATAGCATGATTAGGATTTTCTAGAATGTTCAGTTATAGCATGATATACAGATTTTCTAGAGTGTACAGTTATAGCATGATATACAGATTTTTTAGAATGTTCAGTTATAGCATGATACAGATTTTCTAGAATGTACAGTTGTAGCATGATACAGATTTTCTAGAGTGTACAGTTATAGCATGATATACAGATTTTCTAGAGTGTACAGTTATAGCATGATACAGATTTTCTATGTACAGTTATAGCATGTTACATATTTTTTTTAGATTGTACAGTTATAGCATGATATACAGATTTTCTCTAATGTACAGTCATGGCATGATACAGATTTTTCTAAAGTGTACAGTTATAGCATGTTACATATTTTCTATAATGTACAGTCATGGCATGATACAGATTTTTCTAAAGTGTACAGTTATAGCATGTTACATATTTTCTAGGAGGCACAGTTATAGCATGGTAAGATTTTCTATAGTGTACAGTTATAGCATGTTACATATTTTCTAGAGCGTGCAGTTATAGCATAATACATACATCATTTTATTTTAAAATATATTTTATTCAGTGAATACATGTAGGATTGAATTTACAGGCATAAATGCCTATGATCGTTCTCTCCATGAATACATTATTTTAGGCTTTGAAGAAGGGGCGGGGGTAATATCAGTGGTTAGATCATGGGCGTAGTCATAAGGGGTATTGCCCAACTAACACTTTTGAAGACTGGAGGGGCAAGCGTATTCAGTACCCCTCCTATAGTGTTTTATATTGGTAAATATTTAGTAAATTTACCCAAAGATACGGGTTTTGAATTATCATATTTTGTTTGCTTGTAAAATACTTTCACTCGATTTTAACTTGTGACTTTGCTTATGCAGTTCAAAATAAAAGAAATCATAAAATTTTAAATAGACTTTCTAAATAATAAGAATTTAATTGACACTTGCTACATTGAGGACCATCTTTCAGCCCCTTCTTCTCCAATTTATTTGTAGCATCTCTATGATCAACAAGCAAACTTTGACACTTTAGTTGTCGTAAAATGTACATGTTCCGTTACTAAATCTGGAGGAATTGTTGTCACATTTCACACGTCATATACACCCACGCGAAACTGGTCGAGAACAATTTCTTCACTCCTCCAGTGACTTTTTATATCAATATGGAAAAAAAAAGTATTTTTTAAGGTGGTATGATTCTTGAAAAAAAAATCAAACAGTGTGCTTGAAATAATGTTAAACACTGATTCAATGCAAAGAAAGAAAGTACATTGAAGGATACTTAACACAAAATGAAATTAGATGCACGGATTTATATATATTTTTTGACTGATTTTTATTAGAAATGGCTGAAATAATAATCCCTAAAATATAAAGTTTTTTGGTGCTTAGATAAGATACTTTGTTTCGCGTTCTGTATAATTCCATTCAAAATCTTCCACGACTTTTCACTTTATGCAGAATATTTTTAAAAAAAACTCCACTTAACCTGGTAAACATTATTCAGGTTGCCAATTATAACGTCTCTATTAGAAATATTGCTGATTTTTTTTTAAAAAGTGTTATAATTTATCCTTATCACAGATCATGTGTAGAAACCTATAAAACCTATACTTTTCCGTACCTTTTTTTTCAAAGGATACAATTTGTATCTGTATTTCGAACAAGCTATTCACAATGTGAAAAATATTTAGACATAAACACTTACTAAGATCTGTAGTTTTAGCATTGTAAGGTTATCATTTTTTAAAGAGATTTTTCGTCGTTGCTAAATTAACCTCAATACAAATTATATAATGATCTTAGGAAAATGTTTTTAAATAAAAGGTCTGGATTAAAAAAAAGCTGCTAATACCAAAAATAAAAATAACAACGGAAAATTTATACCTAGGAAAGCTTGAACAAAAAACAATGTTCTGATTTTTGACAAATGTGAATTTAATTAAGATGCAAAACATACTAGTAAGTTTTTCCTCTGGTTAAAATCTAGCCTTCCGGAGAGAAGTGTAAACAATTGAATTACAAACACATTTGTTGCGGGATGTTGAGCAATGTCTCATCGCGAAATCACTTATATAATTATATTATGCCATATAGACAAAAAATGGGGTTTTTTTTAATTAAAAATAGAATTTGTCACTCAATTATAATTTTAAAAAACACTATTGTGCTCTTCTCACTTTTGGAATACATGTACTTGAGATTCCTTAATTTTTCGTATGTACTAATTATCGTGAAATGGCTTTTTGACGTCAAATCATGTGAACAATAATTCTTAATTCAACAGTTGATTACAGGATTTTACATCTGATATCAGCGCCAAGTTGTGCTTCTCGCGAAATTATGTGATAAATTTCCTCGTGTACATTTAAAAATCTACAGTATTGCCGTACTGGATTTAGCAGATGTACTTATATATTCATGAAAATGACTAATCAAAAATGAACTTTAAGTTCTTTTGCAACTTCTAGTGTAAGAAATGTTAAAGAAAGCTGTAGTACAAGGAACGTGGAAAAAGATCCACATTTCAGGATTAGGGCTGACGACTAAATATACGTGAATATATTAATAGAAAAAATACATAATTGTTCTACAGTTATCCTTATCTGGATCGTCTACGTACATCTCTTTTTGAGGAGAATCTGTCTAATTGGTCACCGTGTCAACTTACAATGCAATTAACACTTTTAAAATAACAACTTGATGAAATTGACAAACACTACACCCTACACCAAGCGTGTAAAATCGTCCTATTCCTCATTAAGTATGAGTTTTTCCATTGTTTTAATTTCTTTGTCAACGGTAACATTTCTTCGTCTGCTGTGTTCATTGTTATATGAAACGTATTGAAGTATTGTTAAATATCTTCGTAATCAGGAGATCAATTCCAGTTGATTAATGTATTATTATTTATCTATGTCTTGGTATTTGTGTGATTATAGATGAAAGCTTTTGTTTTATTTGCTTTTTATGATTTCGTATCTCAGTGTATTATTATAGTCAATAATTTCAGCTCATTTATTCAAAGAGAAAACTGACATACCGCAATAGACCTATTTGATCATTTCAATACGTGAAGAAGTTCTGAATAAAATAAAAAGATCTAAACAATTTCATTATTATTATTTTTTTGCAACGGCTGTCTTTATATTAATTTTTTTTTCATATAATAAGAATATTAGACATTTTAACGTCACACAACATCTGTACAAGCTTAAAATGCAAGTTTTGAAGTTAAGGGTATCTTTCTATGGTAATCATAATACAAAACAGTCTTATCTAACCCTTGAAAATTGCATATGTTTGTGGTATTAACTTTGTTGGTTTGCAAAGATTCTATGACTTAACGTGCCATGCCTCATTTATGAGTAAAAATCGTATCAGAGAATGGTTTTAGAAAGTGAAATATACGATTATTATTTTATTTTATCGTCATATTTGAAAAAATGAGAAATTGATTTCTTTTTCACGAATAAGACTTTGGAACATTTGATTAGAATGGACATTATGTTAATATGACAAACTCCAGCATCTTGATAGACAACGATATTTCAGTTTAAATCAGTACAATATGGACTTTGATCTTATCTTACTTCTTGTTTATAATTGCATAAGATACGTTTTGTTTCAAAAACATTTCTACGTTTCAGAATCCTATGAAACAAAAAAAAAAGATCAGGTTATATTGTTAAAAAGATGCACATCGACAAGAGTGATTAAAGTTTTAAATCACCATTGAAAGATATGAATGAAGAAAATGCGAGTTAAGATATCACATGAAATGTAGTAAATCTTTCAAAAGAGTGTTATCTCTCAAAAAGATATAATTCTAATATAACATCAAGAATATGAAGGCTCTTTACTATCAGGTTTTTGGGTTGAAGATATGCACGTATGCGTACTATTTTTCATTTTAAATAAATTCAGTAGACATGGAGAAAAGGAATTGGTAATGATGTGTAAGAAATTCAAGTTCCAATGTTGAAATGAAATAAGAATAAACTATTTCTTTGTGAGGATGATTGTTTGGTAAATGCGTTTTTGAGATGAACAAATTTTTTGGTTTAATTTCTTGCACATAAAGCAATATAACCGTAACAAGATGTATGTCTGTGTACATATGAAGGCTTAATTGTTCCTAAGCTTTTCATTTAAACCAATATCAATATATCGTTTTGATGAAAATATTATTTAATTAAAGAACATAATATGTATATTTTTCTAATGTCACTTAAATTTCTCTTAAATAAGTTTAACGTTTGTATAATTTAGTCATGTGCCTACAAAGTATAAAAACTGAACACATTCATCTTCACACAAAACGTCAAATTTATCTAAAAGATTCTTACACATATTTTCTCTTGAATAAAATAGTAAAAAAACAAATTAAGATCAGTTAAAAAAAATTACTTATTCTTACAGCATGCTTTTGATCGAGAAACAAATAAATATTGAAAGGTTAACACCCATGCCAATTCAAACGATAGAGGAAATTTCTAAAGAAATAAGAAGGTTGACGACGGATGTCTAAGTCATCTCATTAAGTTGTTAGCTGATTCCATAGTCTGTAAAATATATCCAAAAATGAACAGATGTAACAGACTATGCGGTATCTTTTATTTCATGATCAGTGGGTATAACAACTCGACATATAAACCGTCGTCGATTATCTAAATGTAAATGTGAAGGCTATATCTACAAGAAGTGTTTCATTTTCATCAAGTCTGATAGCAAAAACAAATTGTGTCCATCGAAATTTGAACATTTTTTATGGAAGACATAGTTTCTGAAGACTACATAAATGTTGTTATTGAGGAACTCCAACTCCTGTTAATATCAACTTAATTATTTAGAGATGAAACATACGAAGATAAAAAACTGTATTCAAGATCAAAAGTCCATAAAACAATACAAAACAGACTCAATGGAGAACAAAACTGGTTGTTTCATGCTGACAAATAAAAGGTATATATTATGGAAACAAAATATGGAAAATTTAAAGTTATTTAAGAAATGAATTTAATTTTTGAAGATTCATGAGGTTATGAACTACGACGCTTCAGGCCGGTATATTTCATGAAACGCGTTAGCGTGAAACGTTGTAGTTCATATACCTCATGAATCTTCAAAAATTAAATTCATTTTTTATATTTACATTATTTTTTCGATGAGATGCTTTAAATTTACGCCATTCAACTGTCATTTTAAAGGAAATCTGTTTATATTATATGTTTTGACGTCAAGTGCGGTTTTATGACGTAACAATGGAGATATTCATGGTAGTTCATGAGAAAATGAACTGCATTTTATTTTGTGAAGAATCATAGGGGAAATTTATTGGAAATGTATATATTTAGTTATGGAAACATTTTGGTGACAAAAAACAATACAAAACAGGAGCAGAGCAAACACGGGACTCCATAATATCAGAGGTAGGATCATGTGCCACGGAGGAGTAAGCATCCCCTGCCAACCGGACACACCGCCATGTGCTCCTTGTCATGATCCGAAAAAAATAGCATATGTTGATAATGACAAGTCATCATATGTAAAAATTTTCAACATCTGTTTTTACTAAAAAAGCATTTTTTTTATAATATCAAAGATACTAATTTTGAACAATTCATCGTCAAGAAGAGTTGTATAAAGTGTGAAAAGATGGAAAATATTTTTTAATTTCAAAAAGTTCTTGAATATTCATATATGATTTCTCCTTTACAGCAGTTGATATTTTTGGTGAGGATTAAAGATGACTTGGTCTATAGTATTAGCTGAACCTAGCAATGTTTCTTTGTTTGTAAGATTTTTATAGATTAAAGAAAATAAGAGACATGCATTGTATAGGTAGAATAAATTAACTCAATCTATTAAATATATGAATTAAGGAGGACAGACAATGATTCTAGAGGGGTAACAGTAAACTATGATGTGGAATAAATTTTCAGCGATATTTTATTTTTGTGAACTCAACTCCCTTGCAAAAAATGCCAACATGAAATCTTCGCCAAATGCGTTAGATCGATTGAAAGATAGATTATTAAACACTTTTTTTCCTAAAATAAAGCTTTGAAAATGTGCCTTGTGGAATGAAACATATGAAGATAACGAACAGTATTTAATATCAAAAGTCCATAAAACAATACAGAATAGGAAGAGAGCAAACACAGACTCCCAAAACATTGGAGGTGGGATCAGGTGCCAAGGAGGAGTGTGCATCCCCCTGTCGACCGGTCACACCCGTCGTGTGTTCCTTGAAATGATCGGGAAATAACGGAAAAATCCGTCGTTAATTCAGTGTAATGGACAAACAATAAGTATGTAAAAAGTCAGTCAGGATTTGATTCAATGACAAGCTGTATTTGCTGACAAGGTCATTATATCGACCATAGAACTTACAAAATGATGACTTTAAAAGAGACTGCTGATATTCTTGTTTCATCAAGTAATGGTTTGGGGGTATTTGTAGGGAATGCAAGGAGTGGAATGCAACTTGAAATGTTGTGGAATACAGACATTTTTTGAAATGAAAAGAAAACCTACTTGTGCAGAATAAAGGTTATTATAGCTATAAATTTTAACTGCTCTAATAGATTCTTTTTAATGTAACTCGTAATATCTAACACATACGAAAAAAATATGCTTTTTTAAGCATGTGAAACACATGATATCTCAATTCCATTGCTGAATTAATAAAAATGAAGACCATTTGATGTATTATCAAGAGTGTATATTTATGATTATAAAAGTCCATTTAAATCAGTTAACGGTTCCAAGATTCTTCTTCCAGAAGGTAGAGTGCCTTTTGAGGCACATTTGCTCGTAGAATGTAATATATTTAACTCTTTATAACAATGAATGTGATGAATGTCAGCTTTTCCTTTCCTTGTTTCATGATATAGTTTTCTTGGTTTCTTCTTTATATTCATTCAAAGATACTCATGGGGGTTGAATTATTAAATTTAATCTCTAGATGAAGATAATAAAACATATGCCTTACAGTAAAAACACAAGGTCTTCTGGAAATGTGACATGAATTCTATCTACATAAGATTATATAAAGACTACTGAGTATAAAAAAAATCAAAAGGTTTGTATTTAAATGAGCAAAACAACAAAGGAGGGAGTGTTTACTTGTAATATAGCAAAAAAAAGCTTTTTTTCTTTTCTCTCTCTTAATCAAAACGAGAGTGATGAACAAAACAGAAAACAAAAGCACCTCTTTTCCTCTGTGGTTGTATGTATTAGGATAGGATTTGTATCTGTGGGTGCACTAAGTTTAAAAAATATTAATCTGAGAATTAAAAAAAAAAACTATTTACATGAGTAACAAAAAACTAATGAAGATTACGGCATTTATACTTTCAAGGCTTATAATTAATGGAATTGCATTTCTGTAGCTTATCAAATATCGTACATATCAAAAGTCTTTCCTTGTTTCAGGTATTACCGCTACATCGCCAAATATTTCAAATCATTACCGCTACATTTTTTCAAAATTTCGACCGATCATTACCGCTACATTTTTTCAAAATTTCGACCGATCATTACCGCTACATTTTTTTTAGTCAAAAACAACTCATTACCGCTACTTATGGAATCAGCCGATATACAAGTACGGAATATATTAAAGTTCCAATCACAAAGCTTTCACAAAGAATTCAGCACGACGTTTTACAGTTCTCATTCTAAATTTTTAGAATTTTTTGCAATGTTGACAGAAGTAAAATATATGGCAGTGTAACATAAAATATTTGGTTGCTGCCATGTATAAGCATAAACTGCTTCAAATATTTGAATAAAATACGTAGTCCATGATTTGTTGTATCTTATTTTACATATTTTGGAGTCGCGTGTGAATGTGGGATCTGTACACGCACAAGTGGCTGGCTAACGAAATAGGCAACGTTGCGGTAATGTATACTTTTATATGTAGTGGTAATGTATTGTTTTTGTAGCGGTAATGACTATGTAGCTGTAATAACAATTTTGAAAATGTAGCGGTAATGATACGCACCCATTCCTCCTAACCATATTTGTTTGTTTTTATTTCATGGGTTACATTTGTCGTCATTAAACATTAAAATAAATACGTATTTAGCACCTTTACGTCATTCTGTTCTATTTGTTCGAAAAAAAAGAAGATATAGCTATTATGTTGCCTTGGATTACCAGTGAGGTTAAACAAAAAGTGCCTTAAAGCATACATCAGCATTAGTTAGCTAGGATTATTACGTGTAGCATTAATTTGCAGCGCTGATCGACCTTCGAAGGGGAAAACAGTCTCAGACACGTAACATTTCACATAAATATACCCCTACGGTAAAAGGGGGAAAGAGACTTTTTCTTGTAGAATGTCAATCTATATAATATGCGCATTTTTATTCCAACATTAATTCATATGGAAACATGATTTCTCTCGAGAAATCTTTTGATCAGAATTTTTGATGTGGCATAATTTTTTATTGACTAAGTTACAGAGCAAAAAGATTAGAAAACATTAAATTTGCTCTTATTTTACGGTTTTACAAGGAAAACATCTAGATGGTAATCATACCTTATTATCCTAAGAAGATCATATTAGATAAAAAAAAATATTTTTGAAAAACTGTGCATACGACTTCAAATCATAAGCAATAAAACATTTTGATAAATTACTCAAAAAGATGCAACTTTATGAATATATTCATTTCTGTATAGAGTGCCAAGAGTTTATTTACCAGTCACTCAATAAACGACAAAAGAGCTTAATGAATTCTCTTTGTAATATTCACTTCAAACACAAAGACATGTCTGTAGTCCAAATTCCAAATTAACCATTATAATGAATGTTCTTCATTTTGGATCCAATAGGGTCGTGTGCAAAAGAGCGACATTTTCGCGACAAGCGTTTAAAAAGGTGAAGTGTACGACAGCTTGAACGCATGATGTGATATCATAAAGGCCCTTTCACAATTGGCGCACGAGCAGAAGCGACAAAATATTCGTGCGACCGAATAATTTTGGTTAGGATCGTCAACTGTTGCCAAAATAATCGCATATGAAAAAAGTGTTCGTACGAAATTTGCACGATCTAAAGCGACTGTTGTGCATTAAATCTTGCGATATATCTTGCGTCTATATGCGACTGTTGTTGAATGAAAGCGAGTGTTGTAAGATAATGCGATAGGATTGCACGACTGATCAGGTAATCGGACGATTGAACGTGCGACAAAACAATTGGACGTGCGGTGCTCGTTCGCTCATGCATTCTATAGTACGAATGTTCGTGCGAGTCAGAGGGCCGGGTATATATACCACCCGTTTCCGACGCTCTTCAGTTGACATAGTTAAGATGCTTATAATTATACACGGTATATATGCCTGTTGCAAAGCATGGCAATTGAAGGTGATAAATCAAGCAATGATGGTAAAACGTTGCAAGATTACATGAGACATGTTGAGCAACAGTCTCATGGTCGCAAAACACACGCAAAGACAGCTGCGATTCATCTTACGATCTTAAAAAATCGTGCATCACTCTTACGAGTACATAAAACGTTGTAAGACGTTCGTACTAATTTTCGTGCGTTGAATTGCGATAATTTTGATCGCATTTGGTCGCGTCATGTGGGCATGTTGACTATTTTGAGGAGACTTGATGCGACCACTAAAACACATGCAATGAATGCGAGACATCGTGCAACGTATGCGATAGCTCGTGCGAAGCTAAAATTTTCCGATCGCAAAGTGCTCGTGCGTCAATTGTGAAAGGGCCTTAACATATACTGTGTGTTGTGCCACTTGAAAGTGGAAACTAGCTAAAGCGCGCTAAACGTGAAAGGATCAGAATGTACACGTTATTGCGCGTTAAAGAAGAACATTATTTTTAGCGTTTTTTTTGTACAATGTGTTTATGAACGATATATAAGCAGACCTTTAAAAAAAACCTTAATCAAGGTGACAAAATTTGAACCAAAATAAAGTTCAAAATGTTAAATCAAAAGAGATTTTAAATGGGCAAAATAACCATATTTTAACTTAATATCAATTTGAAAATTTATTATTCGAAGAAAATATGCAATAATATCAGTAAGTTTATAATGATGCGTAGGGAATCCTAAAGAAATTTCAATTTTTTTCATCATGAATAAATCAAAGTCCCATGTTTAAGTAGGTACTGGCACGAAAAAAGTTCCTGAAGAAATTCAGATTGAAGTAACTAAGAAGTTGATAGTTTGAAGTTTTTTTTAAATGTAAAATCTATTAATTTTCATAATATTTCATTATCCAAAGATTTTGTATTTGTCATATTCTGTGAATAATGAAAATATTGCCCATGTAGTAAAAGATGAAATTCTTTGCTAGAAATACTCAGATGAAATATATGGAGATAACCACCAGTATTCAAGTCCACAAAACAATACAAAACAGGACCAGAGCAAACACGGACCTCCAAAACATCAGAGGTGGGACCAGGCCTGGGGGTCATAAAACTTGGACGAGCTCACTTTGATCTCAGTCTCACTTTTTCCAAAGGAATAAACAGTGGAAAAGTGAGACTGAGATCAAAAGTGAGCTCGTCTAAGTTTTATGGCCCCCAGGCCAGGTGCTTTGGAGGAGTGAGCTTCCCCTGCCGACCGGTCACACCAGCCGTGTGCTCCTTGTCATGATCGGTAAATAACGGAAAAGATCTGTCTTCAATTCAGTGTAAATATAATGGACTAACAACCAGAATGAAAAACGTCAGTCAGCATTTGACTCAGTGATAAACTGTATTTGCTGACAAGGTCATTGTATCGACCATAATTGTGACTGTTAACGAGACTGCTGATATTCTTTTTTCATCAACTTGTTTGTCAATATTTTACCTCGTTTTAGAAATTGTTCATACGTAGAGCATGCTCTTGCGCATCGAATCAACTGAGATTGAAAAACTCTGTATGCATGTTATGGAGGTATATTGCTGCACAAGTAAGGGAAGTTGATGATAGAAAAGTGAAAGACATCACGTCTTTCATAGAGCTTGATTGTTAGATTACCATTAACATCTTTTTCAAGTAAAATATCCAAATATGAAACAGATGTGTCAGACTCAGATCAAACAAACATGAAAAATTCTCTGATCTAGTTATTATAAACGAATAATAACTGTACAAAGACAGGTCTTCTACATGCATGTACAGTAGATGGCTTTCATTCTTATCAGTGAAATATTTCCGTCAGGTATCTGAATAAACTACATCCTTGATAATAAAAAATAATAAAACCAAAATTTGGACATTTATCGTATAGTAAAAGTAGATTTTATCAAATCTAGAAGCTGATTAGCAACTTAAAGAGTAAACTCAAAATATTTATTGGTATGGAAATATGCTTCGAGGACGGAGATAGAAGATTTGGGGTCTTTGTTACTATCCTTACATTTGTAAGACCAACAGAAGAACAGGAAGACAAAATTAATCAAAGTTCTTCTTTTGCTTTTTGCCAGGCATGTCTTCCAATCTTGGTTGCATTCTTAAAACGTGAAAAGCGTGTAATGAAATCAGCCTTAATCAAAATTTTTATTCGTTCTGTATGTTATGCAAGTTGGACATAAATAATAGCGGAAACTGATTTGATAAAGCCTGACATTGTTGATAAATTAAACCTGTAGCTGTTTGTGTAACACCCTGTAGAGAGAATCGCAACACCATCTTAATTACCGATTATTCTGTTACTAATCTATCAGACACACAAACCTTAACCCAGCAAAGGTTCAATCAATCAGACCAACTCAAAAGTCTACAAGTTCATTGAGACTGTATGTCAGTCAGAGACAATTGTTATTGGTTTTAAAAAGGAGAGGAAGCGCAACACGTCATTTTGTCTGGATCTTCTAGATGCTTGTTTAAAGGAAACCTTGGAGCCTGTCTTCGAGCTGACAGAGAATAAACGTATTAACAGGTCTGATGGGAACTAGTTCATTGTGTTAACTTGGCGCGTGTAATTTAATCAGAATTGACAACGCGTGTCAAGTGGGCGAATTCAAATTGAGCAGAAAATAAAAGACAGAAAATAAATAGAAGCTTTCATTTGAAGACTTAATTTCAGGAGTGTTTTATGTTTTTGAACAAATCCGACTTGACAAGGAAAATTTAACCTAATAGACAAAGATCTGTCTTCAGGTGAGTAAAATAAAAATAAAAAATTATTTTCTAATTTTTTTCATATTTGTTTCTTAAATAGTGCTTAATGTTGGATTATTTTAATTATTATCAATTACCAATATGGCGCCCTCATTATAGCAAGTGCCCTTTACATATTTGTGTACTTTAATTTGATTATTATTTGCACTTCTTATATGTTTATCAAAGAATCGTTTTCCTTTTATGTACTCCAGAATAAGTTCTCCCCCTCTCTCTCTTTCACACTTTGTTTTTCTAAATGTTTATAAATAAATATGCATCTGCATATATTTCACACTGAAAAAAAAATAACGTAAATTAACATAAAAATATTTTGTTATATGGGAAAGCTTAATAAAATGACAAGTTCCTGTGATGAAATTACTGGAAAAGTAGAGTGGTTAAACAGAATTAAATTGGCTGCATGAGATTCTAAAATTCTTTTTGAATACATTGCTCTATGTTTGTCTATCAACACACTGCTTTATATTTGCCTGTCATGATTTGGTTGGTTTGAACATACTAGTAGTCAACTGAAATATGTTTTAATAAAAAAAAAACACGGATGGTCAGTACTCTAAGATGGCGGCGCTCCTGTCAAAATGTTACGAGAATACTCTACAGCTCTTTCTTTCTCTATTTAATCTCAAGCAAAGGAGTATTTTACCGTTCAAAAAAATACAATATACTGGAACAGTGTGAATTGTTCTTGTTATACTCTATAATTCTTATAGAAATATTGAGAAAAAAAAACTAAATTAGATGTTTCGATATATCTACTTTCTAGATTTGTATTTTGCTAGAGGAAAGCATATTTTTATTTTCAGTAATTAAAAGATGAAATATTTAACCAATGAAAAAAAACCCAAAGTTCTTATATTAATGCTATCAGAGTTTGGGAAAGTTTTACCTTCTCTAACACGTATAATTTTTCCCTGAACAATAGGCTCATATCTATAAAAGAGTTCCAATTCGAACATATATTTCCTTCACTGCAAAAGATTGCTAAGCATTTCCTGAACAAATCGAGATGAATTTATATATAATTATCTAAAATGATATAACATAGCTGTCTTTGTATATTGATCATTTCACATATATTAAATCAATAGATCATGCGATTGGAACCCCCGTGCTAATACTAGTATTTTAAGACGCACTAATTATGCAAATGCACAGAAAAAGTATAATCCCTGAAACAAATATTCAAAAAACAACAACAACAACAACAAATTCAGCATCAAAATTATATATTGCTCAAGATAGAATTACAGATTAACGGTAAATAAATGTTTTGTCCCATTTATATATTTTTTTCTAATAACTGGAAATGTTAGATGTCCATAGAGAGAGCTGAAAAACTGAATCTAAATTTTCTCTTCTTGTACAGAATCACTTGTAATTGATACAAAATTAGGATGATTCCAAATATCACTAGATGGGGAAAAAGTTGATGGAAGTCTTAGATGTTAACAAGCAATTACTTGCAAAATGACAAGAAATTTCACATTTGACACCATAACTTGTAAATGATAGAACCACCTTTTTTCAATTTGAACAACTCCTCCGACAAAATGGCGTCTCACCTCTTCGTCACCTTTTCATCTGAAGGTATTTTCGCAAATCCGCGCGTTTAATATCTTCTAACACATTATCTCTTCATTGCAATAATATTTAGACAAGAAAAATAATCCCCACGCATAACACGTGTAACAACTAATTGTTTTTATTTGACGAAAAAGCATTCATTTGAAGACTTCTCTTACGGTTTTTCACTCTACATAAGATTTAATACGATTTCACCAGTGCAAAGGTTCATATATGGTAAGAAAAACAATACATGTAAATATTTATTAGTAAAAATTATATAATTAACCTTGAAGGGTTTTTGTATAATTGACTGATGTGTTCTTGCAATCGTTTGATCCTTTGAGATTTACAATTCTCTACAAACAATATTTTGCCAATCCAATGTTTTGAATACGGTTCTCATAAATTAATATCCAATGAAACCGTATCAGACAACTTGTTATTTGATTTCCTTATTTCAGATACTGTGCTGGAATAAAACACATTACTTAATTGATAATGCTTTTGATTGAGGCAGCCGGTATCATGTGATTGTGATTTTTGTAATGAAGACAGGAATATCAACATAAGATAATGTATCTTATTATGTCTGAGTATTGGAAATGTGTTAAGTTTCAAATACAGTTTGTTGTGACATAGTATGTTGCGGGTGAGTAACAGAAATTCAAAACCTCAGGGGCAAATATTTGGATACTAAGGCTTTTCAATGTATCTAAAAATGTCTTGCATACTTTTTGCTTTACTTCTTTATAGATACCAAATAAACACTCGATATCCCAAAGCCCACTTATTGTTTGAAATAAAGATCGAATAGATGACGCAAAAGGTGTAGTATATGCAATTTGAATAAAGTCTTTCCGGATCTGTAAGTGGAATTAGTCTAAAACTGTTTTCTTATGACGTAAAATAAAGTTAATGAAGAATAAGCTTTTGGATTCAAGGGACTTTGGACTGATGACAAAATACGTAGGATTGGCGTGAAGGATGTGAATGTTATTGGTGTAGCACATCAAGACAACATTTTCGGTTTTCAACATCGAAAAAAAACCTTTATTTTCAAACACATTGAAAATAAAATTAAGTTGAAACTCGTACAATCAATTATTGCAATGCTAAAATTTCATCAAGTTAATTTTTTTCTTATTTTTATGAAACTTTTAATTTAAACGTGATTTAGTTTAAATACTTTTACGTTTGTTGCAGTTATACAATGAACTAGGGTAAACCCTTTGAGTTATGAGAAAATTCAGAAAATAAAAGTCGCCCGCGTGGTTCAAGTGTTTGCTTCAGAGACATGATCATTTCGTTACGATTTCGAATCCCACTTTGGAGACTGGTCCTTCGGATGAGACCGTACAAACCGAGGTCCCGCGTCGTAATAGGTGTAAGCAGGATTGATTGATTGATTGTATATTGTTTAACGTCCCTCTCGAGAATTTTTCACTCATATGGAGACGTCACCGTATGCCGGTGAAGGGCTTCAAATTTTGACCTTTACTCGGCACTCAGGGCCATTGAGCAGTGAGGGATCTTCATCGTGCCAACGCCTGCCGCTGACACGGGGCCTCGGTTTTTAAGGTTTCATCCGAAGGACCCGCAACTTTCACTTCAAGGTGCCGAGCGCATGGCGAAGGAACAGTTGCTACCCATTTTATCGACTGGGTCAGTCGCGGCCGAGATACGAACTCACGACCTCCCGATCACGGAGCGAGCGTGTAGGCAGGAAAAAATCTCTCGATCAATGCTCAATGGCCTCCACCGGCAGGTGGGGCGCCTCAAGATGACTGTAAAATCTCGAAAAGGAAGTTAAACAAACAAAACACCCACCCAACCTCCCTAAATACAATGAAAACTGTTTGAGTATTATTTTTGTTCCGTGAAATATAGTATTCTATTATCTGTTATAAACTGAATTAATATTAATTTTCTTGACACAAACAGTCCTAACGTTAACATTCTATTCAGCTCTTAAACTTTTATACATTTCCTTTTCACAAACCTCATAAAAATGCAAGTGCAAAAAAAAAAAAAAAAAAAAAAAAAAACAAACTTCCGAACCGTAGTGCATAGTGATTTTTTTTCTCGTTTTTGGTAGTTTATTCAAGATCATTCTCAAAATATTTGTAGGTAACGCAGAAAAAAGTAAAATTTTCTTGTGAAACTCAACACATATTGATTTCTCGTAAATATATACTAGGATAACAACCTACAGTATATAACACCGACGAGAAACCTACATTGAACATGTGACATTTCAATCTATCTGCGACTGACATGGGTACGTCGAAACTGACGTCTTTCAAAAAAAATCTTACAACCAGGCTTCAGATTTTTCCTAAAATAAACTTTCAAGAGAAAAATAATACACTATTATAAGTTTAAAAAGTTCTAGTCAATACGATTCTTTTATAAGTATTTATAATAGAAATAACTTTATTGTATTGAATTGGAAAGATTAAATATCTTTTGACCGGTATAAGGGTGTTGTGCTCCTTCACCTGTAAATGCATACTATATTACGTCTAGGGATACAGTCTTCAGGATAGTCTTGTGACCCTCTCGAGAAATACATGTAAATATCACTGGAGTGTTTTGGTTGATTTAATTAAGCAAAATTATATGATGAGAAGCTAATGTAATCGTCTTAATTAAATTTACCTCAGTCCTTCTACAATAGCATCAAAGCTCTGAAATTTGCTTTTCAAAATAATCATATTCAAGGGGCTTGAGAAAAATAAAAATGGAAGAGTCGTCGAATGTTGATTATCGTTAACAGAATGTAATAAGATAGAGAAGCATTTATTTTATGAAAAAGTACTAATGAATGGAATTTTTGTCTAGTAAAAAATTGTATTTGCAAACTGATGTCTTGTTGCATTTTACATGTAATATACATTTCCATCCATTTGTACCACCAACGAAGCCAAATCGCTTCTGAATTTAGCAGGTCAAAACAAAACTCTTTGGGAAACCGTTGTCAGAATTGGTAGTGAATAATGCTTTATTCTGTCTTGTTTAAATGTAATATCAACAGTTTATCAGTGGCAAAACCAATCCATTTGGTTTTTACTCCGCTTTTACAGCAGTTCTGAGTGATGAAATATCTAAATATCCAAAGTTTCAATTATCATTTGACAGTAAAGAACATATCAATTACATTTTTTTATAGCATGGTTACTTCACATTGTTGAATTCCTAATTTATCTTTAATGACGTCAAATCCACATGGAAAAAATTCGAAAATTTTCACCAACTCCTCATAGAATAGGTACATTCTTTATCAACGATCTGTTCACAGTGAAATGGCTCACTGGTATTTATTTCAAATCATTTAAATCTTATCAAAGCGACCTACTTTCAACATCGAATTGAAAGAAAAAAATTCACCCTGAACCTTAAAACTATCAAAATATGTGTCGACAGCAATTTAGAAGAAACAAGACAAAGATACACCTTAATCTGTTCTTTTTTATTTCAATTGCTCGTTTCTTTTCTCCGATTTGATGAGAATCAAGATAACACAGAAAGCTATCTAAAGTGTATAAGAACAAAACGCACGGTGCCTCTTAATTCTGAAGGCCAAAGGTTTTTTTTTTTGAAGAATGAAAAATACGAGTAGATCTTGTAAGGCTTAACAACATTCATCAAAGAGTGTAGTACTTTAACTTATTAATGATTCTACCATATCCATTTTAGATCAACTGTCTTTAAAAAAAACATAACTTGGATTCAGATCCCTGTCTTTTTAAATCAATCATACAAAACAGTTGAACGTACGTGTTAATCTTAACAACAAACATAACATTGACAATGTAACATTTGTCTTGTGTCAGTCCAAAAAAAAAAAATAAGCACAATTATGCAAGAAGCATCAAATCATTCATCTGCATAATATAGTGTTTATATTGTTATCATTATTTAATGAATCTGATATGTTCTGTAAAATTAGAAACTTTGTGTCGGCACATTTTAAAAAAGTACAAAAATGCCTACTGTAATTCGATACATTGAACTATGGTTAGAATTCATTGAGAATGCTCATTCAGAAAATAGTTTAAGGAAATGCTACTTACTTTTTTCACTTAAAAATTGATAATTGATGATAATATAACCTTTATTGAGAGGAGTTAATAAATCTAGTCAATAAATGGTTCTATTTTTACATCCTCTGCATAATATGACTCTCTGATTTTCTCATCTTCATCAATGGGTCAAATGGTTCAATGTAAGAATTTTTAAGTTTACTCCCAAAGAACGTTTTTATTTTTTTCTAAAACGGACTTACATCTGAGCAATAGTTGTCATATAAGCACTACTTACTTAATAATAAATTTATACACAACCAACAGATATGTGTATCCTTCTTTTAATTGAATCTTACTGCTGTTATATATATCCCTATAAAAAAATTCAAAGGAAGAAATTAGTGCTAAGGTAAAAGAAACTATTTGTTAAATTATTGTCGGGATCACTTAAAAAATTATAGTTTTGGTAAACGGCTAAAATGATAAATTAATTGCTACTATTTGGAAATTCATTAGTTGACAAAGGGTATTTCAATTAAATTCTCTTAAATCTAACTTTAGTTAAAATTTACGAAGCACATATAACTTTGCAAATAAATTTAAGTTGGAATTGTTCTGTAAATAAGCACATGTTTCGCATAATTTTATAAATATTTATACTTGTATAAAGATAAGTGTACGATTTGTTTTTAAGTGTATATATGTGTATAAATATGCATATAAAACAAGCACGTTTTTTTGTAATTCAGTTAAGAAGCATGTTTTCACATAAATGCCGGTTATTGACATTTTTATATCGATTTTAAGTTAATACAACGACTACATTTTGAGATAAAGTTTCTTTAAAATTCTGTAATTTAATTTAAAGTTGTACTTTCTCTATAAAATTTATAAGTAAATGAGAAAAAGGCAATTAACAATGAAATTGTACAAGTCCTTTTTTAAATTTTGCATTGACAGATAAATGCTTGTATTTTTCCAAAACAAAACAAACTCCTAGCAATTTCCTAGCGCCCTATCTTGATCATTAATCCTTCGCCCGTACAGGCATTGACTCCCCGATAATAGCCGCACGTGTAGATTTTCGTAACTTACATTATTGTTAAAGTGACATAGCAAGGAATATTCTGACAATCGCATTTCCAGTTGATTATTTCCCTTATTTTTAAGAAATATCACATATTTTAACTTCACACAGGCTTTTAGAGTAATTTTCCCGTGAAAATGTATAAAATGAAATTACTTTTTAAAATATCAGCTAGCCACTTATACTAATGTCACGTGTAATATGAATGGCCACAAAGCAATGAATGAAGTCAACTCATAAACACCAAATTCCGCAGGTCACTTCAAAACAAATTTAATAACGAATACACAGTGGAACTAATTATTTTATTCTTGAACATCTAATCAAGTTTTAGGGTGTGAATTTACAAGTGTCCTTCCTAGAAGTCGTTGTTGTTTATTGTTAGGATAACATGTAATGTTTTCAAAAAATCTTCTATTTTTACTTTGAGAAATGTATAGGAATAAATCAGTAGCATATATATATATATATTCGTATTTTGTAGTTTAAGTTAATAAATTAAAACATTATGTAAGGGAAGATATTGTAATGAAATATATATAGATAACGAACAGTATTCAAGGTCAAAAGTCCCTTAAATACATGTAATACAAATTTGGAGCAGAGCAAACACGTACCTAAAAAAATCAGAGGTGGGATTGGGTGCCATGGAAGAGTGAGCATCCCCTGCCGACCGGTCACACCCACCGTGTGCTACTTGTCATGATCGGGAAATAAAGAAAAATCTATGGACAAATCAGTGTGAATATAATAGCTTAACAATTAGTATTAAAATTGTCCGACATCATTAAATTTGGACTCAATTATAAATAGTATATGCTGACAAGGTCATTGTATCGACCATAGAACTTACAAAACGATGACTTCAAACGAGACTGCCGATATTCTTGTTTCAGCAATTGTCTATCAATAATTTTCCTCGTTTTAAAAATTGTTCATACGTAGAGCATGCTCTTGTGTATCGAATCAATTGAGAGATATAAATCCCGTATGCAGGTGATGAAGGTATATTGCTGTAAGGAAAGGGAGGTTTACAATTAAAAAGTTAAAGTAATCACCTAAATCATACAGCTTGGTAGTAAGAGAACCATAAACATCTTTTCAAGTAAAATATCTAAGTATGAAACATGAAACAAGTATGTATATTCTCTTAAAAGTATAATCTATACATCAGTAATGATTTATACATGTAATTTGCTTTTATGCTTCCTTATGTATATTTTCAAAAGAAAGGTTTTACAAAATAATGATTTGTAATTTACCTATAATATATTTTTTTTAATTTCGTTTTTTTCAACTCGATGATCATGATATATTGACGATATCTAATTAATTATTATTGTTAATTCCATTTGTATGTTGAGTCGACACCCGGAGAATTCCAAATGAGTTAGAAATAAATATCATAATAGACACCACAGAGTCTGTCACATCTCTTTCATATAATTTGTAAATTTTACCGACGATAGCCGACAAAGGCCATCCAACAACGACATGTATTTAAAGGTACATAGACACAGATCTGAAGTTATTTTTTTTCTGTATATCACGACTTATATGTTGTAACAGCAATTCACACGAAAATATATATTAAAAATCTTGATTCATCTTAAAGTTTCAATTTTGGAGTTTCAATAACTTTTAGATGAAATAACATTTTTAATATATTTTCATGAGAAAAAATATTGCAATACTGTATATAAGTCATGATATTATACAGAACATTTGAGAAAATATTAACTTCAAATCTGTTTCTGTGCACCTTTAAATTGCACGACAAACAAGGCGACTTCGGCTTTCCACGGACAACTTTTCTCATGAATGGTAGTTAACGCTGGCACCTGCATATGCATGTAGTTTTATTTGATACTCAAGAGAAATCTTCTGAGTATGACACATTTTTAAACCGAGCCAGATAAGTTGATCTTACAAAGATTTCAACAACCTTGTTTAAAGTCTGCATTTCGTAATTCTTTATGGTCATTTTGAGAGCTTAACAAATACAACTTATCTCTGGATCGCACGTTGGTTGACTGTTTTCATACATTTTGTTTCATACTTAATTAAACTATCAAACATTGAGTCTACATGAACAATACTATTTTCTAAGACTACTTTGTCTTATAGCTTGTTAGTTCTAAACTCTCCTTTCACTTTTGAAAACGTTGCTCCGCACCGGGTATCCTCTGAGAATGATTTGTTTTAAAAATCCTTTTTTCTATTATGTAGCATTTTCCCTTTAGATCCATCCCACTTTATAATTATTGAAAACTATATTATATATCAATTTTCCTTTCCGATTTCTTTCACAAAATCCGAAAAACAATTATAACGTTTATGAAGCCATAGTATTATTGCGCAGAACTGCAATGCTGCATCATGCCAAGGTCTTAACTGAGTATATATAAATACCGGGATATCATTATGCGAAAACTAACCCTAACCTCTCCAATAAGTGCGGCTAACCCTAATCGCTCGAGAAGTGTGTAACAACTATGATAATTTTTTTTGTTAATGTTAAAAGCATTTATTAGTGTGCGAGGACCAAATCTAAATCTCTCAACCAATCAATCAGTAATAAGCTGTTAATCAATATTTCTGAAAGGTGTAATTAGCAAAATCAACAAAAGTGTATAAATTATGGCTTTTGTAACCTCGGCAATGATTGACAATCATTGACACCGTAATTATACAAGCTGCAACTTTTCTATATTTCTTTCCAATGAAATTGCTTTAAAAAAAGGTACATGTTAGATCGAAGCTAAAAAGTTTTCATTCAAACATCAAATGAGAACAAGGATTGTCAGTATCAAACTGAATATTTTTAATTAATGTCAAAAGCTTTAATTGAGTAAATTTAACCATATGCATTGCAAGCTGTTAATCAAATCGGAAAAGAAGTTCATGATATTGATCACAATTAATTATACAAGCTGCAATTGCATCATAAGTCGTCCTTCCTTACAGAAGTATGGTTTATAAAAGTATTTGTGTAATTCGTGGTAACTGCGTTGCAGTGGAAGCGCATTATTTGATTTTTTTTTTTGAATCACGTATGAAATTACACAATGAAAGTGAATGAATGGTTTGCTAGAACTTGTGAAAGAAAGGGATTGAGATTTAGTTTCAATAAAAGTCAAGGAAATTAAAAGAGACAGTAGAAATTATCGTTGGTTGTCAATGAAGAGGCTTCTTAGAGTTGTTATTGACCCAGGGGCTATATACACGTGGTGTTAATGTTCTACGAGGAAAAGATCTAGCGTAAAAGATATTGCAGTTTCATTGTTCTCTATGCAAAAGGTTTGACAACACAAAAATGCTTAATAAAGATGTCATGCCAACAGGCTAATGAAGAGTATACGCCATCCAAATTAAATTTGGTATATTTAAAAAATATGCAATAGTTCAGACCAGGTGAATCAATAATCAATTAAGATTTAATGAATTTTAAAATCATTTTTGTGAGAACAAATTGATGAAGAGGAGATGAAATTTCATTTCAATGATCTATCAATATTTATGATTATTGATATTATATGTTGCTGTGTTAACACATTCTGAAGCACGCAAAAAATCAGAGGGATATATCAAAACACAGGAGTGTTACAATGAATTAAAATCTTTTTATTAAATATTACATGATTTCCCCTAAACACATAAACTTCCACTTACACTTTCATTCTTTCTTTCATGTCCCATTTCAATAATAAAATATGAATGTTTGCTTTGTTACAAGGACTTTGAAAAAAAAAACATATCTAAAAATCTCACACCGATGACATCATATTTGCTTGATGTTGTTTTTTCTTTCTTTTAATTGTATTTTTTTACATTACAATTTGCCAACAAGAAAACGTTTAATCTATGTTACGTAAAATATGTTTCTACTTTTGATACAGATTATTGTTGATAAATTAAAAAAAAAGAAATAACGTACTTGATTTTGACATTGTCATTGGACTATAAATCCTTGCGTGTTGGTGCTTATTTGTATTCCTTAAAAATATAAAGAGCTCACTGAGAACTGACAAACCCTTGCCTTAATAAGATATACCCCAAACATACAGATGGATATATTTCATTCATTTTTCATTTCTAAAGTAAACTCTATAAATGTTTTTTTTTTCAAAAGAAAAATATTTATATTAATGTTAAGAGATAAATCTCAAACTTTGAATGAAAGGGAACGACCAGATTATTTTATAACAGGTGGCAGGAACATTTTCTTTCCTTCTAATATTTAATTACAATAAGCCTTTTGTGTTTCTCTCAATCGTTACTCTCAGAAAGCAAAGTTGCCGAAGAAAGGTGTTGAGGACTTTGCTCACCCCGCAAGAGGATATCATTGTTATTTTTAATTATTTATTTTCTATAAAGCAACAAAATGACAGGCCATCCTCCTTAATCCCAAGATTTTCAAATTTTTTTTTCAAATTTCACTTTTATTGAAAAACAATATGGATAAAGTATTGCATATGGAATTTTTATGCGCCCGAATGACCAGATATTTTTTAACCTGTCTGTCTGTCTGTTTCTGTCCGTCTGTCTTTAATTACTGTAAGTCTTTTGTTTGTCTCCCAAACTTTAACCTTCGCCATAATATGCATACTCCACTAATTAAGCTCTTTCAAATGACACCAAGGTCAATGACCTTGTGACCTTGACTGTGGCCTATATGCTAAAAATAGTTTTTTTTAAAATTTAACCTTCGCCATAACTTTTGAACCATAAAAGATAGAGACTTCATATTTAGTATGCATATTCTACTAATCAAGTTCTTTGAAATGACACCAAGGTCAAATTTCACTTGACTGTGACCTATATGCTAAAAATAGCTTTTTTCGAACTTTGTTACCGCTAGGTGCATAGTGTTTCACAAACACATCTTGTTCTGTATGGTTTAAGCTTGTTACTCGTACTCAAGGTATCACAATCGCAACACTGTACGGTCAAGAGTCAATTTTTGCATGAGCTATGCCTTTCAAAGACCCTGGATCGTTTTAGCTTACTTTTTTTGTAAAATGGAAGCTTTAAGTTTACTTGTTTGTTTAATATTTCAGAGCATGCAAGTGGCAACAGTTGAGAACATAATTCTAGCGATTGTTTTATTCACCATGACGGGAGCAGCTCAACGAAGACCAAGACGACGATTTTGCGAGTGAGTACTTTTAGTTTAAAGAAAGCAAGACAACTTTTAAAGAAAGTGAAGTTAAAATAATTTTGACAAAAACTTTTAAACGGTACAATTTGAAATGTGAATAGAAGTAAGACTCAAGATTGATCTTTCAAAACAGATATTAAGCTTTCAGGAAAAGTTGAGGATAACAGGGTTACTTTTAATGTCTCCTAATTTCAATGGTCGAGTGAGATTTAATACAAAAATAAAACTTTTTTGTTTTTCTTTGTTAATTTTAAATGGTTTTCGTTCAGTTAATTACGCAAGAGAACATTAATAAAATCAGCTAGTAAGGATACCAAGTTATGGTTGAACATAGAAAATTTATTTTAAATTGCTTGAAAGTTAAAAAATGTAAATACATAAAAGGAATGAAAAATGCATTTTGAGAAGCAATCAACTTTTATGCCTTAACGCTTTGACTTTTTAAAAAGTCGCATATTAGAATGATCAATATCAAGACATATTGTCTTTTTCCGATTAAAGTATAAGATTTTCTATACAGTGCCCAAAATAGTAGATTTAGAAGGATTCGCCCCCTTCATACTTAATTAGAAGCCGTAATTTGAAGACGTTCATATCAAATATATCATTCCAACAACCTTGATCAATCCTTATATTTGATAAACTAGTATCAAGGGCTGCCAAAAATATTTTACTGAAAGAGTTAAGATGATTTAAATATGATCAACTACGAGGCGCCGGGGACATGTATTGTAAATTTAAAATTGATATAGAAATTTGATCTGCTTAGATGACTTTATATAATGAGTCTCGCTTTAAGTATTTCGAATTTCCTGTACAAAGGGAAGAGAGTTGATCACTTTGGGAAGGAAAAATTACTTTCTAGAGATGAATTTGGTAAACTTATTTTTCTAAAATTAGTAGATATAGATAAATATAAATAAAATGTATTTTAAAAGAGAGCATTTTATCGATATTAGCTTTTTAAGAAGGTGTTATTAGTAAAATACTATGAACAAGGGCTTTGCAAAGGAGCATCCCCTCTCAGAGAGCATATCCATAACTCAAAATAGCATTCTACACCGATCCCGATGCAAATTGCTTTACTTCCGTGTCGTACTTCACTAACTCGCTCACTCACAAACAAACATATACACGATTGCGTCACTAACATATCCTCTCCAACTCAGTTGCAAGAGGATAAAATAATTTCATGTAGAGTTAGTACATTTCAGTATAATATTTTACATTAATTATTGAAGCTCAGATTGGTTTATTTATGTATTTTTAACAGCAAACATGACATGGTCTACTTAGACAAATCATTATCTTATAATCATTTATACAGTTTATGTTCATAAGGTAGATCATAAAATGGTTCTAAAAAAAATTTTTTTCAGAGTATATCCATTTGCTCGCCGATGTTTGGGAGTAGCTGCTAAAAGAGACGTTAGTGCTAATATGAATACAGAAAAAAATCGGGAACTTAAATTGTTGGAACTAAAAGATTTGTAAGTCAGAACACTGATTGATTAATTACAGAAATAAGATAAAATCAAAACTGAACAGCTATAGAAATTTCTTGACACAACTGGATCTGAATTTTTATCAGAGTATTTGAAAAGCTAGGTGTTTTAAAAAAACTACTTCGAAAATGTAAATATATTTTTAAAAAGCAATCTTATAATTTTAAAGGCTTGATAGAAAAGGATATGCAGCAAAAACAGACTCGCGACGAAGCATGGTGTCCTCCGAAAACGATGTCCTAATAAATGCCATCAACAGGATTCTACATAAAAAACAAACATTATCAGGATCCAAACATCAGGTAGTATTTGGTTCTCTACCTCCCCTGAAAATATTGCTTCCTACCATGGAAGTGACCGATCAAACTCCTAAACTTTTTAAATATATCTTTCTTTAAAAAAAACACTTTTGCTAGGTAGGTTTTAAAATTGTAGTGGAATAAAAATTTTTTTTTTAATATACATATTCTGAATTGTACGGAAGCCCTGGAGGGACATTGACTTACTTGTTTTGACTTATTTGTTAAAACTTTTTTGTTTTGACTTATTTGTTTTGAGATATTTTTTTGTTAGTTCTAACTAAGTGTAGGTAAGCCATTGAGAACGATTAATTGTAGTTTTGTAGTTAAACGTACAAAACTGATGTGATTACTGAATTTTTATCCGTTAATTACGGACGCCATTGAGGGATATTAACTTATTTCTTAAGTGTCTTGACTTATTTCTTATGTTTTTTGAATTAGTTCTTGTGTGTTTTGACTTAGTTCTTATGACTTAACTTTGATTTCTTGTTATTTTGAATTTGTTATGACAAGTTTAGTTTACAAAAAGTGGAGTGAAAGATGGAGACAACGTATAGTTTAAGAAAAAAGAAAAAAAAATTGTCCTTGAATTTATTACTAACGACAAGATAAAATAGTAGTCACGTTCTTGACTTCAGTCATAATGCAAACTGGAATTTACATATAAGAATTAAGTAATAACTTTTAGAAAATCAGAATTAAGTTATAACAACAAAAATAATATTTACTTTAGAAATCACAACTGTACTGGACGTTAAAACCAGTTAAAATAGGAGTAAATATCATGTTTATCATAAAAGTAAGCCGAGCAACAGGTTTTCAATAGCTTTCTTACACTTAGTTATAACTAGCTACGTAACATTCTAAACAAATAAGTCAAAACAAAAAAGTTAAAACAAATAAGTCATAACAAGTAAGTCAATGTCCCTCCAGGGCTTCCGTAGAATTGTGTGTTTTTCAAAAATACACTGAAATATTTTTAGATGTATAGTGTTTCCATTATATTTCAGGACAAAGTTTTTCTTCAGTTTGACGGATTTTCACAACCCCACGAAGATTATCCTGTTGACTTTTGGCAGTCTCGCTGATAACTAAAATTAATAACAACTAACTATAATTTACACTCTGTATAGAAACAACATGTGAAATCTTTCGGAAATTTTGAAATTTAATTTAATAGCATTGGTCGGTATAGAAAAAAATGAAATGATATATAGCAATTAAATTATGGAAATAAATCTGTTTCAATGATTAGAAGTATTTGATGTTTCGATTTGGTAATATTGGAAAAAATTATAGCGAATAACTTTGTATAGACATAAAACTATAATCTTATTCTTATTATATATTTGTTTTGTTATAGTTGTTTTAGATTTAAGTTTATTTTCGAAATAAAATTGTTTAAAATACCTTTACCATTTAATCCTACCATTAATGTTTTGCTATAGGAATACATGTACAACACATATTTTGCAAGAGAAATAATATTACTATTTATAAACTCGGTAAATACAACATTTCTTCAGTAAATTAACATAAAAAACAAAGTTCTCTTTGAGATCATATTTATGAAAAACGTCATAATTACTAGTAATTGCAATTTACATAAATGCATTTGAAATTGGATCTTGCATTCTATAACGAATTAAAAATGTGAAGGTAACAAAAAGTGATTGATTAAGAAAGCTACAAGTAATACATATCTGTAAACATTTAACATATACCAAAGGACCCCCGGAAACTTCAGGGATGGAATCAGGTGCCTATGAGGGGTATACATTTTCTGCCAAACAGCAAAATCCACCATAACCCTGGCATATTGATCAGATAAATTTATTTAAATATTTCGTAGTCAAATCTAATATAAAAAAGGCCTAAAAATTGATGTTAAACACGCAGAAAAATATGACCGAATGATCGGTTATATTTGCACATTAGATCATTATTACAAATGAATTGCTGACTTTAAACAAAGTCTTTTGAATCCCCGTTAATCAGTTTATTTGCAAATAGCGTGTTTAAAATTAATCGGACAGAGATATCATTTTTCGGCAATCTGAGGCAACATCGATCATTTGTTGTCCACTTAAGGCGTTAATTTACCCATACTGACTAAAGAAAGTAAAACATCCAAATATAAAACAGATATATTTTCCTTTTTTGTCTTTTATTTCCTGTAAATTCGCCTTCGTTGCGCAGTGTTTAGAGTCATCTTTGAACCTCTTTCACCAGTTAGAACTCTGTGTCTGAGACAATCATTGTGTCGTTTCATCGTTTTCATCTCTTTCTTCTCTGAACAGGATTTATACCCCTCCTTACACATTATTGCAAAATAATTTGGTGCGCTGTAGCAGCCGCTACTCACAAAACCCAGCTTAATTATAGAAATATTATTTAACGTTGCAATGCAACGCTTAATATTATAACTCATTAAATTAATAGTTTACATTTCAAACACTAATGTTAAATCGCCGCTTAATGCAAGAATTTTATCAATAAGCTGTTGAAAATGTTAACTATTCATGCAATAATTTACCAAATTAAACGTTGCATTGCAAAGCTTCACTAAGCGCCATATTATTGCAATTTTTGACACATTTCCACTAACTGTGAAATTACATTTTATGTCATGTTTGCCCTTGATAATTTCATAGAATTTGAAAAATGCTTTCGTTTAGACAAGTTGTTGATATCTTTAATTAAATGTGTAACAGTCTGTCTCATTTTAGAAATTGTTCGAACTGGAACATACTCTTGCATGTCGAATCAACTATAGGAGACTCAAACTTCATTTGCAAGTGTTATTGGTGTATTTCTGCAGAAATGCGGGAAATCGGCGATAGAAAAATGACGACATCACATTTTTGATACAAAATTGTCATTAAAAACAAAATAAACGGTCTGTCCATTTACAATAAGATAATGAAGACAATATAAGCAACTTTAAATATAAAGACTTTTTTTTCGTTTATTATGAAAGTAACTTTTAATGAATTAATTGAATTAACGAAGACCGCAGCCTTCACCTCACAGTAACGTAATAATCACTTTACACGTACAACAAGACCTCGTAAATTATGGCGTTTCTGTGCACTCCTTCTTGTACACGTGTTTTCAAGATAAAGTGGGTGCAGTTTTAGTTTCTCCGATTATATTATCTACAGGAAAATGCGGAAGGCATGTAAAAGAGCTCTCAATATTAGTTCTTTTAATAAATAATTTCTAAAAAAAAAAAAATGGGAGAAATTATCTTCGATGTTGGGGGAATATTATGATAATATGAGACTTTAGAACATGTGATATACTTTGACCTATATTAAATATCATCTTTAAAACATCACTAATTTTCAACATATTTTACCATTTTTTAAAGATTCTTCTAAAATATTCAGTTTTAAGCTCATTTGGTATACATTATACAAGGGTATTAAATGCTTTTGAAAATTTAAAAAAATGATGAAACAAACAAGGATTTTTTCTTATTTTATAGGACATGTTTCAATATGTTAATTGTACTTTCCATGTGTTCATGGTACATTGTATAACTTAACGAAAATGATAACGATTCTTTGATATGGTGCAACGAAAACAGATCGTCAGGTGTTCGGTAGAACATTTTAGGTGCTTTCCCTTTTTCATTTCAAATGATTTGGGATTTCAAAAAAAAATTATGCAGATTTTGAAGATTAAAGATTATTGCACTTGTTTGTTTGTGAACATAATAATACAAAACAACCCCTCTCTCAAGGTCGTGTCTATACAACCTCAAGAAGCGTTGGTATTCAGTGCTGTAAATATTCCTCTGTGATTAATGTTACAGGCATATTATGACGGAACTAACCTTCTTAAATTTAATTATTTCCTCGTTGAATTTAATTATTTCCATTGCTAATATTTATAAGATTGACATTGAAAAAATAACTCCGTATTAGAACAATAATGAAAGAATGCTTTTCAATCGTCTCAAGGTAGTATTTTCTAGTATTATAAATTTATACATCAAAGAAAAAGATCTAGACTTATCCCAATCTCTAAGAACCATGACCCCTAACTTGATTAACCTTAGAAAGCATTCCTTCACGTTGGCTATTAAATGTGACCTATTAATAATTTTCTTAAATATTTTTTCTTTAATTTCAACTTATCAACTACAATGATGAATCTACAGTACATTTTTGGAGCATTCCATTCTCAAGTAAACTTTAATTACCATTGTTGAACTAAGACGCACATACATCTTCCTAGCTCTGTTGAAAATGCAACAGATTTTGCCTCTGACCTCTATTTATTGGATGATAAATGAATAAAATGCCCCAAAAAGAAAAAAAACGTACATATAAATGTCAATAATAATAAATTTTCATTACTAAATTATTTGCTGTCTGAATGTTTAATGAATCTCTTTAGGAAAGAAGACTAGTACTTGGACTGTATAAACGTCTCTTTTGGGCAAAAGACTTTTGTACAAAACACATAATTAATGGATAAATTACACGACTGGAACATACACTGAATTATTGTTGTTTGATTTGAACTATCTTTTATGATTTTGTTTGTCGATCAATTACTGTAAATCATGATGTGAAGATTAAAAAGTCATTTTAATATGTTGAAACACAAGTGGAGAAATCTAAGGAATACAGCAAAACGTGTCTGACAAAATTGATATTATCATAAATAAGATAAAGGATTGCTATCTATCAACTTCTCCTTAAAGTCGAATAAAGCAATAATGAAAGAAAGTGACCTCTATCACTTAAAAGCAATTTCAATAAAAAAAAAATTACGATTCAAATCATTGACAATCAAGACAACAAATCAGATGGTCACGTCAGCCTAGGCCTGAGCCTTCTAACACAAACAAGGAAATGAGTTATCCGTTGCTTTAACAACAAATTAAAATGTTAAAAATGTACATAAATGATACATGCAAGTCAAAATATTATATAACAAAAATCTGTATACTAATTGTGTTCCTTTATTTGCCGACCTGATGCAAATATTCCAATGAAGAAAAAAATACTTCAAAACTTCTTCATAACAAGCGGAGAATACTACATTTGACCCTCAATTCAAACCTTCAGATATATCCACGTTGTTTCATTAATTAACGATAGCTATTCTTATTCGTATTATGCCTTCTCGATATATCCCAGTGAACTTGAAATAAAAGACACCAAAGAGTCTGCCACATCTGATTTATATTAAGATGTTTACTGCTTAAACACGTGTAAGGCCAGTTAACAACAGATTGTATGGCAAACGAGAAGACCTCAACTTTTCTTATCTATGTAGTTATAGTCCACTATCACCAACTCATGATGTTTATCATTTTATCATTAAGTCAAATGCTGACTGACGTTTTTATATTAATTGTTAGTCCATTATTTATACATTGAATTGACGACGAATTTTTCCGTTATTTCCCGAACACGACAAGGAGCACACCTTGTGTGACCGGTCAGCAGGGAATGCTCACTCCTCCATGGCACCTGATCCAACCTCTGATGTTTCGGAGGTCCGTGTTTGCTCTGCTCCTATTTTGTATTGTTTTATGGACGTTGATATTGAATACTGTTCGTTTTTTTCATATCCTTCTTCATATAAATCTCTCCAAACTTATTCCCTACTCAAAAGCTTTCTTTGAGTAGGATCAGTTTTTAAATAGAGGCATGCTACTCACTGATAAGTTTGTGTTACATGGATATCAACATTCTCATTTAAAGTTGGCATTTCGTACATTTAATGGTCGTTATAATAACCTTATTAGCAAATATAAAATACATATATTTTGTCTCATTCCTGCTGACTTTTTTTCGAATCAATTAAAAGACGTTTGATTTTTAACACGGACTGTTTACTTATCTTGAGCACCTGATCCCACGTGTTGAATTTCCAGGGATCCGTGTTTTATGTCCTCTTCACATAAGATTTTTTTAGATCGATCACAGTTCCTTAGCTTTGTCATTTGCCTTCATGAAACATATGGAGATAACGAACAGTATTCAAGATCAAAAACTCATAAAACAATACAACATAGGAGCAGAGCAAACGCGGACCTCCTAAACAGAGGTGGGATCAGGTGCCATGGAGGAGTGAGCATCCTCTTGCCGACCAGTCATACATACTGTGTGTTTATCGACATGATCGGGAATTAACGGAAAAATCCTTTGACAATATAGTGTGTAAGCCATGGTCACAATTAGTATGAAAAACGTCAGTGAGCATTTACCTTAATGATAGTTTGATGTATATATGTTTGCTGACAATGTCATTGTATCGACCATGAAACTTACGAAATTAAAACTTTAAACGACATTGTTTTTATTCTTGTTTTATAAAATTGTTTGCCGTTTTAGAAATTGTTCAAAGCTGGAGAATACTCTTGCGTATCGAATCAACTCAGAGATGAAAACCCGATATGCAGACGATTAGGGTATATTGATGCATAAGTAAGGGAAATTGACTATTGAAAAGTTAAAAGCATCACTTTTATCATAGAGCTTCGTTGTAACATTCTATTGACGTCTTTTTCTGATAAAATATCCAAATATGAAACAGATGTGTCAAACTCTCTCGTATCTTTTATTTCAAGCTCTTCGGATATATTGTGTCGACACATGAATGGAAATAACCATTGTTAATTGACAATACGTCATCGTTATACCTAAATGTCGAGGAGAGGGCCACAGAAAATGTTTCCTTCTTTTCACACACATGTAGAAGATTTTCAGCAAATAAAAGAACACATGCTTTTGATCTGATTTTTTTGAATGTGGATTCAAATTTTCTTTTATATTAACAGGAATCCACTCTTAACAAACACAAGATAAGTTGTACCGAATAACGTCTTCATAGCGGTTCATAGTTTTGTAAGGTTTGATAGACCATGGAAACCTACAACAGCAATTGATACTTCAAAGTCTTCAGATTTATTTCAGTTTTATCACCAGTAAAAGCATATTCTAAATACTAAGATAAATGTTTTGCAGTATGATAATGATATAAATTATCTATTTCTTATAATGGATCAGTAACGTTCCCAAACAATGAAAAAAGGTGAAGATTACGAACAGGGATCAATTTCAAAATAATCTTTACAAATTCATATATGAACAGAGCAGAAACACAGACCCTCAGAACACCAGAGGTGGGATTAGTTACCTAGGAGGAGTAAGCATTCCCTGTTGACCGGTCACACCCGTTCTGAGACACTTGTATAGATTAAAAAGACGTTAAATAATATAGAAAATATAGACGTTATAATAATATATTTGCTAACAAAGTCGTTTTATCGACTATAAAAATTAACTTAATGCATTTTACTCCAGAATACATGTATATACAAATTGAATCTGAATATGGTAATTAATACTTAACTAACATGTTTTTCGGCGTGTCTCTCTATTATGCAGTAATACAAGAACCTTCGAAAATCACAAAATATAAGCAGACAAAGAAAACAAATCAGTATGACTGATCCTATATAACCTATACACTGAGATGACATTCGTTGGTCATTTGCTGAGGTCAGGCTTCTGTAATATGCTGTCAGGTTCTTTTTAATCAGCTGAGTCTCTATTTTTCTTTGGAGTATTCTATCAGCCAGTTCTTCCTCTGTCCATTTGTAACCTGATCCGGTACATTTACAGACACAAAATCCAACGAGTATGGTTTCCTCTTCTAATGTTGTCTGTTAATATAAAATATGTGCACAGAAGGTAAGCCAATAATTTTTTACTGGACTGAAAATTCTCGTAATTTTTTTTCCAATGAAGCCTTCATAATGATACTTGATAAAAATAAAAGGACAAAGAGAAAGGAAAACAAATTATTTGTATATTTGTTTTAATTAAACCCGAGAGATAATATGATATATAGATGTTCTTCTGGCTACTTAAAGATTATCATCTTATTAAAAAACAAGATAAAAACGAAATCAATCTTAGTAACATTTTAAAATGAGAATTGCTGAATATAAACCAATGACAAAGAAAAATCGGTGATCTTTTTTATGAAACATAATCATAAGTGTAAGAACGATTAAAATTAATCTTTGCAATTAGTCTGAGTTTATTGGAGATGTATAGATTATAATATCAGCTAAAATGATAATATATGACCTACCTGCGTGCTAAAGTTATCTACGTTATTGTATTCTGTTGTATATAATCCTGTACTCAGAGTACTATTTAAGTATTCTTCAGTATTATTTTGGTATGCCGTGATCACTGCAGCTGTACTTGAAGGCTCAGACGTAGATGTTGTGACAGAAGAAAGTTCTACTTCTGAACTTGTGGTCATTATCGTCGTTGCTTCAACAACCGTCCCCTCTGAGGTAGTTGTTATTTTGTCTGACGAGCTTGTGCTATCTGGTATGTAACCTGTAGACCCAGTCTCCAATGTGGTTTCAGTATGATTTGAAGATATTACAGTGGTTGTCATTAAATCATTTAAAGTCGTATTAACATCTAACTTTGTGACATTTTCGGAAGAAACAATATCTGTTCCTGTTGTAAAATATTGTGTATATGGTTCTGAAAATAACAGCCTTCAAGTTCAATAACATAATAACATTAAAATGAAACAAAAACCTTTGTGTTAGAGAGAGAGAGAGAGAGAGAGAGAGAGAGAGAGAGAGAGAGAGAGAGAGAGAGAGAGAGAGAGAGAGAGAATACCTTGTAACCAATATCCAGTGATGACCACAGCATCTCCAGCAACAAAGGTGCCTAGAATTATTAATGAAATATATGGAGATAACGAGCAGTACTCAAGCTCAAAAGACCATAAAACCATTATAAAACGTACAAAATAGGAGCAGAGCAAACACGGACCTCCAAAATGTAAGAAATTTGCGTGAGGAGTATAAATAATGATAATGCGTTATGAAATATATTTATATTTACATGTTATTTAATCTTTTCTAATGATGCAACATCGAAATAGACATTTATTGTATTCAAATTGTAATATACCTTTTAAGTCTTTTGTTTTAAACTGAAAATAGAAATCACTCTCACTAGTCAGTACAGTGACTACAATGCAACGGACGAAAATAGATTGAATTGTTTGATACGGTGTAGTGATGCAGAATCCACTTCCAGGGGTCTCAAAACGCTGAAATAAAGAAGTCAGTCCGGGGGTATTGGTTAAGCAATTGTTCAGCAAATAATTTATTGAGTTTTTTTAAACCAAGGTTATATGCATTTGATATACAATATGAGGAATATAAAAATGAGCATTGCATGAAAGAGAAGTACTCACCTTTGGTGCTCCATTTTCCAGAATGTACTCGAGAGAAGCTGTGGATGAACATCTTAGCATGCTGTGTTTTATGGTAAAAATGTAAGATCGTACTATGTTGGCCAGGAAGCTTTCTTTGGCGCAGGCCATTAATTGATCTATCTTGATAATTTTGTCATCATCGTAAACAGCCATCTAAGAAGGATACCAATAGAACTTTTAACGTTAAAAATTACAGAAAAAAAAAAAACAAACGACAAAAACTACAAAAGAGGGCGATAATCAGGGAACTCCTGAAATTCTGCAGGTGGAATCAGGTGCTTAAGAGAAGAAGGCCTAATAACCTGTTCATCTGTTACATCCTCCCTATACTCCTATGTATTGATCATTCCGTAGTCAAATAATGCATAAAAAGCAGTTGGTGTGACAAATACTTTATTATTTTTTGAATTAAAGGTTTAAATAAGCTAAATTCTTTTAAAATGTTAAAAACACATGTTACATACATACAAAAATTTGTTTAAGAGTGATATTAAAATGAAAGATCATGAACACAGGAAGCAATATTTTTTTTTATAGCAAGAATCATACATATTTCGAAATCATTAATTTCATGTTTTATTGAATTTAAGAACTGATTTAATTTTACCTCAGAATATCCAGTCGAGCTATGATTATCATAATATGATATCTTTGTCCCTGTATAAAACAAGAAACAAGACTCGGGCTTATTATATATAAATAATGTATATATTTTTAAAATAAACAGGAATTTTCTTTTCTGCATTTATAAATGGATGACAGAGCAATAACAAAAGCAATGGGAGACAGAAATCAAAAGGTTAAATTTTATATTTGAACCAAAGAACTTTTTAAAATCTGATTTTAATATAGGAGCATGTTTAATTGCAATTTTTACTTATAGTAAAGGTTTAATAAAGAGCTTCAAATAATAAATATAATTCATGTTTAATTGCTACCCATGTACATTACCAAGTACATGGTAAGAAGGATGAGGAAAACAATTAGTGTTAACTTTCATAAATCCAATGATGTCGCAGTGATTAGAGCCTTTGCGCTAAAGTAAGGAGTCGTGGTGGGTTCGAGTCCGAATATGGAATGTAGAGACCGATCTCGATCCTTAAGAGGAGACCGTATAAGCCCAGATTCAGTGTTAAGGTAAGTGTTGGTAGAAAAATGACCCCTTACATCGTGAAAACTGTTTGCCGAATAATGACATGTCTAAATTTGCAGCCTTCCATCAGCAAGCCATGGCGTCTATATAGGAGTGAAAAATTCTCGAACAAAAATCAAATGCTGACCGTTGAGCTCCGTATTTGATATGGTTTGTCCATGTTTAAAATCTTATCATATACAGATGTTCTTAAATTCTTTAGGTTTGGAGACAAGTCATTATTTGCTTACATAGGGAAGCAGATGATTGAAAAAAAATAATTTATCCTTCCTGTTTTATATAGTGCAGTTATGCAAATAGCTAAAGCATCAAAATATGTGAAAGATCTTGCGGAATCTGTGACATTTTTTATTTGGAGTTCAACAAGTTATACTTTATAAACATGAGAGTTGAAATACATATTTAATGCCAAAGCAGGTTTTTCTTCTCGTACAAAGATTTATTGAAAAATGCTGCTTCGAAAGAGGTACTTTTATTTGTCCTGTATGTAATAAATGAAAACAGCTTGCGCCCACAGGAAAGTTTTTCCCCATGAATTTTAGGTAGACCTAGTCGCTAAAATTGGCACAGTTTTAAGAACGTTAACGTTTGCTCTTGGGGTCTTGGAATTGGGAGTTGATCCTGAATATCACTGCGAAACTTGGAGGCCTGTCAGTCAGAAGAGACGTCTTACGTGTCGCAGTAGGTGCTGTCACAAAAAAAGTTCTCTTACTGCTCAAAGGACCTGATGTCGAATCTAGGTCTAAATTTACAGCTTCCACCGGCAAGTGGTGGCGTTCTTGAGAGGAAAATTCTTGACGGGACATAAAACAAATTATCACGAACCTCTGTTTCTATTTTAATTTACTAAAAAACTTTTGAGTACTTGTGTGTTGAATCAGGAATGAATAAATGCCTTTTATAGCATCTCATTGTGCATTTTTAAAAAGCAAATATCAGACATTTATAAAGTAATTTATAAATGAGAATCTTACCAAGATAACTTTGTTGCTGGGGTATCTGTGGAGATGTAAACAGGAAAACGGAACAGGAAGAATTTCTATACATACAAAGCCAAACCATATCCGGATTTGATTTGAGGGACAGAATAAGGTCGAACGGGTCATGACTGTAATAAAGAAGTGGGGAGATTAGCTTCTCTTTTTTGTTTGTAAATGCATATTTTGTAAACTTTTATAAATGTTCATGCTGTTTTATAATAGATTAATAAAAGTTTGCTAAACTTAGAATTAGAAATTAGACAAATTAAACTTGTTATACTTGAAGTAAAAACTGGATTCATGAATGGAAGGGACTGAATTGGCCGAACTGTTGAGAATATTAGAAGTTGTCATCCAAGAAGACAAAGGACTGTGGGTACCGGAAGTATTTAAAAACATCCACCACAAGGTGTCGCCAATTGCATTCGTCACCACCAAGGAAGCCTAAATTTTAATTTGTAGTAAAATCAACAAAACGTGCTTTTATAAATACAAGGTAAACTTATCATCCAGTTATATACATTTTTTCAAGCATTATAATTCATAAGAGACACATTTTTTGTTATTACAAATCTATTCATTTATTTTGTTCACTTGCCACTTCTGTCTGTTCATTTCATAACATGCGTTAAATAAAATTAAAAAGAAATAAAAGTAGATAAAGATGTCTGTCGAGGTTAATAAAGTGATACATGATCTGGCGGGTCACTGAGACCAGTTATCCACCGATGTCGATCTAAAGGTGCCATTTAGTATCACGCTTTCTACCGGAAGTGTTTCTGTACTTCCGTTTCCGAGATTTATACCCTGGGAAGTATTCCAAACTTCCTCTAGCCCCAAAGAGGATTTTTTTGTCATAACCACTAGAACTAGAATAAAGGAAAGAAATATTTACACAATGTCTTTTTTCAAATTTTCATAAAACATTGTACCTGAAACAAACCGAACTATTTGTACAACAAGGATATATATGTTTTACCGAAAATAAAATAGTAATAACAAGCATTTGAAATCCAAGGTTAAAACAAAATGTGTCTGTGAAACACTGATAGCACCGTATGCAACATAGCGAATGTTAAATTTTCTAAAATGCAAATCAGACATGTTGATACCCAAAGTAAGACTGATCTTGATACTAATCTTGAATACTATCCGCTATCTCCATATGTTTCATTTGAAAAAAATTCGTCGACAATTCAGTATGTATATAATGGCCAAACAATAAGTATGAAAAACGCCAGTCAGCATTTCACTAAATGATAAATTGTACCTCTTGATAACGTCATTGTATCGACCATTGAGCTTACGAAATGAAACGAAACTGCAATATTCATGTTTCAGCAACTTGTTCGTCAATAACTTACCTCGATTTAAAATCTTCGAAAAATTATAAATCGAGGTAAATCATCGACGAATGAGTCAAATGCTGACCGACATTTATTATACTAATCGTTTGTCCATTATTTATACACTGAATTGACGACGGATTTTACCGTTATTTCCGACCATGTTTAGAAGCTCACGGCGGGTGTGACCGGTCGGTAGAGGATGCTTTCTCTTCCATGGCACCTGATCCCACCTCTAATATTTTGAAGGTCCTTGTTTTCTCTGCTCCTATTTTGTATTGTTTTTGTACTCTTTTTGCCGTTTGCTCCTTGTTATTTGGAAATACCACAGAGTCTTTAGAATTTTTCATATTTAGATATTTTACTTGAAAAAGACGTTAATGGTAATCTAACAACCAAGCTCTATGATAAACGTGATGACTTTAACTTTTCTATCGCCAACTTCCAATAAACAAGTTGATGAAACAAGAATATCAGTAGTCTTTTTTAAAAAAATCATTTCGTAAGTTCTATGGTCAATACAATGGCCTTTTCAGCAAATACAATTTATCATTGAGTCAAATGCTAACCGACGTTTTTCATACTAATTGTTAATCCATTATTTATGCACTGAATTGACGCCGGATTTTCCCGTTATTTCCGATCATGTTTAGGAGCTCACGATGGATGTGACCAGTCGGCAGAGGATGCTCACTCCTCCATGGCACCTGATCCCACCTCTGATATTTTGGAGGTCCATGTTTGCTCTGCTCCTATTTTGTATTGTTTTTGTACTTTTGATCTTCAAAACTGATCTTGAATACTGTTCGCTATCTCCATATGTTTCATTTGAAAAAAAAAATCCGTCGACAACCCAGTAGGTATATAATGGCCGAACAATAAGTAAGAAAAACGCCTGTCAGCATTTCACTAAATGATAAATTGTACTTCTTGACAAGGTCATTGTATCGACCATTGAACCTACGAAATGAAACGAACCTGGAATATTCATGTTTCAGCAACTTGTTCGTCAATAACTTACCTCGATTTAAAATCTTCGAAAAAGTATTAATCGAGGTAAGTTGTGTGTTGAACAAGTTGAATGAAAAATGCCTTATAGTTTTATAGAGCATGCTCTTGCGTGTCATTTATATAAAAATGCAGGTGATGAAGGTATAATGCTGGGAAGTTCACGACTGAAAAGTGAAAGTCATCTCGTTTGTCATTGAGCTTGGTTTTTAGAATACCACGTCTTTTTCTAATAAAATACCCAAATGAAACAGATAAGTCAGACACTCTGGTATATTTAATTTCAAGCTCAGCAGGATATACTGTAACGACATAAGAATGGAAATAAAAATTGTTAATTGACAATACGTCGTCGATATAAATAAATGTCGAGTTGAAGGCCAAGTGTTTACTTCTTTTCAGGTATAAGATTTTGAACACATTATGCTTGATATGAATACAAAAATAGGTTTGCTAATAACGTGGCGCGATTGGTACCCATGAGAAATCGAATAGATTGTTGGAAGATATAGTCTCCAAAAACCACATAGATATTTTCAGAAAGTCGAACATCATCTAATATCATCTTCAGAGTACCTGTGTGTACAATCAGAAAAATTTTTAACAAAATTCATTTGCAAATAATTTTGCAAATGACCAATAACAAGGTAAGTTAATTTA
Source organism: Saccostrea cuccullata (assembly GCF_032062105.1). Classification (NCBI taxonomy): domain Eukaryota; kingdom Metazoa; phylum Mollusca; class Bivalvia; order Ostreida; family Ostreidae; genus Saccostrea; species Saccostrea cuccullata. Next base: position 38,960 of record NW_026933264.1, on the reverse strand, counting down.
TGATTTCCATTTTTATTGAAAAAGCAGCTGTCAGTGATATCAAAAAGCCCGAATGCTAAGGAAGGATTCTTCTTTTGTTTCTGACTAGATGAAATATTCAATGTATAATTGCTAATATCTCTTAATATTTAGAATATTGCGCATTGTAAATTCTGCTTCATATGAATACAAAAATAAGTCTGCTAATAACGGGGTGCAATTAGTACACATGGGAAGTCCAATCGATTGTTGAAAGACCAGGCACGTAACATACAAATTACTTAAGTCTAAGACCATACTTAAGGTCAAGATCTAGTAAATGAAAGGTGCCTACAGATTTATCAAACTTAAGAAATAAATTCCTTTATTGATGCTTTACAACTTTAGCTTGGTCAAATAAGGTGTTTCGTTAAATAAAATGTGGGTAAACAAGATGAAAAACTGTATTTTAAACTGTCATTTTCAATGAAAAATTAAGAAAACCAGTCATGAATTTTGGAGTTTGTTTTAATATTCGACAAAGGAAATTTATCCAGATTGCCTACAGTCTCTCAGAAAACGGTAATTAGTATGTTCGTGGCCTCTTCTTTAAATCAATATCAAATTTAATATAGGTATCCGGTTTACTTTTCATATGATTTCAAATTGAATGACATGAAAATACCCTATTTTCAACATAATTCTGCTAAAGTCGTAAAGTACGGGAAAAAAGAAAGTTGAAATTGATTATGACGTCATAATGGATCTAGCACCAAAAAACTAGTCTAAAGTTATTTACTAGATCTTGACCTTAAGTAAGACATAAGTACAATATTTGTCTTAAGTCCGTATCATAAAGGATGTTAAGAAATACAAATCTTAGCAAAACTTAGGCGATCAACATAGGTGACTTAAGTGCGTGTTATACATAACATGAACACATTATACGTAAAACTGTTAAAATATAACGATGAATATTGTAATTATTTCATCTGTTATTAATTAATAAGATACTCTAATACCTCTTCAAGTCAATAAATAGCAATTATGTCTTGTGTACATGTATATAGCAATTTAAACATATACAGGAAGCAAAATAACCCCATAGGATATACATGTGTGTACATTAATTATGATTGAAAATCAGTGGCAGGTTAACTTGGCCGGTAATCACAGAGAAACTAAGAGTAGTATTCAGAGGTCTGTGAATAAAGACACAATTAAACACTATTCACAATAGATATAAGATGTTAAGTTCGAATACACAATTATTACACGAATGGCGTCTGCTTATATATTTCTACAAAGTGGGAGGATAAAGAACGATGCTCTGAGGGAGTAGAAGGCTGTAAATATGGGGTCATCATCCATGGTCTTAGTGGATATGCTGAATCACCCAAGAGTCATCCCTAGCTAATTTCTCCTATATAAAATATTCATGCATCTATTAACATTTGAAAATTGTATGATGTTGAGTAAGCAGTTAAGGACCTCCCACCCCCCCCCCCCACACACACACATATATATATTTTTTCAAATTTAACATTTTACTTTTCTATTTTATATATCTTAATCATGGTATCAAATTTAGTAATGTTTTAAGAGAAAAATGAGTTGAAGAAAATGGAGCATAACACTACCAACCTCTTTGAGGAAGGGGTTTCGCCCACCCCTTTTTTGTTCGATTTCCCTAGTACAACCCCATTTTAATTTAAACAAGAATGTGATATTCATAAGATTATTATCATAAAATACTATGATAGTATTATGCTCGTCATATGAAAACTAGAAACTCTATTGAAAGATCTTTTGGTGTGTGAAGGGCCGTTTTCGCTGTCTTGATAAAACTGGAGGTCCTCTGTTATTTCATCCTTCGAATGCATGCAAGGTATAAACAAATAACTTTATGAAAATATCAAATGTATATTTTTTAAAACCAATAATATGTTTTGATATACTATATTAAATGTTCCCTCCAATTTATGGTGATAGTTGAGACAGCGGTTTTGCACAATATGTGTATCAGTCACAGGATACAGTTGCCATTATCTTCCATAAACGAAAAGCAAACCCCAGTGAAAAAGAACGTGACGGAATTTTTAAAGACTAAAAGTCCCTTAGGACAACTGTGACAATAGCCAGGCGTGATTAAAGAAGTAAAAAATATTCAGTCTGTGAGTAAATATCACACTTACATGTAATAACTAACGCTACATTATGAACTTTTACACTGTGTAATATTTTAATTCAATACATAAGTATGTATGTTACGGTATAAGACATACTTAAGTAGTACTTATGTAGGTCCTAAAAATGTGCTTAATACGTACTTAAGACAAAAACTTAGCATGCTTTATGTTACGACCCCCTGGTCTCTAAAACGACATAGATATTGTTAATCAGAAACTGAAGCATCTTTTTTATGTCAACTTGAGAGTACTTGTGTGGAAAATCAGAATGTTTTTTAACAAAATAATTTTGTAAATGACAATTGACAAGGTATGTAAATTTACGAATTCCATTTTCATTGAAAAAGCAGTTGTCAATGATATAAAAACCCCTGGACTTCGATTTATCGTAGGGAATGGTTATGCATAAATTTGAAAAGTCTTATAATAAGTTTTTAAGCTGTTGACTTTGCTGATATCTTGTAATTTCAAATTGTCCAGAAGTTCTTTGGAATTTTTAAGTATCCACAGGGAAATGGTAATAACCTTTACCAGACCTTGCATCTAATATAAAACGGTCAAAACTAATCCAACTGATACCATCACTTAGTGATTTCGCTTGTTTCTGTGAATATTTCATTACTAATACATTTTTGTATGAGAAGAATACACCTTAATTTATCGTTGGGAATAGTTCTATATAAAGCTGAAAAGTCGTAGGTTTTTACGTTGTTGAATTCTGGTAAAATTTTGTAATTTCAAAAGTTTTATCATCCACATCTGGTTTATACGACTTCTCGAATATACTGTTGCACAGTACATTAGTACTTGAAGTTCCTCCTTCTCTACTGTTATTATCTTAGTAAGGAGTAAAGAAAGAGGCTTTGTAATACGTTTGCTGGAACCCGCTATGTATTTTTTATTCTAAGGATTTTTACGAAGTTTTGGAATCCAACATAGATTGGTAATTCAAATTGCTTTTGGTTGTTTGAAGTATTAAAAATATTCAAAACTGACATATGGTTTTGATGTTAAGAAACGAGGAAAAAAAGAACACGTGTACTATTTGGTATTTATGGGGCTTTGAACTCAAAAGCTGCGTAGGTGTGTGAATTGTAATCATGCGTTAATGCGTTTTTTTTTCATTCACGTGAATATGTGTGATTTGTTGCACTTTTACTTTTTAATGTACCAAGAAAAAAATCGAAGATGAATTGTAGGTCAGATTCTTGAAAAAATCTGAACAAAAATAAGATTCAATTCTTATGTGATATAAATATTATATACTTTAACTTAATCATAAGCCTTTTTCTCGTGCAACTTCTTAGTGGTAAATATATATGTAAGGAAACAATAATGTAATATAATATGCTTACCACTACAAAGTTGCATGAGAAAATAGGGTTTTGATTCAATAATCATTATGACCATTATTATTATGACTATTTTATTGACCACAGAACTTGCAAAATGATTACTTTAAACAAGACTGCTGATATTCTTGTTTCTTCAATTTGTTTGACAATAATCTACCTCGTTTTAGAAAGTGTTCATACGTAGAGCATGCTCTTCAAATCGAATCAACTGAGAGATATAAACTCCGTATGAAGGCGATGAAGGTATACTGCTGCATAAATAAAGGAAGTTGACGATTGAAAAGTTTAAGTCATCTCGTTAATCATAGAGCTTGGTTGTTAGATTACCATTAACATATTTTTCAAGTACAATATCCAAATATGAAACAAAAGTATCAGACTCTGTGTTATCTTCTATCTCAAGCTCAATGGGATATATCATATCGACATAAGAATGGAAATAACCATGATTGTCAATTGACAATACGTCGTCGGCATATCTATATGTCGAGTTGAAGGTCACGGCAAGTGTTTGTTTTATTTTGGATCTATGGTCCTTTAGATTTTCACTGATAGAATTTTGGCATTATTATAATATCCAATATTGTTCTTGTAATGTTTTTAGAACATAAATCTTTTTCAAAACTTTGTCAAAACAAGAAAATAATGGAGAGTGTAACTTTTAATATATAATTAAAAGATAGTGTAGACATAAACATAAAAAATTAATAAATAAAATTAAATCAGATATTTTTTTCTGCTGATGATATATATTTTTGTGATATTTTTCTTCTAATTCCGTAACTATTTTGTTAATGATCTAAATGTCATAGGTACAAAGTTCTGTTAGTTATCATAAGTTGTTAAAATCGAGCAGGTAATTTTTCATCATTAGCTAACATTTACATGTATTTAGTGTATTACTTTTCCATCAGAAATAATAATGAAATATTATATCAAAATAAAAAAATCAGAATAAGTTACATATATACACATATATAGCTTTATTGTCTTACAGAAAAAAATAGCGAACCAATTATTACATCCGTTGATTGCAAAAGTGCATTTAAGTGTAAGAATATCAGAAACTTCAGAAAAAGTTAATTTAACATTGTCATTTAATGTTGGCTGTAAATAAAGATATATAGTAGAGGGGAAAAAAACGTGATCTTTTTTTTCGTACATTAAAAAAATTCAATAAAACTAATTATAAACCCCCCCCAAAAAATCATTTCCGCCATCGCTGTATGATAGAACCGTAAACACATGATAATTAACAAAACGAAATCAAGGGACAAAATCGGTCTCGTATAGCTATGGGTGTTTTTTTTTTTATAGTGGATGACTTTTGTTTATTCAAGCGGATATAAAATACCGTAGTTCTAATAGCGGAAGACGTTTTCACAACGTGAGATATAATCGAATTTTATTGTTCAATGTCTTCTTTTCCTTCAATACATGTACGTATTTTTATAATTGGTAGTTTTAGCCCCTCGAAAGTACACCAAAAACCGCCTCAAAAGTCATTTAACATAAAATATATATATAATTTAAGCGCATTTCATGTATTTCAATTGTCTAACTTGTTAAGTAAAAATGCCACAGAAGTGCATTGGCAACTTCGCTACCTATGATCCACATGGGCATTGCCTTTCATATGAGGATAATATATGGATCGTATGTGGCAAAGTTTCCTGTGTGGATGTCATTATTGGTACCAGTTGCTATATGGATGACATAGCATTCGCCATATCTGTGTCTGATCAATAAAAATGTAATAAGTCATTTTTCATTAATTTTACAAAATAACTTCTGTTAATAATTTGACAATAGTAGTTTTTGGAAAATAAAAAAGTTTTCCCCCAAATCCGTCGGAATTTCCATGGTTCCAATTGTACCGCGTAATAAGCAAATCTAACTTTGTATTTATATAAAGCAGAATTTATTGTAAAAAAAATCTTGGACTTGGTGTGTCCTTTAATTCGATATTTATATGCTTACAATTTATTAGATTATATACATTTTCATTCAAAGTTGTTTCAATATATCCTAAGCCATTGACAAACAAGTCGATGAAACAAGAATAACAACAGTCTCATATTTTACCAATTCAACTGTTCGTATAATGGTCTTGTCAGCACATACAATCTATCAATCTATGTCGAATGCTGATTGACGTTTTTCAAATAAATCATTAGGCAATTATTTACACAATTAATTGTCAGAAAATTTTTCAATTAGCCCGATCAGGAAGAAGCTTTGGGAGAGACCTGTTAACAGGGGATGCTCACTCATGCATGGCAATTGCTCCAATCTCTAAAGTTTTTTTTTAGAGTTCCATGTTTGCATTACTGTAGTGGATTTTTTTTTCCAGTTCGATTACTATTCTTTATCTCCATATTCCATGCTGAACATGACATGTAGTACATTTATATAATGTAAGTTTTGGAGATCAAGCCCTCCAATAATCTGTCCGGATTCCTATAGCCCAATTGCGCCCCGATTTTTCCAGATCTATTTTGTGTCCATATAGAGCAGATTTTTTTTCAAAACTTTCACATCAGAGAAATAAAACGCTTATTGTGGATTTTCACTCTACATTTAGAAATATCGATCAGCGACGCATGAAACAATGATATCAACAATCTAGTTTGAAGTCATCAATGTGAAAGATTTTTGCTTGATTCGTTGACCTTGTCAGCAAAAATTGATTAAAATGCTGACTGACGTTTTCCTACTTATTGTTAAGCCATTATTTACACATTGTATTGTCTACGATTTTCCCTTTTGGAAGATGACACGGCGCGTGTGACTGGTCATTAGGGGATTCTCATTCCTGTATGGCACCTGATCCCACCAATGATGTTTTGAGAGGTCGATTATGGCTCTGCACCTGATTTATATTGTTTGTTGACAAGTCAACCATACAAGCTAATGTTCAAATGTATTAAAGCAACTCGAAAAAAAGAATGGTTTTAAACTCAATTTCTGAAATGATTTTATTTACAAGCTTTTACAATAATTACACGTTTTCGAGCATTTGGTACTTTTCCCATTTGTTTTCATTTTATCACAGGACAGGAACAACATCAAAAACTGGTTTTTTGATTTTTAGTGATTCGGGAAGTTCATTGTTTCTTTAAAAAAAAAATAATATTTTGGCCATATCCAAATATCCAATATTTAATGCACAAACATTTTGTTTTATGTAATTTAGTGCATAAAAATATTGAAACAAATCAATATTTTGTTTATCTATACCTTGATACAACCCACAGCCAAGAAATTTCCATAAATCATTATATCTGAGCTTAGCATATATTTTTGTCAAGATATTAAACTGGAGAATCACGGGTAAAAATATTGATTCTAACAAAATGTAAAATCTCTGTTTAAGTGACTAGGATTCATTTAATTATCAAAACTTCATTATAATAGGCAACAAAAAATTATTTAACGTAAGTGACAAATATATGAAACATTTAAGACAATCATCCAATCTGCACACTTATTTATATGCAATTATTGCTCGTGCATTATAAAATTTCAAAGGAAAAAAAAAGTCAAATCTGATATGAATAAAAAAATATTTCATTTAAAAAATTGCACATTAAGAAAGTACATTCTTTTTGGTGGACTTCAATGTAAACATACATGTACATACACTTATGACATCAGTAATGTCTTCAATTGTCTAAAGCCGCCAAGGTAAATGGCCATACTGATAAAGAAATTAAAACTTACTTTTTCTGGAATAACTTTGTCCATCTCCTTTGCATAAAATATAAAGGAAAACTGCAATTAAGCAATAAGTTTTTGTTGCAACCATCTCAAATTCTGATTGCAAACAAACTGGTTTGCATCGAATTCTCACTTATTTTGTCAGTTAACTTATAGCTGCACAGGCATTGAGGCATATACTAATTAAAACATCGATTTTTCTCTCGCACCAGATATAAAAGATAAAAAATGAGAACAAAATATGCGTACCTTTTTATTCTATAAATCAGTATACTCGAATATAAATTAACAGATGATTAGACCAAAACTAAGCTCCATTGCACCAATCCATTGTTCTCTTTCTTTTGATCAGTAGGTATAAGAAATCTGTTGACCATCATTAATGCGTGATGATATTATGAACTTTTTAGCTCACCTGATCCGAAGGCTCAAGTGAGCTTTTCTGATCAAAATTTGTCCGTTGTCAGTCGTTCTCGTTGTTGTCGTCGTCGTTGTAAACTTCTCACATTTTCATCTTCTTAAGAACCATTAGGCCCATTTCAACCAAACTTGCCACAAAGTATCCTTAGGTGAAGGGGATTCAAGTTTGTTCAAATGAAGGGCAACACCCTCTTCCAAGGGGAGATAATTATGATTTAGTGAAAAAATAATGGCATCTTTTAAAAATCTTCTTCTCAAGAACCACTGGGCCAGGAAAGATGAAACTCATGTGGAAGCATCCTCAGGTAGTGTTTATTCAAGTTTGTTCAAATCATGACCCCCGTGGGTATGGCGGGGCCACAATGGCTGATCAAATTTTTCATAGGAATATATAGAAAATTCTTTAAAAATCTTCTTCTCAAGAACAGCATAGCCATGATTGGTGATATTTATATGGAAGCATCCTCAGGTGGTGCAGATTCAAGTTTGTTCAAATCATGACCCCGGGTGGTAGGGTGGGGTCGCAATGGCTCATCAAAGTTTTACATATGAAAATATAGGAAATATCTTTAAAAATTTTATTCTCAAGAACAGTGAAGTCATTATTGGTCAGATTTATATAAAAGCATCTGCAGGTGGTGGTGTAGCTCCTGGGCCACTTGTTAAATTTGTGCATTTGATATTTAACTAAGCATTTTTTGAGGACTTGACATCGATTTTTGATAAGCTGTATCGTCAAACAACACCAAATTGTAGCTATAATATTAAGATTTTAATATCAAGATCAACGAAAATTACAGATTACTGCATGATATTCATTTATGACATATTGCCATTTCATTAGTTTTTGCCTTTTTCTATGAAGACTTTATTCTTCCTTTTTTCCTCTTCAAAGTGGCATTATAACATTTGAAATGTAACTTTTTTCATTATAAAGTTTGTTGTTGTATATCATTTGCGGGCAATTTTACAAAGATATAATTATTTAATACACTTTCAGTTAAAGATTGTAATTATTTATTTAAGAAACATTCGGTTAAAGTGTGAACAAATTTCAAAGAACAGAAATAGCTAATATCATATTCCATTAACTTGTTTTTAAATCAATGCAAAATTGGAGCAGAGCAAGCACGGACCTCCAAATCATCAGAGGTGGGATCAGGTGCTATGAAGGAGTAAGCATTTCGTGCCGACCGGTCACACTCGCCGTGTGCTCCTTGTCATGATCAGGAAATAACAATAATAATCAGTCGACAATTCAGTGTTTAAGTAATTTTTTAACAATAAGCATGAAAAACGTCAGTTAGCATTTGACCCAAAGAAATCCACAACAAACTAGAGGTACTGAGAGCAATGAGCTCAATAAATGATACCCCCGCCTCCTTTATGAATATAATGGCAGTGTCCATGCTTTGCTATGGGAAATCCAAGATATGTGTCGGATCAAAAAGGAAAATACATGTAAAAGGTGCATAATGGCAACATGTAATAAATATTTTGTGAAAGTCTCATTAAATTTAATTCAGTGGTATGAGAGGAATTGTGGATAAGAGATTTGTACCCAAGCGTAACAGAGAGACGGACGGACATCCTGATTACTATATACATGTACCCTACCACTTTTCAAGTGGGTGTATAATAATTTGATAAGTTGTATTTGCTGACAAGGTCATTGTGTCGACCATAGAACTTACGAAATTATGACTTGAAACGAGACTGTTGATATTCTTGTTTCATCAACTTGTTTCCCAATAACTTACCTCGTTTTAGAAATTGTTCATACGTAGAGCATGCTCTTACGTATCTAATCAACTAAGAGATATAAACACCACTAGATGAAACCCCGCGCAAGCACGGGGAATTGAATTTTTAGTTACCATTAGTTCTACTGACAGCCTACAGGCTTATAGAAGGAAGAAATTCTTTGTTCAAAATCCCACATGAAGTACACATGAAGTACATGTAGATGTACGTCTCCACTCCACCCCCTTTTAGTGTAAGAACTTGTAAAACAACAGTTTTATTATTTGACGTTTATTATGAAACCTGTTTACTATGTTATGGATATTGTACTTCAGATGCTTTTTATTTCATTTCTGTAAATGATACAAGCAGCGAATATGCACATTTTACGGATAAATTGATTTGCGGTGAACGGGGGGGGGGGGTTACTTGGGACTTAGTTTATAAATATGTATGTACTTTATTGATGTGAAAAAAAATATTGTTTAAGGTACAAACATGTTCATATTTATAAACCACGACCCAAGGGCTTTTGGCTTTTGGCGCTCCATGAAGTAGCCGAGTATTTGATATAAAGGGCTGTATTCAGAAAAAATACTGAAATGAATTAATTAAAGCACAAAACTTTACAGCTTTAATTGTATATGAACAATATCTTACTCATTAATTTCCTCCAATCTGATTGAAATCGGATCCTTTGATTTACATATATTTAGTAGGTTTTTCCAATAAATTTATCAGTAAAGATTGATGTGATTTATGTGAGCAAATCAAAGGATCTGATTTTAATCAGATTGTAATTTTCTCTTTTCATGTAGGCAAGTTAATTACGAAGTACATATTGTACTTCAATTTTCGTTGCCACGATGCTGTCAGTAAGGATAATTCAAACTTCACCGATAAATTTATAAGAAAAACCTTCTATATTTATTACTTATAGTGTTATTAATAATTTATTATTATTTCAATGACCATTCACACAAAAGCTTTTCTTTATGATCATGAGCTAAAACCGTTTATCTTTTAAAATCGGGCTCGATACTATACATGTATAATGTTCTCAAACCTTCTTTAATATTAAGATTGGTGAATGACAAAAATAATATGCACATTTCCCTTTTTAATCTATTATCACAACCTCTTTTATGTCTCTTATATCATTTAGATAAGGTTTTGACTGAATAATTCGGATTAATGACGTATTATGAAATAAATAAAATTAATGATTGCTTGTTGCCAGTTTCTTTAAAATTGCGAATAACTTAGATCCGCCAACCGGGAACGCCATCTTACTCATGTTTTTGCTATTTCATGGCTGTTCATAGAAAATTAGAATTTTAATTTATTGTGCGATACTTGCTATACGAGTGAAATTTAAATACAGTTTACGGACATCGTCTTGCATATACATATGTTGTGTATTAATAGAGGAGAAAGTAAGGACTCTGGTGCACCCATTTTGGAATTTATTTGCAAACTGTATTAATTTATATGTATAGATATACAGGTGATGAAGATATATCGCTGCATAAGTAAGGGAAGCTGATGTTTACAAAGTTAAATGTAAAGTCATCACGTTTATCATAAATCTTAATTGTTAGATTACCATTAACGTCTTTTTCAAGTAAAATCAGTTATAGTATTTCATTGTTGAAATGTATTAAATAACATTTCAACACTTTGTTAGCAACAATCTGAAACATCTACAAATCAAACTATGAATATTTGACCCAACAAAAGCAAATTATTCCAGAGTATACTTCATTTAAATTTTGTCAAAGGAACACAGACAGACTACGAATTATCAATACACATTACATGCATCCTGAATAATTCTATTTATACTGGAATCGAGAAATTCAGAATATGTTCTTAAACTTAAATGTCCTATTCGTTCAAAATATAATAATGATTTTGACAAAAACATTTCTGACATCTTCCCCATTATGTAGTCTTTGTTCCTCAAATGCACTCAAACAGTATATTCAATAAAAATAATACCCTAAATTGATTTACATCGTAAATTCTAATCAGAGCTTTTATTTGTGATACATTTAATTTGTGATACATATATTTTCTCTTTGCTGATGCATGTTACATTAGAAAACTTTACTAAAGTGGGATATTCTAAAAAAGGATTTTTTTTCAATTAAATCGCATTAAAAAGAACGATTTTGTTTATTGAGATGAAAAGCGATGTGCTTCAGACAATACAAAATAAAAAATGGTTAAATCCATCACTTTCCTGCTTTTTACAAAATGTCAGATTTTATTATTAATATTGAATTACGTACTGTTAAAACTTTCAAACATAGACCATAAGATCCATGTTTCACACACTATAGCTTAATCCCTAAGATAGCTTGGCTCTATATATGTATCCTTAAAAAAGACCTGCAGAGAGAGCAAGATGTGTTAAAAAATTTGAGAAACACTGATACCCTCGTATGGCGGCTTATGATGAGGTTGAAGTTTCTCCAATGCATGTAAAAATGGGTCAAACTCAAAGGTCAAGAGGTAAAGTTTGGTGGTATGCAAAGAAAGATCTTGTTACAAGAATGCACCTGTGAAATATGAAATTCATAGTCCCACCCACTCAAAAGATATGAGCAAGGTTAAAGTTTTTGTGGACAAACAGACAGATAGACGGACGAACAGGGTAAAAACTAAATATCCCTGATCTTCGATTACTAAGGCATAAAAATAAAAGAGAAGTCTGGTCAAGGTAGCAGATCCAAAGACAGACAGCAGGTATACCATGGAAGTCTCTGGTGACGGCTTTTATGTGCTGACCAGCACGAAGAGGACAAAATAAATAAATAAATAAAGTAAATAATGATGTTTTCCTCCTCTAGTTTTGTTAAAACATCCATACTCACTCTTCTTACCTAAACTTCTGCTCATTAAAAAATTATAATCATATGATTTTTTTTTATGTTAAAATGTTTTATATCATGATGATTATTTTATAATTTAACAAGCACAATAATGAATTTAAAGGCATATGAGAACTTTTAATTATACGAATATTTGAAATTATTCTTCTCAAATACTTTTTGATAGGATTTGGTCCCTCTCTACGTACTCGCTAGACAATAAGTACATAAAAACTTTGAATCTACAAAAAAAGTATGCCAACAATAAGCCTACGATAAAAAAAAATCTTTTTAAATCACTCTGATTGTACACAAAAGTACTCTGAAGTAAGTATGAAAACGACGCTGGAGTTTCTTGTTGACAATATATTTAAAAGCATTCGGAGACCAGGTCTTCTTAAAATCAGTTGGCATTCCGATGGGAACTTTTTGTGCTTTTTCATTTGCTGGCCTGATTTTTTGTTACAATAAAGTTTACTTTATTAAGAAAAATCTACATGAGACGAAGAAAATACTTACAGTGGCCTTCACCTCGACTTAGAGGTATATCAACGATACGTACTAAGTAATCAATTAGCAAATATTTCTTTTCATTCATATGTCCATTCGATATATCCCAGTGAACCTGAAATAATAAAAAAAAACAATTTCATATTACCTCATATATAATGTTTACATTTCCCAAATTGTTTGATACATAAGAGCATGCTCCGAACACGATCGACACAGGCGACTGAAACATAAGTTGACGTTTCAACGCCCTCGTTAAAAATCGGCATTTCGAAAATTTTATAGCTGTTATAATGACATTTTTAGAAAATATAACCTCTTATTGGGTCGATTTTTTTTGGCTGACTTGTTTCATACCTATAGTAAGGTCTTTGTTTTTATACTGATTTTGTGTACTGGATGATTCGTCCATCCTAATAATACCCAGGGCTCATGTCGGGTGTGACGGTCTAGTTTCTCTTTCTAGACACTTGACCCCCCTTTGGAGTTTCCAGGGTTCCGTGTGTTTGCCCTCTTTACAGTTTTGTAATGTTTTGTTTATAGGTCACTGTTTGTTACCTCCATCCCTTTTAGTCTGGTTCTGATTTTTAAAAAGAAGGCTAGAAATAACTTCTAACGGCAAATAATTATTATTTGGTCCAGCATAGTTTTAAAACTTATTTCGAGTATGCTGAATCCGAAAAAATATGCTGGCCTTCATGAAAATGGCGTTAAATAGGTCAAAATGGCGATTCAAAATGGCGGACATCAAAATTTTCTAATTTTTTCTTAATATCCTTCAAAAAGGAGAAATAATGTGTGAGTATCTCACTGAGTGTAATACAAGTATAAAAATGATAATAAAATGCTAACATTATTAGTTAAACTCCGAAAACTTAGTCGTTTCTACACTTAATTCGAATTTTCTCTGATTTTTTTGTCTTTTGTTTCTATATTCTTCTTTGTTCAGGATTTTTGCAAATATCCATACACTGCAGATTTGTATTTTGCCCTCTACATCTCACTATTTTACAATTGAATGATGATGCAATGTAAGTTAAAAGTCAAAATCGCGATTCAAAATGGCGGATATTCATCTTTTTCTTCAAATTATTTAATTCGTAATGTCGTTTACATAGGAGATAGGATTTGTGAATATCTTAGTGAGCGTAGTACAACTATATAAATTGACAATAGAACACTAATTTGATCACTTTAAATCGGAAAATTAAGTCGTTTAAATTTGAAATGTGTGAATTAGCTCAAAATGGCAATTCATTTAAATGACGTCTTATACACTCTAATTTCGTAAAATACCCAAGCTGCTAAATTCTAAGTCGTTTTGCAGAAAATAAATTACAGTTTTTTTTAAATTCATAATATAATGTTCAAATATTCAATGAAAGTTGGAGGATATTTTTGTTAATGACTTAGGATTTTTATAGCACGAATTTTTGTTTATTTACTTCTATTGTTATGATAAATTTTTGACGACAATTCCAAAGACATTTTACCTATTACCTTCCCACCATGCCTCTTCATATAAAAAGTTAATAATATAAATACTATAATTGTTGTTCTGAGGACAATATGAAAATTAAGCTACCCCAAGAGCAGCATTCCCCGAGCATTAAGGCGAGTGAACATTCAGTTGTTGGAAATTCTTGATCTATTTTTATTCCAGTGTAGAAAAAAATAAATGTTTATGTCCATGTGGAAGGTCTAGTGCAACATAACCTAGTATAATTTTTAAAATGATTGACCACGACCAATTAGAGGGCTAGTAATTGTTACATCATATAAATCTGAATATATTATATGTCCAAATATACACATATTTATTAAGACTTATAATATACGTAAACCATAAACTTTCTTGATTGTCCAGCTCTGATTCTGTGTCCCTACATTTGCATTTTGTTATTCTCAGTCAAAAAAATTCAACTGCATTCTTAAATATTTCATGATGTGAATAGTTAATTTTGTATCGAACAGTGTTTTTGAATTTAAAAATTTCAAAATTTACAAAATCTTAAATAAGCAATCCCCCCTCGATTCTTGATACAGCCTTACACTATCCTAACAGAATAGTGAGGGTCAAGCTGCTTTCTAAAGTTCTTGAAGTGTTTAAGAAAATTTTGTTGTCAAGAGAAGTGTTGACTAGATCGAAATCAAGAATGGCTTAGGCCTATTGGTACGACAGCTTGTAAGTGATAGCAATCACAAGGAATCTGCAGGCGCTTTTAAATTACATTTTACAACTTTTCTCGCCAAAATATGCACACAATGTGATTCCAGATGATCAAGTTTTTTTCTTGCTAATAGAATGACTTTTCTAATCTAAAAGACAACAAATCTATACGAGGTCAGAAAATAAAGAGCTACATGTCTTGAATATCAGAGATTTTTTTATACCCCAGCTTGAAAAGCGGGAGGGTATAGAGTAATCGCGGTATGTCCGTCCGCGTCTGTTAGCTTTGGGGTACCCATCTCTTATCCGCAACTCCTCACATACCACTGAATGAAATTTAATGAAACTTTCACAGAATCTTTATTACATATTGCCATTACGACCTCCTATTTTACTTTTTGATCCGGCACATATTTTGGGTTTCCCATAGCAAAACATAGACATTGTCATTATATTCATATGGGAGCTAATTGCTCACAGTTCCTCTAGTTCATTCCGCATAAGATTTTGGAAAACAAAATAGACTTTTAACATTTGAACATAAATGTGTTGTTCCTTGAGTGTTGGTTGACTGAATGTATATTGTTTAATGCCGAGTCGGCAATTTTTCAGCCATGTTTCGGCGGACTATCAGTTTTATTAAATAATCGGTTTTTGAAGGATTTTGGTTTCTCTGGCGGCCCTCAGTGACCTTACTCTTTTTCAAACTCCAGAGAAACGATCTTTTACGTGCCGAGGGGGTTGTCATCCTTGACACGGGGCATCATTTTACTTGACTGTTGAAAATACCAAGATTTCGAAGACAGACTGAAACATATAGCAAATAAAGCTGGAATAGAAGAATTTAGGGGATAATGCTGAGGTCTTATAAGTGCTAAAAAGCTAGCACAAAACGTTCGATGAAATTGGACAAGAATTTCATCAGTTATATTTGATGGTGTGCCGAGCGATGTTGAGGTACAAGTGCGAGTTGATAATGACAGGATTCAGGATTGATTTTAGGTGGATGGCGGCTCAAAGGATTTGGGACACGGTCAAATACGAAGGGGAAAATTGGAAACTCTTAAGTCGAGTTTGTTTTAACTATTTCCAGAAAAAATGAATCTTTTCAAGTATTTTTTGTTTGTTCATATTTAATGGATTAATCAATATACTATATATATAAAAACAAACTGTAATTTATTTTCTGCAAAACGACTCAGAATTAAGCAGTTTATAAGAAATTCGAGTGTATAAGACATCATTTTGAATCGCCATTTTGAGCTAATTAATACATTTCAAATTTAAACGACTTAATTTTCCGATTTAAAGTGATCAAATAAGTGTTCTGTTGGCATTTTACAAAGCTGTACATATGTACTATGCTCAGAAAGATATTCACAAATCCCCTCTCCTATGTAAACGACATTAAGAAATAATGTGAAAAAAAGATATGAATATCCGCCATTTTGATCGCCATTTTGACTTTTAACCTACAGCCGCACCATCATTCAGTTGTAGAATAGTGAGATGCAGAGGAAAAATACAAATCTGCAGTGTATGGATATTTGCAAAATCCTGAACAAAGAAGAATATAGAACAATAGACAAAAAAAATCAGAGAAAATTCGAATTAAGTGTAGAAACGACTGAATTTTCGGAGTTTAACTAATAATATTAGCATTTTATTATCATTTTTATACTTGTATTACACTCAGTGAGATACTCACACATTATTTCTCCTTTTTGAAGGATATTAAGAGAAAATTAGAAAATTTTGATGTCCGCCATTTTGAATCGCCATTTTGACCTATTTAACGCCATTTTCATGAAGGCCAGCATATTTTTTCGGATTCAGCATACTCAAAATAGGTTAAGACACTATGCTGGACCAAATAATAATTATTTGCCGTTAGAAGTATTTTTTTCTATAAATCGGACCAGACTATTTGATTCCTGCAGAGACAGTCAGATACTGAGTCTCAAACTGACAAACTTACCTTGTAGTATTCCATTATCTATCATCCTATACACATATTGTATCCGATATTTAGCCCCGTTTTCACTTGAAAGACCTTTTTTTCCCTTTTTTTTCTCAAATTATATACCCTCTGTAGTATCATCTATACGCATGGTTCCAACAACTTATGATTATACGCAGCAGGAAATAATTTTATTATGCATGTTTAATTGATTTCACAGGCACATGTTATAGCTTGCAGCAATCAAGATCTGAAGAATTTTTAAGGGTTGTTCACTTTTATTACCAACAGCATCTTTGGCTAAGAGTCTGTCCGAGAGATTTTGTTGTAAGCAAAAATTCTATTTCAATATACGAATAAAGCGTTCTCATAAATCGTTCTGTAGTGAGATTCAACACAAACTTCTGTTTTCTATCCTATGAAAAAATCATTTATTCAATAATGTTAAAACTGAAAGATATCGCAGTATGATTTAAGCTTACAGAAATGATATCAGAAATCAGACAAGGTAGTCAATTATACCATTATTGATTCATTCGATTATTCGGTATCAAAAAGAACATGCAATGATAAACCGGTAGATATATAAATTGATAAAACTTTCTCTAACCTTTGTCTCAGTACAATGGTATATTTAGGACGCAGAATGAATTCCTACTTTATCCGGTGATTCACTGATTTTAATCAAAAGCATCGATTTTTGCTTCATGACATGTTTAACATGTAAACTTTCTTCCGATTTATCGTGGAAAATGTGTATATATTGGTTTAGTCTTTTGATTCTAAGCAGTGAACCATCGCTTTTTGAAAATCTCTCTCCCAATTTAATATAATCAAATTGCCATAAAACTTTTTCTAACCTTTGTCCCATCAGTAAATAATCTAAGTTCATTTTGAGCTTTTTTTTAAATTTTAATGCTGAACCTTGAATGTTATATTTTAATTGTACATCTAGTCTACTTTGTAAAACTGTAGATTTGTTTCTGTTGTTTGCATGGCGGGTACGACATTTGACGCAAACAAATTTTTATACAATTAGGAGTAATTTGACTTCACGTTAATTTTGCTATTTGCAAGTCAGAAAAATATAAAAGTTTCGTTGTTGTTAAAAAAAGTTTCGCTTCGTCAGATTGTCTGCATTCCATCGCCGAATTTTAAACAGACACCTTGTTTCATTTTCTGCTTCAAAGAAAAGAAAATGCGTCGCCAGGTCAAAAGTCTCTCTACTTGATTGTGAATCTTTATATTTTCCATATTAACCTTATTGATTATTATGTATAAGTATCATTATTTAATATCTGTATCTTGACCTAGTATACAAGGAGAGGGTGAACATAGGCCTTGCCTTTGCCCAATCCTTATTGTATTATTTGATAAAATATGTTTAAAGTAAAAGTATCTCGCTGTAAGCCTCTAGCATGCAGGAGTAGTTCAAACACATGCACTTTTAGGCTCAAAAATACAAAGTGACAAGGCAACTGTACCTGAAAAATGTTGCAATTCACAAAAATGAATAGATATTTTACATTTTATCTTTTTTTCCAGAAAGGTTAATGACAATATCATTTTTTCGACTTAATAAGCTAAAGTTTGCCTTTTCGTGGATGTTAGTCCGTCCGTCAGTCAGTCTGTTACAGAGACATTATCGTAGCTTTTGAATAGAGGAGTTACTGGGCTTTCATAATCACATGTTCAATACCTGTGATAAGACCTATCCAAATATACTAAGTATGCTTTTTTTAATCTCTGTCCTTGAGGTTTGACCTAATTTTCCAAAACATTAACTTTACTTTAAATTGGTCATAATTTGAAATAGAAAAGATAAGTCTTTCATATTTTACAATACAAATTTCTAAATAAAATACGATTTTTGACCTTCATCTTGACCTAATTTAAAAAGATACAACTTTGAAGATTGCTTTTGAATGGCATATGATAGGGCGTGCATATTTGACACAATATGCCGTAAATAATAGAGTGTAATCCACCGAAGGCGGGAGGCAATAACTATTTGTATTTGCTTGTCATTTCTATATCGTCACCATATATTCCAGTTAATGAACTGAAAAGAAAGGAATGCCACATCAGGTTCATATTTGAATGTTTAATTGACTTTAGAGGATAAGGACCAACTGACAACTGAACTGTATGACAAAAAGCTTTTTTGTCGTCAACTTTCCTCATTTATGAATTAATATCAATATTCCACTATCGTCTGCTTATGAGATATCACATATTTCTCCTTTAATGCCGCTGGGATTTTACGTATCAATATATAAATTAAACTAGTTCATTTACTTAGTGATGGTTTTGTTGAATTGAATTCCCTTCAGCTCATGTAGAGGATTTTGAAAAATTTTGCTTCATAAAAATTTTTAAAAATTAGAAAGGCTAGTTACTGATGAACACAGTTTATCCATTTAGCATTTCAGGTGAAAGACCTAATCTCCAAATACTACATAGATGTTGTCAATGACAACTCCAGTGGGTTTTAATATCAATACTAGAAAAGATACATTAAAGAGATTTTTTATTTAAGAATATCGGTGAATATTGATTAACACTAATAAGTTATGGACAAGAACCGAGGTCCACGGTGACTTATTAACTAAATAAAACACATATTTACGTCTTTTAAGATTTATTAGAAATATTTTTTTCTTTATATGTAATGAAAAATACTAATAAACACAAATAAAATACGGGTTTTCAAACCGTCAAGGTGAAAGATAAGTACATTGTTCCATAACGATGGATTATTAACTAACATGCTAACTGTTAAGTGTTTTTCAGTTCACATTTTAACAAATCAAATATGGCATCCAACAATCGAATGTGTAATAACTTTCAGCACGCAATTTAAGCAATTAATGCTATCCAGGCTCTGTAAGGCAATAATTAAATGTTCTATCTGTACCTTGTGATCAGTTGTTGAAAACATTGTTTTATCTTGAAAGAAGGGATGTGAAACAAAGGCGTGGACTTTTAATAAATACAATTAATGTGACATGAAAAGTTAGAAATAGCCCGTATGTTACATTGGTCTGTTGAACATAAATCAAATCAGTTTGACTAAGTACATTGAGGAATGTGTTTGATACATGCATCCAAGGTTATTCTATAATTTGTAACTTTTCCTATAATTATTTTTATTAAGGGGTCTATTTTTAACTTTAAATTTCCTTTTTTAACTGTAAAAAATTAAAATGTGGACGTATACACTTATTATTTTTATTCAATACTTAATTATAGTGATGATGTTTGACTGTTTGTATAAGACATTGGAAAAAACACATGTTAAACATAGAATCAAGTTGATTTTAAAGCCAGAAAAGGCTTTTAGAATGAAAATCTCAATATAAGGAAAAGAGTACCAATTAATTTCCAATAGAACTCTATCAAACCTTATGCCCTCCCAGTGTTAAGCAGTGTTAACTGATTCCCTTTCCATTGTATCATTTGAAACTTCATTCTGAGAGAAAATAAAGATTAATGCACAAAAATTATTAAACCCAGGGAAATGCACGTGGGATTCACATGTTGACAAAGAGCCTACAAAAATATAATTCAGTGGGATAATTCTGCTAAAGAAATGATATTCCTAGTACATGTGGCCTATTGCCAAAAATGAAAAAAAGAAAAAAAAATTGTCTTATATATATGTCAAATTTACAGTTATTTACAGGCAGTAATTTGAAACTTCATTCTGACACTTATTAAACCCACGCCAAAAAATTTACAGTTATTTACAATCCCCACTCCTACAATCTCTCCCGGTATTTTTATATTTTCTGTAACATTCCTACATTCCATCATTTTAAATGATATTTCAAACATTAATACTTTTAATTTAAAATGAAACTCTTTACATACCTGAATTCAGCCAATTGGGTAACGATACGCATTAAGTACTCTTCTCCACGCATCTTGTCAAACCAGATGTAAACTTCCGGTGATTTGGTCTTCTTTTTCCTATACGCTATCACATGAACGCTTATTATTTTTTTAAAGTAACCGAGCAAAACAAAATACTTTAATAAATTATAATACTTAGCTATACCTTTCGATTTTTCAAAGCAGCAAAGATTGGCTAATATGAAATGGGTATACACTATAAAATACTTTCAGTGATACTCAAATAACACAAGTGTACCAGTTTCAGGAAAAAGAGATTTAATTAAAGAAATCGAATGTAAAAAAATCAACATTAAAATTAAATATTTCAATATAAGTCATAATAATTAAAAATATTCAAGTTTTAAACAACACACCTATGTAAAAAAAAGTTATAATTAAAAACAATACTGTTAAAAATATCTGTCATATTTAGATCTAGCTGTCATTCTTTCAAATTAATACATTCTAAAGTATGAGCATACTATGTACTATCCTAGCCAAGCAAATTATCTAGGAAAAGTAATTTCTGCGCTGTGAAAATTTATATTAAATGCATAAATCACATTTTGTGCACACCTTTGCCACAATTTACTGATTTTGTCACTTAAATCAGTGAGTATCAGTAACAAAATCAAATGTTAGATCTTCAGATCATAACTCAAGATCCATTGAACTTTTTTACATAACAACATGCAGCTGGTTTGCAACATAAGCAATACCCGTTAATGGATAGAATTTAGCTTTATGTATTCTTATGCACATCGCAGCTTGTTTTTGCTAATTTTGTATAAGTCAACAAACACTTTCATAGAGATGAATAATGTCATTTATTAAAATGACGGTATAAATGTGAACAATTTAACAAACAAGAAGTTTCACAAGCTTTGATTAGCAGTTACGTAAAATATGATAATGTCTGATCCCCCAAAACTGACTAGAAAAAAGTATCTGTAAGACAAGTGTTAGACTGTTATATACATGTAGATGATCTGCACATTATTACAGTGTATTATTATTTTCTATTTTCATATATATTTTAATCCAAATGTTGAATTAATATCAATATTTAAACTGGTCTTGATCAAAATTGAAATTAACAGGTACTGAAATTAATAATTAAAATGGCAAAGTCCATGCTTTGCTGTGGCCGGGAAACACAAAATATGTGTCGGATCAAAAAATAAAATAGGAGGTGCACAATGGCAATATGTAATAACGATTCTGTGAAAGTTTCATTAAATTTCACTCAGTGGTATAAGAGAAGTTGCGGATAAGAGATGGGTACCCCAAAACGTAACAGATGGACGGACGGACCGACATACCGATTACTGTATACCCTCCCACTTTTCAAGCGGGGGTATAATAATTGCATGTGCGTTACTTTGTTTGCCTTCCAAAGACGTCTAGATCATATAAGGTCTCAACCTGAACTTAAAGGATTTTTGTTGAATTTTGCCCTAGTAATTTAAGTAGTGATCCTTTAAAAAGTATTATTAAGGTTTATCACAAATCTATCCATTAATGGGTATTGATGCAGCTGATTTTATGATGGTTTAAAACTAGAGGTACTGTGAGCATTGAGCTCGCTAAATGGTAGCCCTGCCTCCTATATGTTTATAATGGCAAAGTCAATTTTTTGCTTTGAGAGGCCTGAAATAAGTGTGGGATCATTTAAAAAAACAGGAGGTTCACAATGGTATTATGTAATAAAGAATCTGTGTTCATACAAGTATCACTTAATTATTATACCCCCCGCTTGGAAGTTGTTGTTATCGGGATGTCCGTCCGTCCGTCTGAACTACGCTTTGGGGCATCCATCTCTTATCTGCAACTCCTCTTTTACCACTGAATGAAATTTAATGAAACTTTCCCAGAATCTTTCTTATATAGTGCCATTGTGCACCTCCTTTTTTACTTTTTGATCGGACACATATTTTGGGTTTTTCAGAGCAAAACATTGACACTGCCATTTTTTTCTAGGATATTGAGGGGTACATATCGGATCCCCCTATACCACTGAAAAAATTTAATGATACTTTCAAAATTACATAATGCCATGCACAATGGCACTATGTAAGAGCAAAACAGGGTCATTATATAATCATATGAGAGGCGAAGGGTATCATTTAGTGAGCTCAGAGCTCACAGTACCTCTAGTTTTATTCAGTGGTAAAGGAAGATTTGTGGTTAAGAGATAGGTACCCTTCAATATTATAGAAAGAAGGACAGTGTCCATTTTTTGCTATGGGAAACCCAAAATATGTCTCGGATCAAAAAGTAAAAATAGAAGGTGCACAATGGCACTATGTAACAAGGATTATGTGAAAGTCTCATAAAATTTCATTCTGACAAAAAGCTGTGGATAAAGATTTTACATCAGGAACATAAATTCCAAATTTTCAAGTTTTTGATAACGATTTTCATTGATGTTTAATAACGTCCCTCTCAAGAATTTTTCACTCATACGGAGACGCCACCACTTGCCGGTGGAGAGCTGCAAATTTTGTCCTATGTACTCAGTACTTACGACAACTAAGCAGGTAAGAATCTTTTTCGTGCCAGTACCTACTTCGACACGGGACCTCGGTTTATACTGTCTCATCTGAAGGACCGGTCTCGGTGATAGTATTTACAAACTATTTTAAAACACGGGCTTTGGATTCTTTAATCGAATTTTAAAATAAATTGCAATATTTTTAAAAAATATAATAAGCCACCACATTGTAAGAGGAGGCAATCTTATTTTTTTTTTCTTCATTTTTTGTGATTTTTTTTATATGATATATCAACACACTTTGTTTATTTTTTGTAAAATTATATTTTCGACATCATTTGAGTGCCACCTACACTGTTACTGACGTTATTGGTATACAGTTTAATGCAGCAATATCGTATTTAATATATTCTTGAAGTTTACCCTCACTAATACTGAATCTAAAGTTGCTAAGAAATAAGAATTTTTAAAGGTATTAATTTGGGAACTTTGGGAACTTTGGGAATTTGGGAATATAAAACATTACGAAAATATGCTTTATTTTTGGTCATGCTAAAACTCAAATAAATACGGTTATATTTCTTTTAAATGGTTTTGTTTTTAATCAAATTGTTCATTTTAAATTCAAAAATCAATGTAAATAAATTTTAAAATCTGAGTACTAATATCTGAGGAATCGTTTTGTTGACATTTAATTATGCCATACAAATTGTATTTCTGCAAAATTTTCACCCGAAAAATTCTTGACCGATTCATATACGTCAAATTCAATATTTCAACTTTATTTTTTAACTATATGTTGGCAGGTCAACATTTGTAGAAGGATCGCTGAAATGAACATCATTCAAAAAGACATTTCCTTAAGTCCTGATTTATGCAGTATGTCTTCACCAAAAGTTGTTGCTGGGTAAAACAAATATATAATAAAAATGTAAAATTTTATAACACGTTTCATTATCAAATCGAAAAGAAAATTAATTTGAAAATGGACATCACTGTCGAACTTTGCTTTACGGGAAAGATAATACAGTCGTGAATTCGAATGTTGATGAACATAACTTTGTGTACAGTCGAGAGATAAGATATAATACTTGCAGAAGTCGATATATTTTTTTACTCCTTAAAGTCCAAATGACCTAAAATAAATAATCCTCAAATCTCATTTAAAAAATAGGATGGCATATAGGTGTGTTTTACAGGATATTTATTTACCAATAATTTTTACAACAGACTTAAACAATCTTAGCATGTAGGGTATACTTAAAAAATGCTTGTCTCATCATTTTGTTTATTTTTGTACTTTGTTTATCTCTAAATGTTTTGCTCTTTATTTTCTTTATATATCATAATATTCATGAAGTATCTTTTTTCAAGTTTGTGTTTAAAGTGGCATACAGGCCCGATGGGCCGGGCGTTAATTAGCTTGTGAACAACATCAATCTATGTACACATTTCACTACTAGTATACATTTATATAAATTACCTACAGGTTTCACATAACACACATTTGATGAGTAGTCATTTGATGTTTTTCATTATTAATCTTAATCTTTATAATATTTTTTGTTTTAAAAAAATTAAATATTGATGTAAATTAACACATTATACATTAAAGGAGAATGCCATCTCAACTTTTCTCATGTTTTTTCGATAGTTAATCTTAATCTTCATAATTTTTTTTTTGGGGGGGGGGGGGGTTAAAAAAAAGGAGTAAAACAAGATAATCTATATGTTGAATCAAATTAATACTTAGCCTAAAGGACAATGCCACATTAACTTTGTCTACTTTTATATCAAGTATCAAGTTTTATCATTGAAATGAAAATCGTCGTAAACTTATTTTTTTCTATGGTTTATTACATTTTTCCGCATTAACATAAGAAAGCTTGAAATGCACATATCTGTAAATGCATATTTAAAACCCATTCATATAAATACATATTGGATGGTTTCATTTAAGTAAATGAATGTAAAAAAAAAAAAAACAGACACACACACAACAACAAAAAATATTTTTCACAATATAATCAAACACATATTACAAATTGCAGAAACATGAAATATATGGAGATAACGAACAATATTCAAGCTTTAAAGTCCATTCAAAGAAAACAAAACAGGAGCAGAGCAAACACGGACCACTTAAAATCAGAAGTGGGATCAGATGCCATGGAGGAGTGAGCATTGCTGTAGACCTATAACACCCGCTGTGTGCTCCTTGTCATTATTTGTAAATAATTTTAAAAAAAATCCGTCGACAACTCAGTGTGTAAATAAAGGCCTAACATTTACACTTCTATTTGTATGTCGATATGATATATCCCGGTGAGCTTGAGAAGATACCAAAAAGAGATTTTGACACATCTATTTCATATTTGGATATTTTATTTGAAAAAGACGTTAATGGTTATCTAATAACCAAGCTCTATGATAAACGTGATGACTTTAACTTTTCAATCGTCAACTTCCCTTACTTTACAGCAATATACCTTCATTACCTGCCTAAGAAGTTTATATCTCTCAGTTGATTCGATTCGCAAAAGCATGTTCTACGCATGTACAAATTTTTAAAATGAGGTAAGAACTGCGTACGATAGTATTGTTCTCCCGCCTACCTCCAAGTTAACATATTCGATGACTTTTTAATAAATTTTATAGATAATTATATGGATTTTCATAAAACATTACTTAATTATTTGAGAAAACAAATAGAGATAACTCTAAAATTTTGGTAAAACTTGTGTTTTTGACCATAGAAATCAACGGAAAACGGGAAATATTTTTAACCCCCCCCCCCATGACACAAAAATTCCTTTTTACGGGTAATATGGACTGTTACTTCAAAAATTCATACCAAAGCTTTTTGTGTATCACGGGGGGGGGGGGGATTATGTTTATTGACAAAAAACGACAAAAATGCTTATTTTCCAGCAATTTCAAAGCGATTAACAACTAAGATATTATATTTTGTTAATATATTTATGTTTTATTTATTTGTCTAAAACAAAAGACAATATATATGGACCATTTAATCATATCCAAGACGATTTCAAAATATGGTAATGCTTGAAAGTCCCCAATTTCAATGGAAATTTTCGTCTATCCCCCTTTTTTCAAGAGCTGGAATTATGGATAATTTACCATTTAGCGCTGGTATTAAGACAATTCATCAATTACCAGTGAATTGTTCTTTGTATTAAACAAAAATTGTATAGCCAAATTGCCATTTATATTGAATTAAATGGTTGCAAAATGAAGGCGGGAATCGAGAGTTAGCGTGCGTATTTCTTATTGACAAACAAGTAGCTGTAACAAGAATATCAGCAGTCTGGTTTAAAGTCATCATTTGTAATTTCTATGGTCGATACAATGACTGTGTCAGCAAAAATACAGTGTACTTTATCATTGAGTCAAATGCTGACTGACGTTTTTCATACGAATTGTTAGTCCATTACACTAATTTGACGACGAATTTTTCCGTTATTTCCTGATCATTACAGAAAGCATACGGCAGTTGTGACCGATCGGCAGATGATGCTAACTCCTCGATAGCACCTGATCCCACATCTGATGTTTTGGAGGTCCGTGTTTGCTCTGCTCCTATTTTGTATTGTTTTATGGACTTTTGATCTTGAATACTGTTCGTTATCTCCATATGTTTCATTTACATTTAATATGAAAAACCTCAGTCAGCATTTGACTTTACGATAGATTTAAATTGCTGAGATGGTCATTGTATCGACCAAAGACTTAAGGAATGATGACTTTAAAGCGAGACTGTTGATATTCTTGTTTTATCAACTCGTGTGTCTATAATTACCTCATTTTGAACATTGTTTATTTATAAAGCATGCTCTTGCGTATCAAATCAACTGAGAAAAACAAACACTATATTATGCAGGTGTTAAGGGTATATTGCTGCAGAGGTAAGGGAAGTTGATGATTTAAAAATTTAAGTCACCACGTTTATATAACAATTAAATGATGAAATTTAATATACATGTATTCCAGATTAAAAAAACAATCAAAAAAATAAAAAATAACACTTAAATGTTAGAACTTAAACTTGAATAAGGTACTTTCTGGATATACTTGAATATTACTTGCGTCAACCACTCATCATATGTTAGTTTTGCCTTTTTTGTTTAAAAAATCATTCCGATTGTAAACACAAGTACCGTCTCTGAAGTTGACATCAAATAGATGCTTGAGTTTCTGACAATATCTACGTGGTTTTTGGAGACCAGATCTTCCAACAATCTTTTGGAATTCCCATGGGTGCCAATTTCTATTCATATGAATTTGTCCTAAAAATCTTATACGTGAAAAGATGAAAACTGTGGCCTTCAACTCGACATTTAGATGATTATATAGAAGGCGTATTGTCAATAAACAATGGTTATTCCATTCTAATGTCGATACGATTTATCCTGGTGAGCTTGAGATAAAAGATACCAAAGAATCTGACACATCTGTTTCATATTTGGATATTTTACTTGAAAAAAGGCGTTAATGGTAGTCTAACAACCAAGCTCAATGATAAACGTGATGACTTAAACTTTTCAATCGTCAACTTCCCTTACTTATGCAGCAATATACATGTACCTTCATTAGATGCATTCGGAGTTTATATCCCTCAGTTGCTTCGATGCGCAAGAGCATGTTTTACGTATTTACAATTTCTAAAATGAAGTAAATTATTGAAGAACAAGTTGATGAAACAAGAATATCAGAAGTCTCGTTTAAAGTCATCATTTCGTAAGTTCTATGGTCGATACAATGACCATGTCGGCAAATATCATTGAGTCAAATGCTGACTAACGTTTTTCGTACTAATTTTTAGTCCATTATTTACACACTGAATTGACGACGGAATTTTCCTGTTATATGCCGATCATGATAAGGTGCACACAGCGGGTGTGACCGGTCGACAGTGGATTCTCGCTCCTCCATGGCACCTGATCCCACCTCTGACGTTTTAGAGGTCCGTGTTTGCACTGCTCCTATTTTGTACTGTTTATTGGATTTTGATCTCGAATACTGTTCGTTATGTCCATATTTTTTATATCTTGGAAAAGAACCAT
Organism: Saccostrea cuccullata; assembly: GCF_032062105.1. Lineage (NCBI taxonomy): Eukaryota > Metazoa > Mollusca > Bivalvia > Ostreida > Ostreidae > Saccostrea > Saccostrea cuccullata. The sequence continues at coordinate 10,584 of NW_026933264.1, read as the reverse complement.
TGTCTCTTTTTCATCCTGAATACGTTTGCTTCTTATCTTTTTATGGAGAACATTTTTTGTCTTCTTTTACTTAATAAAAACACAAGGATATTAGCTTACTTTGTTTCTGAAAACAAATAACTGTTGATTTTCTATCACCATTGTGATGCTTTTAAATAAATTCAGAATGTAAGCGTCAATATCAACGTTGGAAACTTCTGCCAATTAGATTTCTTCCATGTACGTTTTTTTTTTTTTGTAAAGCTTCTTCTAGATATATGGAGATGCACTCTTGTTTCAATTATATAAAATTTACCTTTCTATGCTCCCTTTCTTCTGCTTCATGTATAGCCTTGACCAAAAACTCAGAAATATTCCCAAAAAAGTCCTTTTTGAGATCAAAGTTTATTATATTGAAAATCTCCATCTGACAATAAAAACTAAGAGTTTTATACGTAATATGTAGAATGTTAATCATATCTAAATTTGTTTTGCAGCTAAAAAGAAAAAATCTTTCTTCGATTACAACATACAAAATCAAAAGAAAATGGCGTTCAAAACTATAGAGTACCTATTACTCTGTATTCAATTAAAAAAGCACTAACTTGTAACTATTAATTATGTACCAAATACAATGAATATTATTTTATATTAACACCCTTACCTTAATGCTTGAATTTCTTACTCAATACAATGAATCTTTACTTGAAAAGGTGCGCCTTAAAGCTCTTTCATCTACATATAACAAGAACGGAAAGTCCTAACATGGCTCGCCGTCCAGCTTAGTTGAACGTAGCAAGAAAGATAACTTCTAGGCTAGGCATACAAAGTCGTATATAAGGTATGAAAAATATGTAGAATGTTACCTAGTGTCGTAACATAAAAATGGACGGGCCATGTAACAACGATTTCTTGAAAAGTAAATGTTAGCAAAATTTAAGCAAGAATAGAATGTACAGGCGATTTGACGGTCTGTTATTAAATGCAAAATAACTTTTGATCCATTTATAATAGAGACCAAAAATTTGGACATATTTATAAAAAGTCCCCATTTTTTATACAGTATAGCGGTCAATGTCATATTTTAAGGTCAAATACTAGTATTGTGACGTTATCTACTGATTCTTTTAATTATTTATACATAAAATATTTTCTTAAATTGCCAAAATATCTGAAACTGTCGTTTCAGTATTCCTCATTTTGACACATTTAAATCTGGGTTTCATTTCTGTTGATTTTTGTACAAATTGCATTATACATTTTTGTAAGAAACGTTTCGATGCAGCATACTAACCTGATAATTTTCAATTCCTGGGCTAAGCATGTTCATTTCTCATCATATTTTACTTAAATATACCGATATTAATAATAATTTTCTTACATTCAGTAACAGAAAGGTTGTATTTATTTTCAAAAAAGTATCACACAAACTGCAGTAGATAAGTCATTAACATAAAAATGGCATATTCTTAACGAGGCCGAGTCTAATTCGAGTGCGCATGACTTTGCGCAGCTTTTTAATTTCTGCAGTCAATTGTGTGACGGTACACCTTTGCCAAATATTTTGATTTGAATACAAAATTAACATTATCTGTAACCCCTACTTGTCTGAAAATGTGATTTTACGACAATTATTAGGGAAAAACGCTGAAATGGCTCTAGTGACGTCACCATTTTCGGATTTTGTAAGCAACGCGTGATGCTGAAGAATGACGCATGACTCGCTCGTATGTTCAAGATGTCTATGGATATTATACTAAAAACTGATGACAGAACATCTAAAGAAGCATATTAGCAATTCAAATTTATGCAAAAAATCGTAAGTGCCGATATTCATCTGCACTTATATGTAGTTATACCGTAATATGACAATTTTAGAGGTATAGGGCTTGAAAATATAAATTTAGTAATTACATGTACCTAGACCAAAGTAGATGGTGAATCTATTTGAAATTTCATATTTTGGTGATTTTTTACAATAACTTTCAAGTACTTGAATGAAAAAGAAATTTCTAGGGCAGAAATAAAAAAAATATGGAAAAATGTGATAAATTGACACTTTTTCAATAAATTTCCATAAGTTCCAATAGTAAAATTTGACAACTTTTGAAATGGTCCCCTAAGAAATCGGGGTGGTAAACATTCGATTTTTTTAATCTTAAAACAATAATTATAACAGTAAAAATTAATTATCAAAAAATTGTCAAAATCCCTAGGGCAGAAATAATTAGACTTGGCCTCGTTAAAGGCAATGTCTGATTTCACAATCTTCTTACAGGGGATATTTCAAACTATTTGGGCAAAAAAAGTGCGGTTGAATTTCTTTCAAATTAAATATAAAGAGAGATTTTGTATCCTTGAAAAAAAAATCAGTTTCAAAAATATTGAATGTGAGGAAAAATTTGGCCTTTCTATTATGTGCACCCTTATTTCTTTATATAAACATAAGCGTATTGATTTCGGGAAATCCCCGGTCATGTGCATATGTCGTAACATTTCCATGAAAGGCAACTTTCGTTATTCAATGGTAAGACATTACAAAATGTATTTATAGACTTCTTTTCCACATAGTTTTGTATTTATCTTTTTAAACTACCTGTGAAGATCAACATTTAAACTTTTATATTTCTTTCATTTTATACTCGTACGTCAGTTTTTTTTAAATTGATATTTAAATTGGTAGACCTCATCAGGCCCCTTTTCTACTCTATTCCATTTGATTTTTGTGTCGATTCATTTTAAAATAGACTTTATCTATAGTTGACTTAATAAACAAATAAGTTTTCAAAATGTGGATTTTAAAAAAAATAGGTTTATAAGTAGGTAGTTATAAATAAAGTATGGGCACTTCCTGTTTAGATGAGGAGATATGTATTCAAATCTTTTGTATTTAGAACAGAACTGACTGTTGATTCTTAACTCTCTCCCACTGTTAATATACTACCCAGTATATTACTTTACATTTTGTCTCCCTTACTGTACAGTGAAAAGGGGAAAGAAAGCGAATAATGATTCATCTATTAAAAAATACAAATTTGTAAAAAGACATACACACAGACCCATGGAAATTCGTGAGGTGGGATCGGATGCCTTGAGGAGTAAACATCCCCTGTTGACCGGTCACACCCGCTCACTGACCCTCAGAATATCAGAGGTGGGATTAGTTACCTAGGTGGAGTAAGCATCCCCTGTGAACCGGTCACACCCATCTTGAGCTCTTTGTATAGATCAGGAGGACGGAACATTATGTTGTCAAAATTAGTATAGAAACAAAGGCTTAGCAATTGGTATGAGACAAGTTAGCCAAAAGTGAACCAATTAAAATGGTTATATATGCTAACATGGTCATTATAACGGGCAAAGAATTTGTGAAATGTTGACTTTTAACACGTTGTTGAAAACCCTGTTACATCAACTTATCTGTTAGAAGCCTGTGTCGGTCATGTACTCGGAGCATGCTCTTTGGTATCAAATAAGTTGGAAGATGCAATCATCATTGCATATGCAGATGGGAACTGACATTTCTATAAATAAAGTTAACAATGGAAAAGAAGCAATCTTGTTTGTCGTGCAATTTAGTTGGTTTGCCTTCTTAGTATATAGTCAATAAAACATCTATAATATGAAACAGATATGGCGGACTATGAATGTCTTTAATTTCAAGTTCTCTTAGATATATTGAGTTGAAGGCAACAGCATTTTTTTTCTTCTTCTTCTCACGTACATGCATAATTATGTTTTTAAATAAATAACCCCAACAGTTTGTCTGAAGACCTGGTCAACAAAGACTACATAAATGTGTCAATGAGGAATTCCATGGCCAGCATCCTTTTTACACAATTTTCAATGAACTTGGAATAAAATCAACCAGGGTCAATTGAAACCATCAGAGATTGGTTTGAATGCCATGAAAGTGTATACATTCTCCGTCGGGCGGTCATAACAATTTGTCTTAAAAAATTTCATTAAAAAACCTAACAGATTTTTTTTACATTTAACGAGGTTATTGATGACTAACTTAAATCTAAGTTTAGACTAACTCAACCTCTGCTGATTGATTTGGATTTACATGCCTCGTAATAACCTCATTAGTAACCTGCCTCGGTCTGAAAACTGATCGGATGCAGTTTCAAGTCAACTGAGAGGTTAATGCACAATATGCAAGTAATGATTGCAGTTAAAAAGTCGGCCATTAATGATTTTTCTCTTGTAAAATATAAATTAAATGTGATAGACACCTATAGTGTTTTATTTCGATTTCAGTGAAGTATATTGCGTTGATTTATTAACTATAATATATTGTTCATGGATAAAATCTCGTCATCCTCTTTTAATATCGAATTGAAGGCAACAGCTGCATCAATGTTGTATGACTTCTTTACTTACTTGTAAACTAGGTAAGACTGTTTCCACCTGTCTGTACATTACATGTAGATGTATTTATTCGAGACACTATCGATGATTAATAACTCGCAAATACTTTAAAACTTTCATTTAAGCGTAATCATAAAGTGAACATAAGGAAGATTCTATTCATGCATATACATATTTATATTGTTTTTGGTAGGTTGTTACCATGAATTAGACACTGGAAAACTCTGAAATGCCTAACTGTAAGTTTGAACACTCTTAAAATTATTCAAAAAGCATCGTTTTGTTTTTGAAGTTTTTAGTGTCTATCTTAAATATTATAATTCCTTTTCAAACAAGTTAACTTAAAGTGTATATGAATTTCAGAATAATTATATGAAATTCGTTCGTTAATTTGGTGATCATTCCAGATTTAACTGCAGAGGAAATACAAGAGTTATACGAGAGATGCGCAGATTTCGCAGAAGAAACCGACTGCAGATATGCACCGATATACCAAATGTGGCGCGACAAACCCGATCATTACTGGAGAGATATCTTTCAGAACAAAAGAGGCGCCATGATTCCTTACATTAAAGATTTCAATGGCGACCAGAGGTCCGCCATTAACGGGAATATTAAGGGTCTGTTTTTTGGATGCGCGTTAGATCGCTGGAGATTACAACCGCCATTTTTCTCCTACTTTGGAAATCAACGTCTGCTAGTTGATTCGGATCTTGTCTTGAACCAATCGAAAAATTTGTATTTTGCGGATTTTTACTGTCACTATCAATATCACTACGCGACCTTAGTCGTGACGAATCCGGGGTCAAAGCAGGACCGATTTTGCCAGGAACACGACCTTTATGAACTCGACATTTTCGATAACCCTTTTCTGTACCTTGGCGAATCTAGGGGATACGGACCAAATCCAGTGTACGTTACCCTTGGGGTCAGAGTAGAAATATTTGTTACCAATAGAATGAACATTTATCATTTGTTTAACAGCAGAAAAGGGCGATTGATAAATGTGCAGCCCCGCGGTCGAGGTCACAGTCATAAGAATGGAATCCCCAAAAAAGAAGTGTGCGACATCTGCAACCTAAACCCTGCGTCATACAGTAGGAGAATGGGGTATTTCTGGTATTAATGCTCTAAAGGTTTTGTCAGGGCAATCTTAACCCTGTATCTTTCAATAGAAGGATGGATAATTTCTGATATTGCAGATGGACTCTGTTATCTTAAGTTTTGTGCTAAAAATTAATCTTCCCTTTTAAAAAAAATTATGAAAAATAAATGGAGGGATATGAAGTGTAAAATGGGTCAAAAATATTTTATGAAAGGAGGGGGGGATAAAATGAAATGTCTAAGATGAATGCACTTTCATCAGGGAGTACTGTATGTCAAATACATACAGGAAGTTTTTATTAATTGAATAATTCTATAATATTTCTTTCAAAGAAATATCAGAAACAGTTAATCCAAAAATTACTTTTAAAAATATGGGCAGTAAATTAAAGATTTCAGAGTGAAATCGTCATCCAAATCACTGTATACAAAGTGCGAATTGAAAATCTACTTGATTTGGATCACTTGCTATATTGCTTTGGGTACTCTGATGCATTATGGGTAAAAAAGAAAATTCTGCAGGCAAAATATGGGTAAAAGTAACTTTAAGAAATTAGAAAACATATTAAACCTGTATAGAATCAATGTAAATTTATTTGAGAAAATTTTTAAGTTGAAACAAGTTAGAAATTCGATACCATTCTCATTTACTACGTTTAAATGGGATTTTCGCTCATTTTGCATTATTTCAATTGTTCTTAATTTTTTCAAACTATATTCTGTTGTAAAAGTTATTGTATCTTAGTTTCCGCCTCAATTCACCCACGAAACATCATCTGATTTCTATAAATTACGCTTTTTAGAGAAATTGGGCTATTCTTGTTTTGAGTGAATGCTATACTATGTTTGCAACATATTTTTGCGATGGCTATACTTTTTTCGGATCCTTTTTGTGATTTGCATGAAATTAAGATTTATTGTTTTTTGTTAAAATTATCGCGATTTAAACAGTTTTGAAAAAGGTATTGGCATTTATTATCACAAGAGAAACATTTATCAGTCGAAAGAAATGAGACAGAAATAAATAAATATAGAATTTGATGAAATGTGCTATCATTGCTGGTGTTTGTGCGATACTTGATTTGCGTTTTGTCACGATTGATACAGAAATGCTATGTTTGATTTGTGTCTTTGTGATTTTGTGAATACTTCTTGAAGAATGAAGCCGTATATAGGGGGAGTATAATCCAAAGACACTGTCTCGAGTTTATGTCATTATATAAGTTATTGATAATTACACGTAATATATTTTTACTTATGTTTTAAAGGTATGTAAAACGGAAAAAAGGGCTTCACAAACTAATCGAATTTTTTCCAAAGCTCATGATAGGCGTAAGACTGAATGCGTTAACCACAATATGCTACGGTGTCTTCTTGCTGTTTGTGTGTCAATTTGCTTAAAAAGAAACGAATTTGTTGAGACAAATAAGGTTTTTCAACCTATCCTTTAATTTATCTTGGTTCGTTTTTTTTTTTGGCTTACTTCTCTCACCCAACTGTTAGACTTTTGTTTTTATACTAAATTTGATTACGAAATGTTCCATTCCCTTGATCAATACATAGGGATCACAGCGTGTGTTACCGATCAACAAGGGATGCTTACTCCTCTAGATACCGTTCCAATCTCTGGATCTCTGGTATTCGGGGGGGGGGGGATGCGGGTTTATGCCCTGCCCACATGTTCGTATTGTTTGCATATTTTTCGAAATAAATCAATGCTCATTATCCTCACTTTTTTTCATTTCAGAAATATTCAACTTTTAGATAGAATGGGTTCAGACGCCATTAAAAAAAACACAATGCATTTATTAGAATACCTGGTCCGTTCATATTCAAAAAAAAATCTTAATAGCTAGAATCATTTAACATAAACGTACCCATTTTTGACTAAATAAGTCTAAAAACAATTTTCAATCAATATGCCTTTCAGGACAATATATGAATCTAATATGTTGAAGATGATATTACCGACAACATAATTTTAGAAAAATAAAACTTTTCCGTCATAGAGCGGGTGATTGTCCTCGCCTTGGACACCTTTTTTCTCTCTTTTATAAATCTATGATAAAGAGATTATAATGCAACTTATGTAATATTTCACCTATTTTCACACTATCATCAGACATCAGAACTTAAAACTAAGAATCTGAAACAGAATCTATTAAGATAAAAGTTTAATTAAAATTTGGCATTATATCCCCATAGACAGATCCAGAATAGCGGATAATTGTTAGGGGATTAAGAACTGATAATTTTTTCAAATTCACTAAAATTTAAGAATATTAAAGTAACTCCCCCCCCCTCCCTCCTTCCCAAGAAACGCAAACTCTTAACAGTCAGTCTACGAGAAAAGAATATAGTTACCGAAGTTCACTGATTTTCAGGGATATGTTATGATTTCTATGAAAAAAGATCCATGCATTTCTTTGAGAAATGTGGTAACCATTTGTTTTCTTTTTATTACATGCAATCTCTTCTTAACGCTTATTTGGCTGAATTGAAATTAGTAAATGAACGAAGCGGCATTAAGATTTGAAGTTGAATGCGTTTTAATTACTAGTAATCATTAAATTATCAAATCAAAACTTTGAATGAATATATATATCACTAAATATTTACAAAACCATGTGTATATGTAAAGTCTAAAAGTTGAATTCGATCTTTAAAATTTGACAATATTACATGTTAATTGGTGAGCAACATGAAAATTCTTAATCTGGTATGTTTTTGTTGATGAATGAATGTCATAAGTTGATAGGAAAAATGAAAATATATGTGGAAGAATGTAGCTTGTCCACCAATTAAGCCGACCCCATCCCTAACCATAAAATAGGATTTTTGTGTTGGGATCTGTTAGTGTTATGGACAACAATGTAACCCCCTCCCATTTCCCGAAGAAATTTATGCTTGAGAAAAATCCTTTATTCCGGAATGAAAAAATGGAACTAAACATATAAATTAAAGAAATAAAAACGTCATTACAGTTGCTTCCATTAGAAATTAAAAAAGATACTGTCACGAAAGGTTCAAAATGTTATAGATAGGGGTATAATTTATTTTATTAAAAGAAAAATAAGTAACGTCAGGGGCCTGTGTGTTTGTACTCTCCTAAGTAACTTACCAAGAGGCCACACTACTTTTTCTATAATTTATATAAATACATATGTATCACACTCACCGATTGAGCATAAAATTCTCAAGGTGAGCATATGACACATGAACCTCCTACAGACTGGGACATTGTTGAAATGTAAGAGGAGTCTTGGGAAGAAAATATTGTACAGTACTGTTGTAAACACAAAGTAACGTCAATAAATTATTTTACTAATTGCACCAGGCCTAAATGCTATATGTATACTCGAAAAAAGTATAGCTGTCATGACAACAAAGATAGCTTTCTGGATATTTTCTACGCAAACATAATATAGCTCTGGAAAAGTTGGGTAGGTGCATATTTGATGTAATTGCCAGGTTATAAAGTAGACCTTGTGGTCGAATTTGATAGCTTACGTTTGATAAAGATTCATATTAAACATTACAATAAATGTTTTATTGAAATAATATCAACAGTCCATTCCAGAGGATGACAAGTCAAAAAATGACCATTAGATGCGTGAAAAACGAGTGCTTCCGATGTTTATGGAGGGGTAGATGAAACAAAAATATGATTATCTTTAAATATACCAGGAAGAAGTCTCATATTGTTTGAAGTAGTTGTATTATCAGTAAGAAAACGTATATAAAAGCACATTTTTTGTCTAAATGTGCAGACAGAAACTTCGAATGACCCAAACAAATATAGCTAGTGATCCAAATCAAGTAGATTTTCGATTAGCACTTTGTATACAGTGCAAATACATGTAATAAATTGCATGAAAATGTCATAGCATTTTATTATCAGCTAAGATTATTCTTTAAATTGCATGGATTTTAAATTGTTTAGTGTACGTTTTTTACTCTTTTTAACTTCTTTTAAGTCATGCAAGAGCGTTGTTGAATTTTTGTATTTTGCCATATTATATAAAGTAGTAATTGTGGAATATTTTATGAAAAATTTTATCGTACATATGTATGTTTTTGTTTTTCTTTTTTTTTAGCTCGTTTTAAGCTATGCCAGGGCTTTGTTGTTTATTTGCATTTGTTTGTGCCATATTATATACCGGTATATACTCGTAATTGTAGAGTTTTTATTTTAAGACTTTTAACAAGTATACATTGATGACAAAACCTTCGAGACCGTGCCATGTTATGTACTTGCACAACAAATAACACGTACTAAACGTATGCTGGCAAAGTCCAGGGAATACATTTGGAAACATTAATGTTGGCACTTATGAAAGGCTGTTTTAGTATTTACTGCCACTTATTGATATGTTAAATGTGAATCAAAATACTAGTACAAATTGGAAATTGTAGGTTTTACTATTGGAGTTAAAATTGCACAGGTTCTTATGAATGAAAGTGTTATAAAATGACTCATGCTTTGTATTTTCTAGTTCCTCTTCCTTTCGGGGGGGGGGGGGGGGTAGTGTTCTTTTGTTTTGTAATGAAATATTTGGAGATTAAGAACAGTATTCAAGCTCAAAAGTCCATCAAACAATACAAAATAGGAGCGGAGCAAAAAGGGACCTCCAAAACATCAGAGGTGGGATCAGTTACCATATTGAGGAGTGAGAATCCCCCTGCCGACCGCTCACACCCGGCGTGTGCTCCTTGTCATGATCGGGAAATAACGGATATATCCGTCGAGAATTCAAGTGTGTCAATAATCTGGCCTAACAATTAGTATGAAAAACGTCAGTCATTATTTGATTAAATGATAAATTGGTTTTGCTGACAAGGTCAATGTGTCGACCATATAATTCATGAAATGATGACATTGAACGAGGCTCTTGCGTATCGAATCAACTGAGAGATATAAACCCCGTATGCAGGTGCTGCATGACGACTGAAAGTTAAAGTCATCACCTTTATCATAGAGCTTGGTTGTTAGATAACCAATAAGGTCTTTTTCAAGTAAAATATCCAACTATGAAATAGATGTGTCAGACGCTGTGTTATATCTTATCTTAAGCTCACATGGATATATATCGTATCGACAAAAGAATGGAAAAAAAAACCCATTGT